>NC_139649.1:9524441-9569441 GCF_964638095.1 Poromitra crassiceps | reverse complement strand
ATGGAACAAATGAATAGCAGCCTCCTCTGAGTGTCACGGAAGGCAACAGCGTGCTGTTAGCTCTTCCCTCTTCCTCCCTCTGGCAGGCCGGCGCGGGCTGTTTACCCAACACCCTCAGGTACAGTGACTGAGATGTCGCTATGGCAACAACAGCGCACCATCCCTGTTGTCGCTCTGCCTCTGGCACTCAAGTGGGAGCTTATGTGGACTTAACTCCGAAAGAGCAGCGGTGTCGAAGAGTGGAAGCGGGATTACCAGGGAAAATATTGGATTGGGCTGAAGGCACAAGGGGGCTAAGGCCTCACCTGATTCACCACTACCAGGCAGCAGATGCCATGAGTGACTGTCGAGACAGCACAAGTCTCAGCTTGTGTTCTGTATGCATCATTGAAAGCCCATCAGCTCTGATCGGCCTCTGCTCTCTCTCACAGCAGCACGCCGCTGCTGGGGAATCACTGGCAACCTGCGCTGTCGAATCAAATGGAAACCATTGCTAATGCTAAATGCTATCCTGTAATACGAGTAGCCTATCTGACAGGTGGGACTCTAAATAGTACGGGTGGGGTGACACGACATCAAGCACCAAGGTCTCACTAAACAATTCAGCAGGGCAGACAATGCAATAATATAGTATAAAGTCAGCCAACTATAACCAGGTAATCTACCAGCTCTATAAAGATTCATTGGTACTAGTCTATTTCAGTTGCCTGAGAATCCCTGTAATGGGATCAAATTCAAGGGGATGAGCTATTGCCACCTAGTGGATCCCAGTTGTATTTCCATTGTGAGAAGTGGACATTTTGGCAGGTCCCCACCGATGGCTGCAAACACCCACTTATTGCTCCTCTTTGTTCGGCACACATAGGAAACCTGCTCCCAATCATTGTAACATCAGGCTACTGTCCCAGTGGCAGACGAATGGCCTAATTATTTCCACCCAATGCTTGTTGTGAGTGTGAGTGGAAGCATCTGATGCGGCAGCTGTTGCCAATGCTTCCGTGTGTCGGGACGATAATGGAGACGGACTCAAACAAGACAGCGCAGGACAGGACAGGACAGGACAGACTGGGCGCAGTGTGTTACGATTCATGTTGGGAGTTGTGTCTTCTGCTCAGGGGAGTTGTGCTCAATAGAACCTACGTGCGGTATGTAGAGCTGAGGGAATGGAACCCGCTGTACACTACATGTGGCTATACAGATGTTAGTGGATTAAGTTACATTAGCCACGTACAGACAGGGTTGGAGTGGGGCTCCGATGGAATTCCACTACACAACTCTTCCAATTGTACAGCCTCAGTGAGACCACATCCAGATGTTTTGGTGAAGTGGTGCTGCCCCCTAGTGCATCACGAGAAACACGGCTCTGCTGCACACGCCGAAAACTATGCACCCAACAAAATCAATTTACTGTAAAATCATGATTTATTCAAACTTTTCAATAGAGAAGATTTGAGTTTTGAGTTTCAATGTATGGGTAAATTCTTTCAAATCTATACAAAACCTTGTGTAAAACTTTAGGTGTAACATTTACAAATATACAGGAATAAAGAGAACCCCCAGTTTCTGAAGTCGTACTGTAGATGGCAAAATGCTAAAGGCTGTCCAATAGCGCACCAAAACATGACATGATAAAGAAATGATTCAGGGACATTGCCAGTCGACAATCACAGAATAAAAATGTATATTGTTGGGCAGCTAGAAAAATATTTTCATCCGTTTCAGGTAGATGTACTTTTGGTATCGCTACAGGCTTAAAGACATCTCAGACCTAAAAATCTATAAATGTCAAATAACTGATTTACAAATAAAAAAAATCCTATGTGAATAAGTGAACATTGAAGTTTCAATTTGAGCTACATGAAACAGATGCGGTGTCACGCATGAAATCAAATAAATAACTAAACAACTTGAGTTTAGTGAATAAATATGCTGAATTCTGAAATCAAGCAAAGTAAGGGAGATGACAGACAGAGGTAGAGCAAGCTACTGCTTCACGAGTCAACAGCTAGGTTAAATGCTCAGGGGTGCTATATGGCTTATTTTGTAGTTAGGAAGGCAACTCAGTAGATTACACAGTTTGGAGTTCAAACTAATTCAGTTAAGAAAAAATAAAATAATTGTCAAATAAACAAAAATTAGTTGGTGGTATATTAAAAAAGATTTTTGTTGCTTTAAAAACTAATTCACATACAAACAATCAGAAAATAAAATTGACTGCATTGTGTTACAGTGTATACTTATACAGTAAGTCATTTTGTTCATACAAAAATCCTTCCTCATAAAAACATAAAATAACTTTTTTTTTTTACACTTTCTTGTAATGGGGATGCTAAAATAAGTTTTACAAAGGGGCGTTAGTCCACGACTGCTCTGAAGGAAAACAGTTAGACGTTATTTGAGGGAGGCAGAGAGCCAGGGATGAAAAGCCGAGCGACTGCACAACCAAAGTCCACTTTGAAAACCAGAACTAGAGAGCCCTCAAGTCACTGCCACGCTCCTCTTCATTTCTCAGAGTCTCTTGCGCTCCATCCGCTGTGGGAGTGGTTGGTCTCTCCAGGCACTTTACCCTTCTTCCCTCTCCTCCTCTCCTCTGTGACATCAAGGCTATTTGAGGAAGCCCTTGTAGAGGAAGTGGGAGCGACTGGTGAAGCTCTCGTTCTCCAGACAGAAGAGCAGGTCCCTGAGGTTGACACGTGTGATGCGCTGCCGCGTGGGCCTGGACCCCGAAGAACCAGCACCACCAGACATAGAGGAAGTGGCCTGAGAGAGAGAGAGGAGGGGGGGGACTGCTGACTTTTGTTCTTTAATAAAACATCTACTTAAAAGACAGTTAATTAATTGTATTATTTGTGCTGTATTTTATGGCTACCTGCCCTGGGACTACAGATGGAAACTAGCAAATTGCTATAGTCTGGTGCAAAGCATCTTTTCTCTTTGAGATCAATGTTATCTTTTGCACATGGTCCCTGACAAATAAACATACTAAACTAAATAAAGTAAACTCACATAGCAGCACACACAAACTGATTTCACCAAGTAACATTTCTTCCTAGTATGGGCCGGGAAAACCCCGCCCTGAACTCATTTGATTGGTCGCCGCAATTGCTTCTTCCTGAAAACGTGTGGCAAGTAAAAAAAGATGTGGTTAAGATTAGGGTTAGGGTTTTCTTATCTAACGACAACCAGACCCAAACCCTAACCACATTGTTGTACTTGCCTGAACCTAATGTCTCACCCTAATGTTTTATAAAAAATGTGTGTGGCTCGACCGGGAGTCGAACCCCAGTCCTCAGATTGGAAGGCGCGCACCTTATCCATTTAGCCATAGGACCGAGCTCGCCGACAGCTGCACTTTTTTCACACCCTCAAATTCCTTGTATGTAATCTTATTACCTACCGTGGCAATAAAAGTAAATCTGAATCTGAATTGGTAATCGGCCATAACAGCAACGTTAATATCGATTATCGGTATTGGCCAGAATTTTCATATTGGTGCATCTGCAAAAATCATAGCAATAACAGCAAATGCAAACCAACAGCAAGCTATTATATAGCAGCGCTACCAGCACAGAAAAAGACAAAAAACAGATATTAAAGACAATCAGTGCTTCTTCCCTTACATCACATATGCCCCACCCAAAGCCCTCACACATTCCTCAAAGTCACAGCTTGAATTCCTCAAAGAATAGCACGCATACTCCACCCGGAGGCACGCAGAGACATAACCTTCATCTACAGGTTAGCCAGATGGCCAACTTCGCCTGACCACACAGGAAATTCAGCAGGATACAGGAGGATAGCATTTTAGTTTTTACAGACCCAATATACAGGTCTCAAAATAAACTCTGCAAGAATCTGCTGCAGTGCACTGCAAACACTGCTGAACCTCACACCCAAATAACCAAGTAGTGGTAACTTGGCACAGACACAACATCTGCAATATGATGACACTCATATCAGGCCTCATGCATGAACATTTTTCTTGCACGAGGCAATAAGAGGAAAATAAGAAAATCCGACATGGATTTATGAAACGTGCGCTGACAGCCAACCGAGTCTGCCCTTAGTTACCCACCTGCGTATGTTGACGAGTTGTGTTTGATCTTGAATTGGAGGCGTCTGCGAGGCAATTTGCAATTGGCATAAGGACTAGAGATGAAACGGCTGCTCGCTTGCGTCTGGGAGACTGTTGCTAACTTTGCTTGATATTGATAGTGGGACGGTATTTTCGTGCGTGCTTTTTAAAGTGTGGCAATCAAACACAGTTTTAATGATAATAAAATGTTTAAACGGTAATACTGACCACCAGGAAATGTATCATTAAACCGGCAATTGTTTAATCGCTAATAAGGAAATGCCCCAATAAAGGTAGGTGAAGTGCTGTAGCTGCTGTTACCTCGGCTGCAGAAGGAGAGGATGAACAATCCGCAGCCTTCCTCTTCTTCCTGGGGCCGATGGCTGCCAGAGCTGTCATGTTGGCCTCCCTCTGTCTTATGTCAGCCAGTTCCTGCTGCTGCATCTGGACACACACACACACACACACACACACACACACACACACGCACACACACACACACTAGGATCAAATACACACAAACACACTGAAGCAGACACTGATGAACACCTCCATCCACTTTGATCCTACCTCTTTGGCCTTTTGTTTCAGACGCAGCTGTTCCGGGTCCTCTTGGCGAGCTCGAGACTGCAAAGTCAAGAGAAAGACACATGACTGTAGTTATTGATGGCGAGGGCAGAAGCAAGAATAAAGGCCAGTTTATTTTGGTGAGGTCATCCACAATCTAGTTTGCATCTGCAATCCAATGCAAAGCAAAAAAAGAAAATTTTTAAAGTAAAAAAATCCACAACAAATACAGGTTTTTGGCAAAGACTGCGCTCCTCCGATAATTCTAGTCACATACCATTAGTCTCGCTGGCCAGCCTCCCCTCCCTACCGTGACAGGAGTCTGGCGCCGCAGGTCTCCATAGTGGGATTGCGATGGGCGGTGCTTAGCAGCAGGGCCCTTGGAAAATAGTTTCCAACAATCCAACTTGCCGTTTTCAGCGTGTAGCAACGAGCTAGCTTGTAGGATTCTGCCGTTAGCTTGATAGCTAGTTAGCGTTGTTGTTTTCGCTGAGGCGGCAGGGCACTATTTACAGCGACACACAGGGAGGAGGGAGCGGAAGCCGCTCTGATTGACATGGTCGGAGCCAATGACAGAGGTTGTAATAAGCCGGGAGCGGACATCCGGCAGCCACTGAAACAGTCGCTCCAATGGGGAGCAGCTGTAGAGCACGGGAGGGCTTATCCCAGTTGCATGTTTCCGTGGCGCCAGACTCCTCTCACGGTAGGGAGGGGAGGCTGGCCAGCGAGACTACATACCAATTGACATTCCAGTGATTTCAGTCACATCATTATTACAGAACATTTTGAAATGGACAACTTTTTGACCAATGCTGGCCGAAACGATTACATAAAAGTTGCACTTAACACCCATTTATTATTTTAGTTTGCACTATTTCTGTACCCATATGATTTGTTTCTATAAAAGGGTTATAAATCAACGCGTTATTTTATGATTTATGTCAGTTTGTTCTTGGAATTTCAATTGGTGTTATAAATTCTTCTGAAGTGCCATTTGACATATCGCACGCTACTGTACATTTGTTATAAGTTGTTTGGTAACTTTCCAACATCAATACATCAAATCAAGGGCGAGGAAAAATCAATGTCAGGACACCTTTCTGAAAGTTGATAGAATATGAATGTGGCTCTGGAGAATCCAAGCTGTAGAATACTAAGACACAACCACCACTGCCAGGACAAAAGAGCACTTATTAGACGACTGGCTATTATTGGAAACAGGGCTTTACTTGATATAGACATTAAAACTGAATAACAGATGGTACTGTAAAATGTATGGTAAAATATTGATTTAAACTGAAAAGACATCCAGTGCGTTTTGCCTGCAGGATGCAATGATAACATCAAGGCAATGAGATGCATGTTTCGATGGCTGCACAAGCTGTTATTTCAAAGAGAAAAACAAAAACAAAGAATCTTTTAACCAGACATTTATCACAGAAATGCATTTATCTGTCAAAACATTAAGATCTCCCTGGCAATTAGAAGACGATGTTGTTATGGAGACCAGGTGTTTGTTATCCTGGCTGCAAGCAAACAAGTTGGAGAAGCTATTAAGCAAACACTAAAGCAAAATGTCTTCTCATATGCCTGAGGTGAGCATTTTATTCTCATTTCTTCTCCGCTTTATTAGACATATTCAGTGAGGTGTGACATCCTGAGAGAAGTTAAAGGTTAAAGTATTTATATACAGTAAGACAAGGTTATGAGTCGAACTTGCATCCACAAGGTCAGTAGTGAATGCTATGGGTCTTTACACACTGAGCCACCAGGTACATCTCCCATCTCTTTTTTTTAATACAAGATGTTTAAAGTCCCTGGAAACCAAAAATATTTCTTTATTATTTAGCATTTTGAGTTAATCACATCACAGGACCCTATGTTAATAAGCCACCAGCCAAATTTGAACGATGATGAACGTCGCAAAGTATATAAATTTAGGTTTGACAGCCATGGCAAAACTCATGAGATTTCATTATTTTTTAGAGTGTACTTTCTCCCGCGGAATGTGTGGGCGTGTCCCATCTACAGCAGGGAAATTTCTGTCTCTCGGAGAGTGCGAGAGAGAGGGGCGGAGGGAAACGGAGAAAGAAAGAAAGAGAGATGAGTGCACACACCGTGTGTGTGTGTGTGTGTGTGTGTGTGTGTGTGTGTGTGTGTGTGTGTTCGCGCGTTGCTCCGAGAGGAAGAGATCTCTGTCCGTCTCTGCCCTGTCCGCTCCTCTCTCTCTCTCTCTCTCTCGACTAGTGAGAGAGAGAGAGAGAGAGAGAGAGAGAGAGAGAGAGAGAGAGAGAGAGAGAGAGAGAGAGAGAGAGAGAGAGAGAGAGAGAGAGAGAGAGAGAGAGAGAGAGAGGAGCGCATCGCCTGAAACCCGACACCTTGCTAATCTCACAAGCATAGCGCTTGGCAGACAGAGTGGGAAGGAGACGGACAGCGAGGGAGCCTGTCACTGGGGGCAAAGAACGGACTTGCCATAGGTGGGTGCGGATTGCGCGCGTGTACAAAGGTTATATAGAGCTTATGACGTCATAAGCTCCTGCGTTTTAGCACCTCGCGCACTGCTGTCTTCAATGAGGAAGTACTTTGTAGAATCTTGTAGAAAAGTGGCGATTTTAAGGCTTTGGGTTGAAAGTAATGTATAATAATTTCGGAGGCACAAAATTACTAACATAAGACCCTAAATAACATAGTTAGAACGTTTTTGTGGATTTTGGCTTCCAGGGACTTTAATATTAAAGGCACAGTATGCAAGCAGAATTAAAAAAGTACAGACTCATGAAAAATAATCCCTCTCAATCACTTATGACCAGTGGTGGGTTCGTTACTCAAACGTACTTACTGCAGACATGTCCGCGCGGTCACAAAGAATGTGAGGTACGCGGTCGTCCACACAGAGCCTGCCGCGGCGCGCACACCCTCCGATGACTACATTTACGTCACGCGGACCACGGCGGACCTGGCCGCAAAGTAGCTATAACTTGGCCGTTACTCTCTCTTTGCTGTCGGTGTGTGTCTGTTTGAGGGACACGTTTGATTTTTGATTATCATTAAAATACCATTGGTGATATTGGAAACAAACGACAAAATAAAGTTTTCCACATTGTCATGTCTGTGCAGGGGTCACATTTTCTTCTCATTCACTTCATGTAAACATTTCAACATTGGCCTGCGCGCGCACACACTCTCTGTCGTATTTAAATGAGGATATCTGTGAAGAGAGATGAAGCTTATGGTAATGCTGTACCTTAGCTGCCTTCATGAGGATCTCTCTCTCCTGGTCCTCCTTCTTCTGTTTCTCCAACTGGTCCAGCTGCTCAAAGAACTTAAGCTGGGCACGCACGTCACTGCTCTGCTCATAGCAGCCTTCCTCCTGCCAACAGAGGGCAGTGTTACAATGCTACCCCGGCAAAGACAGAGGGGAATCAAGACCATGATATTTACAGCACATGATGGATTGTTGCGCGTACACAGACGAAAACGCTTCAAGATTTTGACCACATTTAGCTGCCATTTGACTGCTGAACACAATGTTTCTAAACACAAAAGACTTTTTAGAGTCAGTCTCTGCACATTTCTGAAAATCCTGATGTTGATATTTGTCTGCAACAGACTGGTTAATGCTAAATCTATATCAGGTGTAAAAAAAAAAAAAAATCTTTGTAGTGTGGGTCTGCCCATAGTGAGGTTGTAAACAAACCTTAAAATTGAAGTTCTTCTGCTGGGCCACTTGGGAAACCTTTTCCATCAGGTTCTGGAGCCGCTGCTGAGTGGCGTGGGACATGTAGGTTACCACCTCGGCACCCAGCTCTGTCACCCCGAACCTCCTGCCTGGAGGAGAGAAGCACGGAGACACACTGAAAGGCTTTGGAAAGGGATATATGAATGGATGGATATTAGTGTATAACAGTGTTTTCCTCACCTATCTCCAGCATTCTCCTCTGCAGCATGGAGAAGGAGAGGAAAGCCTCGTCCTTACAGGAACGCGTCACCGCTCCCACCAGCTCCGAATTGGTTGCCAGGATACGGGCGCTTTCTTCCGACAGGTTGACTCCGGCCATGGAAGCCACGTCGTTGATGTCGTCATCGTCCCTGGACACAGAAACACAGTCCGCCAATTCGTAAAAACAACTAAATTGATGATGATGATGATGAATCCATAAAATCTGAATCGCTAAACTTGAAACTTGAAACTGAATTGAAATGGTCAAAACAAGGGCACACATACTGTATGTCAGTGATGATCCCAGAGGGGAACAGCATCATTCGAAGATGTGCATGTTTACCTTATTTAAATAACGATGATCTGATTGATAAACAACATTTAGATCAAGATGAATTATAAATTGTTATTGCTGCTCTTACTTGAAAGTGCCGCCCGCCTCTCTCAGCTTGTTCCTCTGAGCAAGAGACCAGGCTGCAGCGGGGACTTGTTTAGAAGGAGGCAGCACCCCCGGCCTCACCACAGGACCTGGGAGAGAGAGAGAGAGAGAGAGAGAGAGACAGGTTGATGAAGTACACCCAATCACATTAAATATACTATTGCCCTGTGTGTGTGTGTGTGTGTGTGTGTGTGTGTGTGTGTGTGTTTGTGTGTATGGGGCCCCCTCCCCCTCCCCCTCCCCATACACACAAACACACACACACACACACACACACACACACACACACACACACACACACACACACCTGTGTGATTGAAGATGGTAAAGAAACAACTGTGCTGTGGTTGTTAAGGTCTCAGCGAGTGCGTGTGTGTGTGTGTGTGTGTGTGTATGGGGCCCCCTCCCCCTCCCCATACACACAAACACACACACCCACACACACACCCACACACACACCCACACACACACACACACACACACACACACACACACACACACACACACACACACACACACACAGGGGTTGGTAGGTTCACACCCTCACCTGCTTGCAGCTGTCTAAGGTGCTGGACCGGTGGCTGTCCCATCATGATGCGGCCAGGAGCCTGATTCCTGATGGTCACCATAGGGGTTGTCGCCATGGTGACCTGAGGTCTCAACATTGCTGCCTGCTGCTGAGGCTGACGAACCTGAAAGGGTTAAGTTTCAAAGGGAAGATGAAGTCGTTATCACTGAGAACAGCACCACAGCAACCAGTATCGCTGTTTTTTTTTTATGTGTAATTGTGTAATTTTTTTTACAGTGTGGAAATTGTTTGAGCATTGATGGTTTGAGCATCACATTTTATATAATAATTCAACTGGAGGTTTTGAGCAAGATCTCACAACAATGATCCGAGTTGCAATTGAGTTGTCAGCTCACCAGTGAGGGAGTCTGCTGCACTGGTTTGCTGACACATGGTTGAAGCTGGGGCCTGGAGAGTGGAGCAGTGAGGCGAGTGCCCGGGCTGCCCAGGACTACCGTGCTAGGGGTGGGGGTGGGCGAGGCGGCGGTGGAGGCTGGACCAGAGGGCTGCTGCTGCTGGGGGGGCTGACTCTGCTGGATGAAGGCTGCTGAGTCTGGAGTGAGCTGCCTCAGGGCTGGAAGGCTTCTCTGAACGACACACACACGTGGACAGATAATATTTCAAATGTCATTTTAAAAGATTCCTCCCGTGTTGGTGGAAGTTAGCCTCATTTTCCAGACTGGCCTCTCTCCCTTATGTAAATGGCTGTGGATGGTTACAAGTCATTATCACACCTACCTTGTAGACACCATTCAATCGCTCGTCAGTTACAATATCTAACCCCAAACTTTTAAACTGTTTCACGGAGGAGATTTATGGGACGAAGATGTAAGCATAAAATAGTATGTAGTATAAAGGCTTACATTATTATATTTGTGGATGAAAAGTAGTTCCTGACTGACACATTTTCAAATCAATGCGTAGGCTCACTTTCACTTGAGAAGTTGGGTTTGTTTAGTCTAGTCTAGCCTTGTTTATTTTGTCTAAAAGGGATTTACATAGCATCATATGTCATATACATCCTTCATCATAAACTGTATATATCTATCTACACACATCATATAGGTTACATGCTTCATATACATACTACACATCATTTTACTAGATTATATGTTATATACAGTACCATACTACACAAACAGCATGTCTTTGGACTGTGGGAGGAAACGGGAGCACCCGGAGGAAACCCACGCAAGCATGGGAAGAACATGCAGACTCCACACAGCGATTCAAACCCACAACCTTCTTCTGTGAGACGGTACTAACCACTGAACCTGCATGCTAGCCGTGTTTAGATATGAATTCCCACTTTACGCAGCACCAATCGCTAATGTCCTGCATGGTTACTTCAAATCATTCAGCTGTGAGAGAGTGTTTATCCTCCCGAATATAGTCTGTGTGGAATAAGATAGTGTTATCGTTCCACAATTTGTTCCACAAATTAGTCGAAGCTACTGATAACAAGATAGTTTGGCATCGACTCTGATGCCGTTTCCAAAAGTTAGTATAATTACGTAAAATGCAGGGCATCTAAAATATGTATTCTATCTAAAAGGTAAAACATAAAAGGGAGAGATGGAAATCTGAAAAATGAGGCCAACGTTTAGCAACACCGGAGGTACTGAGGTGGTGTTTCCTCCTGAGGTTCATGAGAATAGACGTATAAAACCACATTCTACTGGACTCTACTGCTTATGAAAAAGAGCGTGGAGAACATGCTTCCTTACCTTGAGGAAAGGCACAAGGTAAGGTTGTGGTGAGGAGTTGAGCTCTTTGTACAATCTGCTGGTGAAGTCCTCTGCATCCAGTTTACCTTCCTACACACAAGTACAAAAGTATAAAGAGCTACGAGTGAGAGAGCTATTATACTCCTCAATAAATAAATAAATAAATAAATAAATCACTCACACACAGACAATAACTTGTCTGAGTGCAATAAATCTGTGTCATTGACATTTGCACACTGTCGCGGAAAAATCTGCCATGACTGCACCTTCCACTGACAAGTGGTGCCACTTCATTTCTTTTACTTTATTTTATTATTTATTCTATTTGACTACTTTATTACTCTTCTTATTTTACTGTTTGTCTTGTGTACATACACTGTTTGGCCTATTTAACTCTTTGCCTTATTAACTTACATAACTATAACTGTTGTGATTTTGTACCTGCCACCTTTATTTACCTACTGCACCTTGTCTTGTAACGGAGCCCCCAGCATAAGAATGTCACACGGGCGTACTTGTACAACGGAGTGACAAGAAAAATCTTGAATGTATTAATTAATATTTGCTGGTACAAATGATTAATAGTTGATGTTGTCCACCCGCTCTGTGCAAAGATGTGGAGGATTTCTCTTTAGAAATTAATTTTCTTTCATAGCTTTATAGCTTTCCTTCATCTGTAATAGAGCACCGCAGTAATGAGATCAGAAGACCTGAATGTTCGCACTTCCTGGTTCTTACGTGTAAAAGTCAATGGGATTTTTGTACGGGGATTTTGGTTAAATGCTTGAAATAAGGTGTGTGGTTAACAAAGCTTTATGAAACATTAGGTCATTTTCGAAGTGTCAACGCGATTTTCAGAAAACGTTTAAACAGTCATAATAGCGGTCCTCATTTGTGACGATTTTCTTGCTGAACACAAACTTTGCTGTTTCATAAACTTTTGTTAACCACAGACCTAATTCCCGTACAAAAATCCCATTGACTTTTACACGTAAGAACCAGGAAGTGCAGGGACTTCTGGGCAAGCCTACAAAAACATGTAATCCCTGCAGTACTCTATAAAGCCAGCGTTGTGAAGACTGTGCTTGCTGTGTGGATGGCTCACTCACCAGCAGGTCCTTGACCAGCTCTTTGACACTGGCCACCGTCTCTGATGACTGCTTCCCATTGGAAGACAGCTTGATCAATGTAGATAGAAAGTTCCTGCATTTCTTCACATTCTCCAGCGTCTCCTACCAGAAGTGCAGAACAGATGCAGGACATGAGATAAAGTCTATTCTCTCAGCTAGATAAGCTTATATAGACATACTATACACAAAAGCCCCCCCCCCCCCCTTGTATTGTGCTTTTGTCTTCTATCTCAACGTCTCTGTCTATCTAGTGATTGTTATAAATGCTACTATACTATATAAGCAGTTAGGTTTCTGGAAGACACCCAGTCCTGCTCCATTGGGGGTTAACTCACATGGCTCACTGTTACCGTGTTCCCAGCTGATGGGCTGACTGTCCTGGGGGTCATGCCTTGTTGTACTGCGGCCCCCATTGAGCTCTGCAAAGAGAGAGAAAATCACCTTCATTTGCCGTTTATATTATACAAAGTAGAAATATTGCGCGCTCATTTCTCACTCCGCGGCTTCAAGGCCTGTTCTGCAAACGACAGCACAAGTAAGTATTTTAGAGGCGTTTCCAACTTGTTCAAATACAGCACACAATACAGGCCTACACTTTACTTTTTTTTTTTTTAAATAGCCCATTTCAATCAGTGGCATGAACTGGTTGTTGGAGGAAGAGTTCTGCATGAGCCAGATTTCTCCATTTTGTGCCAGCCCTTTGTCTGATATCCACCTGCTCTTGTCGGCATCACCGCTGTTGGCCTCACCCACCAAACACCGGTACACAGGCTGACAAAACAACAATAATATAGATATGCAATGTGTTTGGATGTGTCACAATCCAGACCAAGGGCGTAGGTTTTGTTTTGAACATTGGGGAGGGACACATTAAGTGGGGGGGGGGGGGGGTCTGGGGGTCCTCCCCCAGGTATTTTTGAAAAGCAAACATGCCTGCATTCTGGGTAATTTCTATGCACCAATGTATGCCTTTTCTGCATCAATTTATGGTGGAATATCTTTATTTATGTAAAGGAAAACATACAATTCTGACACTAGATGACAATTCAAAATATAATGGAATATAAGGCAGGAAAGCTCTCGGGCATTCTGTATTGCGTTGAAATATTTATTTTCCTGTAGATCAAATTTTCTCTTTTTAAGTTTAAATCCACACACAAGCCACGACAGTTAAAATCTCATGGTCCCATGGCAATCCTGACTATAACTCTTACCTGTTTTTATTCTGTTTTGTCTGTCTCCCTCTGCCTCAAGGATTTGTACTTTCTGCATGACGTTCACATTTGAGCCAGATTTAAACTGCCATTAATCATTTGGTCATTTAATCCATGAGTAGTTTAATTGAACCTATGCACAAACCAAATGAGACGGGGGGAATTCTGTTAATTGCTTCACTCACTTCTTCTGCACTCTCCCTGCCTCCTGTGGTACAGTATCCTGAAGGAAGGAATTATCAATTAAAGAAATAACTGCAATTAGTTGACTATTGTTTCATCACTGCTTGTGAACAGGCTGAATTGAATAAATGCCTCACAAACCTTCCTTAATAGCCTAAACACCTTTTCTAATCTCAGATTGCACCAGAATGTCTCATGTTCATGTTGAAAACATCCACTATTTAACACTGTCTATGAATTTATAGGCTATATATGTACCACACTGACACAATTAGTAAGGAACACAGTGGAAAATAGGACTCACTTTTACATTGTGAATCATGCGCCTCTGTTCTCATCCGCACTCACGTGAACCACTCTAAATGAACTAGCTTTTAAATAAACCTTCCATGACAAGTCAACTTTAACCACCTGGGTTAGCAATGTGTCGCTAGTAACAATAATTGCAACAGGCTTTCATGATTTCAAGCTATAGTAGAAATTACTCTATGTCTATTTACTGTTTTTTTGAGTTTTTGATTTGAGATTGTGGTCTCATATTTTGCACGAGTGTGTGAAGTGAAGCCATTGAACTGCATTATGTAGACTTGGCATCTCCTCTCGAAAATGTCCATCTAGCGCTCACAGAAACACATGTGTGCACAGTAGTGTGGTGTAATTAAGGCTCTCTAAATGTTTGACATTTTAAAAGCTGACTGACAAGCAAAATCTAAACAAGCCAAAAGAAGGCTCGACAGTCGGAAACCGATGTTACTGTATGTATTAAATATGGATATATGAAAGCCCCCCCCCCCTCTCCTGCACACACACTCTCCTCCAGTAACTTTAGGAAATAAAAACAAGGTTCAGAATGACCAATAAACCCATGCAAATGAGAAACATAACATATCGTCTGAAGGATGAGAGACATTTTAGGCCTGATATTCTCCAGGGGAAAATGCCCTGATGGGACACTGGCTGATCACACCAGCCCTCATACGCAGGAATGTTTGATTGGCTGTCACTTTACAGTGTCATCAAAGCAGGCGTGTTTACATTCTGAATCTGTGGTCAACAACATGGCTGGTGACATGACGGTGCTCCAGACATGGAGTGACATCGGTTAAGCACTAAGCTTTCACACTAAGTGCAGCAGAGTTTGACCCAGCGCTCACCTGATACTGACCAGGGTTGTTTAGCAGGATTTGACCTACTTAGGGTGGAAACCTTTCACACTGACATTGACCAGCACATTTCCCTTGTTACTAATCCAGTGTGAACGGGGTTTGGTTGAGCTTCCAGTGCATACAGTAATACCTACCTAACCCTGATGTTCACTTAAACCACTGAGAGACAACAGAGTCTCTGATCGATTTATTATTTGCACATTTAATATGTTTCTTGTTAGTCCACTGTATATATTCTTTCATTCTAATTGTATCTTGGAATGTATCCAATTGTTGATTTTTCTTCATGTGCAGCTGACTATTAGCTCTAATTGACTGATTGTCAGATGATGTCAGAGTGATGTCACCTGGCTGGCTCTCTACCTATATATACCTGCCACCTGACATTTGAAATGTTTGAAGTTGCCTGATGAAGACCTGTTGGTCGAAACGTTGTTTTTAAGCCATTCAAATACTCTGGGAGCTGCAAATCAGTGTGCGGATTTTCTTCTTCTTTTTCACTGAAACCACTGGACATAATAATGAGTGAATGAGAGAGAGGGTGGGTACAGAAAAAAAAAGACAAAAAAAAAGAACATTATCAGAAATTGTGACACAAACACTGGGGTCACCTGTAGGACAGGAGGTCTGTGAAGAGTGGTGGTGGCAGAAACTGATGTGGGGACTGGGGAGCCCTGTCTGATGATGGTGCTGGGGGCCACTTGTCTGCTGATGATAGGACTCCCAGGGGCCTTAGGGGGGGAACAAGGCATGGTATGACTTAATAGAGAGAACACATTAATTGATCATAATTAAAGGCTGAAATTAAGAGCTATATCTCATGCAACATTTTGCTGTAGGGAATAAGACAAGCAGAATGCTGGTGAGCCTGAACTGAGGACTGATGGTTCTGGACTCGGGCTGGATGATAATTCTATTATCGTTCATCATCTTTCTGCTTGATTACAAGCTCATTTTATATAAAAACTCTGATAAAATGAGGTATGGTAGGAATATTATTTGAAAATTTCAGTTTTGTTTGACATCACACCTAACAGTACCATTCGGCTAAAAAGAGATTAACATTAATTTGATATTTAACATGGTTTTGCATGCATGAACCATATAAATATTTATTGAGAGAGGAAAAATCTGTATAATTATCATGATATTGATTTAAACTCTGTCATCCGGCCTTAGTGATCTTACCTGGCCAGAGGGCATGTTTGTTGGTGTGTCAGGCCGAGGGGCCATGGCTCCCTGTGCCTGGGCCTGCATCTGGGCCTGGGCCTGGGCCTGCGCCTGGGCCTGGGCCTGCATCTGGGCCTGGGCCTGCATCTGGGCCAGAGCCTGCTGGGGAATCATCAACAGCTGCCCACTCTCACTGCGTACGAGCACCATCCCTGAAGCAATTCAAAAGAGTCATGATAAAACTTGGGCACAGAAATATAATTAAGACTATCAACAGAAATCGCTGACTGGAGCTGGTGTCAAAAAATTATGTCCTTAAATAAATTAAACAATGCAGAGCTGAAACACTACACAAGGTCCTGAACAACCACTGTCAAGCAAAACACACAAACATGGGCTTTTGGATAATGATGTAGCCATTTTGTCACTGACTTTAACAAGTTTGCATGATTATGTAGGCCTACTGTAGCGTTACCACGCCATACTTTTCTTACACAGAAAGAACAGTGTCTTTCCATTATGTGCTGCTGAATGTGAAGCTACTTCAAGGGAATGAAGCATAAACAGCAGCTTAGCATGAGAACAGCTCTTTGGGCAAAGCAAATGAGCTGTGAAATCTTCCAAGTTTGAAATAATAACTGTGACAATGTTTCTTTCCGCAGTGTTTTTTTTTTACGACTACAACAGAGGGGTGCTGCAGATGATGGGGCTAATGACAGATTGCATTGCAATGCAAATCACCAATTGTCTCCATCAAATACTTTACATGAAATGAAGTAAAAAGGTTCTTACCTTGGGGGAGCTGGATGTTATGTATACTGGGCTGTCCCGGAGGGGCGGGGGGGTGGTGCCTCGGGGCCAGCATCTGTGGCGCCATCTGTGGTCGGATCCCGCCCGGACCGGCGGCAACGACCGTCGCCGGTGTGGAAGTCCTCGGAGCGCCGACGACCCCGCCCGGAGTGAAGCCGTGTTGTGCTGCTGCTGCTGCAGCAGCCGCCTGATGTGTGATTGTTTTGGGTGCCTCTGCTGGCTCTGTCTTGATTGTGTGCGACCCTGCTGCGCCGACAGACACTGGGTTGGACGGCTGACTATTGTTCACAAGCAGCGGAGTTTGTATGCTGCCAATACCTAGCTGACCTACTGTATTGGCAACTAAAGCCGGGCCAGTATTATTGTTGTCGCCATTCAAAGTTACACACGACCCCACGTTTTGCATAGACGGCCTGACAAGAGTCACCGTGGGTCCTCCTGCTGCCTGGTGGATCACAGGCTGAGTTGAAGTGACAGCACTCTGGGAGTTCATGAAAGGCGTCTGAATTACACTGTTGTTGGATGAGGGGGGCATAGCCGCCGCATTGGCCAGCCCTTTTGACAACACTGGTCCACTGTTGACAGCTGTGACAGGGTCGCTGCTGTTACTAATACTAGCGCCACTTGTCACTGTCGTCCCCGTGACGACGGGGGCTGCAGCGCTTCCTGAAGTGTGAGAGTTCATAGTTTGGCTTCCATTCAGAGTCTGAGCTGAGAATGAGCCTACTACGTTCGCTTGGTGGTTAGGGAGAGGTACACCGGCGACGGCGGCATTGACAACAAGTGTTTTGCTTCGGCCACCGTGTCCCGCAGTTGAGTCCGAGCTGCTGGCCGACGATGCGTCCATAGCTGCACCGCCACCATGGGGATCTCGTTATGATGAGAGAGCCCCTCTGCTCTGCGCTTCAACTTGTTTATGGAGCGGAAACAAGCTTGGTGTGATGCGGGGCAAAACTCTCTGACACATCTACTGGTGTTCTCTGTCAGCTCCGGATGGTGCTTGCTTTTCGTGTATATACTTGGAGAGACAAAAGGAGCAAAACAACATTAGTAGTTACAGTGTAACAAACGTTACCTGCTATTAGCAACCGTCTTGACCACAAGTCCCAGCTGGACATTTAGCTCGCGCTACGCTACCCCCTTGTCCCGGAACTAGCCATATGATTACCGGCTGCCTCGTGCCTAACCCAGGGGTTGTTGCTGAGACACGGGAACGACAGTTGTTGTGAGTCTAGAGACCGGAGAGGATGACAAACTAGCGCTTTATTCACCTCTGTGTTCGCGAAAAGCTCGTCCAGCGGAGCGGAGCCTACCGCCATCTTCACACTCCTGCGAGCTTCTGAGAAGTGAGTGAGCTACTTACCGACTGACGTGCGCTTGCGCACAACGAACGAAACGTCATCGTGCAGGGATCCCGACGAGCTGTGATTGGCTGTTTCTCCATTCTAAAGGGCGGTACCCAATGGCTTCAGCTGTCATTCCAGGGGATGTAGGAGACCGAACAACATCGCGCTGGAGATATCAGAGAGGGAAATGTTTTTCGTCAAATTTGACATTGTCACCGGCGAGTTTACGCTCTCAGGATAGCTCTTCTACTGCGCAATAGCATCACACGCCTTTTAGTTATGTCAGAATGTGGTTTGCAACAAACGAATAAAGCCAATTTCAGAGTTTTCTCATCATCGATGTCCCGTGCAAGATGGCTGCAGTGCTTTGCCCAGCGAGTGGAGTTGCTGCTGTAGTGTAAAAGAGGCGTTTGAGGGCGCCACACCCACCGCTTTGAGAGATATGATGTCAACGACACATGGGGCGCGTGCGGATAAACACACATGCACGTGTAAAATGTGCATAAATCAACAAATTATAAAATGTGTGAACTTTTCACTCAAAAACAACTCCATGTCAATAAGAAATTATACTAGGGTGCGCGCCTATGTGCGTGTGTTCGTGCGTGTGTTGGCGCGCACACGCGTGTGTGTGTGTGTGCGTGCGCAAGGAGCGCACCTCCACACGCAGGTCCCGAAGGTAGCAGGTGTCAGCCCGGTAATCTTATAAAGGGCACAGCTGCAAATTGATGATGCACCTGCTGCACTTGAGTCTGATGTTAGCTGTAGGTGGACGCTAGCCGGCGTGCTTATTAAAAGAGGGAATCTCCTGCGATAGGACCGAACATGAGTGCTGGAGGAGGAACCCCTTATATTGGCAGTAAAATAAGTTTGATATCCAAAGCACAGATTCGCTATGAGGGGGTTTTGTCCGGTGTCGACACAGACAAGTCCACGGTTGCTTTAGCCAAAGGTAGGATGGTGTTTTGCATGGTGTGGGTTTAACACCATTTTATTCATTCATTGTTTTTAGCTGATTGTTCTTCAGTACTCTGTACAGCACGTTGGTCCTCCTCTGGTTGTTTTAAAGCGCTTTATAAATAAAGTTGGATTGGATTGAACAAGGCCCGGATAGGCCTAACATTTTTCTTCCTTCTGACTATTATTATTGTAAGCTACCTATTATAGTATGCTGCAGAAAAGGCACATTTATAAATTTCCCCCCTTATTTTTCCCTTTCTTTTTCTCTGTGTTTTTACCCCCAACAGTTAAATCGTATGGGACAGAGGGCAGACACACAGACAGACCAGTGCCACCCAAGGATGAAATTTATGAGTACATAATTTTCAGAGGAAGTGACATCAAGGATATCACTGTGTCTGAGCCGCCGAAGACACACCATGGATTGCCTCATGACCCTGCTATTTTACAGGTAGGCGCTGTATCAACTGCTGAGGGACCTGATGGCTCTGTAGCCATTTCCTTAAATTGTACAGTAGGCTATGATGAAAAGTAAGTCATAATATTATCCAGAACTGATGGCTCTGTATCTTTGATTTTGCAGTCGTCTATGGGCGGCTCGTCTGCTGCGTACCACCCACGCTGGAGTCCATACAGAGACATGATGCCCTCCTATAGCCAGCTGGCTGCTAGCTCTCTACTCAACCAGCAGTACGCTGCAGCGCTCGGCCTAGGTACAGTGAACCACACAGTAGATCTCTCAATTTAGGCCTTCTGCCAACATCCATCAGATTTCTGTCATTGCTTTTCAAGTGCATCCACATCCGATTGAGCACCGTCATGCTTTGTTTCCATTTCCTAAGGAGCGGGACTTCAGGGTCTCCCACCCAGAAGAGGTCCCATGGTAGAGCAGGCGGTCCAGACGGTGCCGTTGGTCAATGCTGGGCAGAAAAGGGGACCATCATCATCATCATCATCCCAACAGCAGAGCAGACAGCCGGTTCGTTCAAACCAGCAGCGCTCTGGCCGGGATGCTCCCCAAGCTCAAAGAAAGAATGTTCCCAACAGTAAGCAGACGATTTAAAACCATGATTTCTCACCAGTTCAATGCGTATACTCACTTTTTGCCCTGAGATGATTTGTTCATCTTCTGGGCGTATGGGCTTCCGTTTTGTCTCCTGTAAGCTGATTTTAAAAACAACTTGAACATGTGATTTCGCCCATGTTTTAGGTCAGGAAACGCCTCCGCGTGGCACAGCCAATGTTCAAGGTCAAGGCAACGAGGAGAACCACAGACCAAGACGAAAACCAGGTATCAAACGAACACTGTAGTTTGTAAACTAAACATTGTACAGTGGTCTGTACAGTGGTCTGTCTAGTTCCAGTGTGTGACTGATTTCCGGTGCTCGCCTGCAGGCAGTCGCAGGTCCAGGAACCGTAGCAGAGGCCAGCTGCTGGTGGAAAACTCCAAAGCTACAACCTTGCAGTTTGAGTCTGATTTTGACTTTGAAACGGCAAACGCTCAATTCAACAAAGATGATCTGATCAAGGAGATTGAAGGTATGTTGACTATCAAAGGAATGGATATAAACGGTCATGTTCCGCTTTAGCAATGGCAAGCACATGTCAAGGTGTTTTGTTTTTGTTTGTTTGTTTTTTAGCTGCTGCAGATGCAGTGGAGAAGGTGAGTTCTGGGGTGGAAACCCAGAACGGCCAGGTCAGGGAGGAGGAAGCCCTCAGAGAAAAGTATTACGACAAGACAAAGGGCTTCTTTGACAACATCCCATCAGACCTTAAGCCCAGGTGACTTATGCACTATTTGCCCATTCATGATTGAGATTAACTTTCGTCCCATTTACACCGGTTTTTAAATGCGACCTGTAGTTATCTGGATAATGGTTGCATTTGAAAACCAGGTGTACATGGGGTGAAAGAGATCCGAATACAATGCGAGCCAGACTACCTCCATATGTGGTCAGGAAGATCTGATCACGATGCATTTACACCTTGCATGCAGTTTCCTTATCCAGATAACATCCGGATAACTTATCCAGATAGAGGTCACATTTAAAACCCCCGGTGTAGATGGGGTGTTAGTGTTTGATTGGGTTTTATCAATCGCAGCTACATTTCTCCCCCTCCCCTCATTCTCAGGAGAACCACCTGGGCGGAGGAGAAAAAGTTGAACATGGAAACATTCGGCGTGCCAGGCCGCTTCCTGAGGGGCAGGAGCTTCAGAGGCTATCGCACGCGCAGAGGTCAGAGCAACACTGACCAGCGAACCCTCCCTAAAATGGGTAGTGGGAGGGTGTGACGGCTTTTTTTTTGTTAACCTTTTCTGTAAATAGACAATGAGTATCATTTTCAGATTTATTTAAGAAGAATACCCTCCTTAATTCCCTCCCCTGAAGCACTTAGACGCAGAGATGTTTTCATTTATTTTCTTTTTTTTATTATCCCAAATTTATTGTTGGGAATATTGTACTTTGAACCTTTATGCCCCTCTCAATTTTTGAATCCAGACTCTGTGTTCTAAGAATAAGAATTTACTCATTGGTAGTCCGTTTGGAAGCATGCAATTTGGTTTTCACTTGAATGAACATGCCAGCAGGCATGCAATTTAATTTTGTAATTTCCTTTTTTCCCTTTTTACAACTAACTTACGTCTTTGTAAATTAATTAGATGGCATGTCTACTTGACTGTCAAGATGTTAACCCCCCTTCAAAATTCTCTTGAAGGACCATTTCCCACAAGTTGGATGAACATGCGTTACAGTTGTACTTTCTTTCCCTCTTATGGGGAAACTTGTTCTGTAACAGTTACTATTAAATTACTTGAAATGAAATGATTTGTTAGACTGGCATACTTTACTGATGTCACAAATGCTCAAACCTTTTAATGGCATACAGCCATGCTTTTTACATAGAAACAAGGATTTTTAAGATCATCCAGCAATTATACAACTTGGAACAAAATTACTCTGCACTTACAAAAGAGAATTTCTACTTCTCTCACCCAGTACAGAACAAATGACATATCACACAGTTGGCTACCTAACATTTCAGTTTTGTGTGTAAAGGTTAAGTCGCAACGATTGTCACACACCTGAGTGTGCGAAATGTGTTCTCCGCATTTGACCCATCCCCTGGGGGAGCGGTGAGCGGCAGCAGTGCCGCGCTCGGGAATCCTTTGGTGATCTAACCCCCCAATTCCAACCCTTTGATGCCGAGTGCCAAGCAGGGAGGCAAATGGGTCCCATTTTTATAGTCTTTGGTATGACTCGGCCGGGGATCGAACTCACAACCTCCCAGTCTCAGGGCGGACACTCAAAAACCACAAGGCAACTGAGCTGGTGGTGGCTTGCAAATAGAAGCCAGCTGGTTGAACTTGGGGCCCAGGTCCTGCAGCGCTCCTGGGTCCAAACTGTCATCATCAGGAATGGAGATGCACTCCACTTCTGAGAGGATGTCTGAGTCCCCCTCATCATCATAGGTGTGAGGTGGATACTCCCCCAGATCCTTCTCTATGGCCTGGAGAGAAGACAGCCTCTGGAAGGGGTCAAAGTCAAACCTTAGAATACATTGTCTATTCTGCCACAGCCACCTCAAACATGCATTTGTACTGCTTTATGCAGTAGTGTACACCAGTGATTGCCAACCAGGGGTACGTGTACCCATAGGGGTACTTGAGCAGCTTGCAGGGGGTACTTGGAAAGATTGGGGATTACAATTGATTTCCAAAATGATTAAAAAAATATATATTCCAAGTAATTTCATAGGCCCATCTTAGTCAAACATGACTTTTTTTCCCCAAGAAATTGGAAGAATTGTATTAAAGAGGAGTCATTCTGATTTCCATTCACTCATGTGTTAGAGATGCCTACTAAAAGTTTAATATGAGTTTAATAGAACAAAGTTAGGAGAATCATTGCGACGTGTTAGTGGGGGTACTGTTGGCATGGCAAAACAGCTCAAGGGGTACATGAGACCAAAAGGTTTGGGAGCCACTGGTGTAGACTACATTCTGACATGGCACAGCCCTAACGATGAATGAGACATGGCACACTACACACCCGGTGAAGCAGGGTCAAGAGAGCAGCGTCTGACACACAGTTTGAGCTCTGGTTGTACAGGAAATGCGTTGTACTCCCCTTCTGAAACTGTAGATCACACCACGTTCGCATTGAGACCAAATTAATTTCCTTCTACCAATATCTTGTACTGACGATGATGAGCACAAACACAGCTGTTACTGTACCTGATGGTTGTGGTGGTAGTTGTCTATAACCGACTGCAAGGGCATCTAAGATAAGTGAGATGAGAAAAAGTGAATATTTGGACTATAGCGTTGTTTGATCTCTCTCACTAACCAGACCTTTTATTCCAAAAGTATTAATGATGCATGCATGTTACCTTGTTCCAAGAGTTGTTTTTGTTCCAAGAGTTGCCTTTGAACTGGTAGGTAAAGTTCTCTCTCGTATCGTAATCAAAGACATCTATGCAAGTGAAGTGCTGCATACCCTGTCAAAATGAATGAAAGACTGTGCTCATCAACTGCAAACTTGAAAGTCGGGACAACACAATATTCTCGCTCCACCACTTTTTAATTGGAGCGAGCAGCTGATTGACCAAGTTGGACTTTATAAACTTTATGTTTGAGAAAACCTCATGAAGACCAAGTTCAATAAAACATTGCCACAATAAAAAAAGAGGGGGACAAGAATGGTATGCACTATGCAGATCCTACTTTGAATTTTGCAGTTCAGTCCTTGTCCAGCTCCAGTGAGAGCGATGGATGTCCAGATCACTCTTATTTACCCAGACAACTGAGTGAACCATATCAATACCTACCTTTGCTGAATGACGCGTTTGCTGCTGTGTTCCTTCACCCAGTCTGCACCGATCAGATAGATCCTTCTGCTCCTTGTCGGTGGGCAAAGTTCGTAGTACATCTGATACCTTGAATAAAATACAATAAATGCTGATATTTGTATGGGGGTAAATCTGGGGAAACACTGCTTGATTGCAAACTGTCGGAGGACTGACCTTACAGTCTGTTCCTGGATTCTCAGTGTTTGATATGAGCAGGGTTTCTCCAGAGGCGTTGTCGCTCTCCAAAGCAGAAAACTCTTTTTTACAGGAGACGATGATAGCCAACAGTAGGAGACCTGCCAGTGGGACACAAATGGAAAAATAATCAAATTGTTATGTTAGATACAGTATAAGACTTATTGCTAACAATGACACATTTCTTGTTCTCTAACAGCTTTAGCCTAGTTTTTAGAGTGGCAAATTTGTTCAAGGAAGATTTGAATCCCCAGACAGTCTGGAGGCTTTGCGGTTGGGGGGGTTTGACTGTGGCTGCACCGACCCTCTCAAATACATGTATGTCAACAGTCCTGTCCCACAAATATTTCCCTTGGTTGGCTCAGGCTGTGAATAAGAATCTGTCCTAAGTCGACTTGCTTGGATAAATAGGTTTTTCCCCTTTAAATCAAATGGAACAAATAAATATATGTTCCACTTCTGCTGAAGGCAGTGAGTCAGAGTTTCTTACACAGGAGTATAAACAGCGAGGCAAACACAATGCCCACAGCTCCGTAGGCGGCTTGGGTGCCAGTGGCCCTGCTGCTCCGGCAGTTGGGTGTGATGGAGGCAGAGCAGTCGCACACGGTCACACTGAGGTTGCACATGGCAAACTGGCCTTGCATGTCAGAGATCTGCAGCTCCACGGTGTGCGAGCCGGCATACACGCTAGGATCCATCACCAGCTCCACCGTGTAACCTGGGAGCATCAGCGGAAGATTATTGTTTGCTTAAAGGAACACTCTGCCCATTTTCAACCAGCTTTGTATCATTAGAACATCAGTAGTATACAGTATCAAACTGTAAACTGTTTTGAAGTCTGTCATTTAATTTGACAGTTATTGAGTGTTAAAGTGTGGACCAGTGACATCACTGGTCCACACTAACTCAAATTAATAACTCATTAACTCAAATCAACTCTCAATAACTGTCAAACTAGATGAATGATGAATAGTTTGACATTTATTGAGAGTTGATTTGAGTTAATGAGTTATTAATTTGAGTTAGTGTGGACCAGTGATGTCACTGGTCCACACTTTAACACTCAATAACTGTCAAATTAAATGACGGACTTCAAAACCGTTTACAGTTTTCTGATATACTACTGATGTTCTAATGATACAAAGCTGGTTGAAAATGGGCGGAGTGTTCCTTTAATGATTCTGAAATATCGTTTCAGATATTTGTAGCTTCTCAGTTCAGAACTAAATACGGGAGATTGGTTGCTGCTATAATACCATGTGAGGGATCCAGTTTCCATTTTTCTTCGACGTCCCCCAGCAGCTGAAAACTGAAAGGCCCACCGAAGGGCTCGTCGTCCGGGTCAAATGCTGTGACGTTGGTTCTGGTGGGGTCATCGGACACACACAGGTCCAGGTGGTTCACGGTCAGCTGTGGCACGTTGTCGTTCTGGTCTTTCACATGGATCAGCAGTGTGCCTGTGCCGGTCATAGGGGGCTCACCTGTCCAAGACAAACAACTATTGTCACAAATTGTAATCAAATTTAAATTTGATTGCAACCTTTCCATGGTCATGAACATATACATGTATATCAAATATATTTATATAGGGGGAGGTCAGACAGCATTGCTTGTAGTGGTACCGTTGTCCACTGCATGCAGTATGACGGTGTAGACACTGTTAACCACATGGGGAGATTCTCTGTCCGGTATCTTGACTGTAGTGATGTGGCCTGTCTGGGGATCTACTGTCACCCAGCCAGCAGGATCATCTCCTACCATGTACCTGTGTGTGGACAAATGCAAAGTAAGTCTAATGATCAAATCAGTATAGCCATTTTGAAAGAGGCGCCTAATGAGGCATCAAACTCTATGAACTTTGCTGAAATATTGCCATCCCACTTACACAAAATCTCTCGCATGACTGGAGTCGGGATCGACAGCGGTCACCTCCGTTACCCAGGTTCCGATCGGGGCGTTCTCCTCCAACATGGCCTCTTTGACGGTCACACTGAACGCCGGCGGGTCATTGACGTCCTCCACTTGAATGAGGACATTGACAGAATGAGACTGGCCTGAAGCGGCTTCACCTGGGCTGGTGTCCACCGTCCACAGGCCAGTGGAGGGCTTCTCCTTCACCCGACAGGAGAAGTGCGCTATCTCATTTTCCACCGAGACGGACAGCTGCCTCACTGCTCCCTCCTCAAAGTCCAAAGGCTGAAATGAAACGGTGCCGAAAACATAAGAGAGCCTGATTAGGATTTGAAAGCCATTTTATATGATGTTATAGAGGATATACTGTATGTGACTATGTGAAGTATGTTTTTTAATTCTGGATATATTTATGATTAATTAAACAAGCATGAATTGGCAATAGCTGTGACCTCATATGCAAATTTCCTAAATGCAGGATGGCAGGGGCAGCCCCCCCCCCCCCCACCCCCCCACTCTGCCTTTGCCACCCTGCATTTAGAAATCACAGCGCGCTCCAAAAGGGAGTCATTCTCCATTCAACCGCATGTTAAAATGCCTGACTTTACAGCAGAAATAAACATGTTTACAGCCTGGTTCAAAAAGCTAATAGCTAATCTCACTGTTCATAGGCAACTGTACAGGGGTGAATATTTATGTATATAAATGGACTTCTCACTTGATATATTACCTTAGTAAACACTTTCTTAATGAGTTTATGGTCTGATGCTAAAGTCTTCTTCAATGCTGTATGGTGTTCATTTAGTAAATTATGGTCCCATTTTTGGTGTGTGATTGACAGGTTAACTGTCCAGTGCTCGTGCAGCTCGCCAATCATGGACCAATAGCAGGCTCCAAGAAAAACAAGATGGCGACGGCCACAACGCGAAACTCGAGGCTTTAAATCGGTAGCCCAGAAACCAATGGGTGATGTCACACTCAGTATACTTGCATTTTTTTTTACAGTCTATGGTGCACTGCAGACCCATGACACCCCCTCTAGAGGCCAACTGACGAAGCACATCGCCTCAGCATTTCTGACTGAGTGACTGACTGCCCCTGCCTGAGCTGAATTTGGGTGTTGATGCCCTCGGCTGCACCGTGGGAAAAAAACAAGTTTGGTGTGACAGACCATGTCAGTGAAATGTAAAGCATGCAGTCAAACAACACCCACCTTTACTACAGTCAGGATTCCATCATTGGAGTCCAGGTCTGTGTCGATGTTGAAGTGCCCCCCCTCGTCACCGTGGATGGTGTACCTGGCTCTCCATGCTGGGCTGTTGGGACTGTCCCGGTCTGTGACATGCAGCCGGAGAGGAGAAGAGCCAGTTTCCCCTTCCTTCACTTTGCCAGAGCCCTGTGAGTCCAGGGTGCAGACGTCACAAGGATAGAAATACAATCTAACAAATAACAATCCTAAGGGCACCCAATAGTTCCAATGGTTCTACACACACATACATCTGTATATCACCGGTACAGCAGATTTCTCAGTGTTAGTAAGAGGCCATTTACACGTGGCGCTAACATTTTCTGTGATCAGATTGCAATCAGATTGTGTTTTATCACTTGAAATGCCAGGTGTAAACACCCCCAAAACGCATTGAAGAAGGTTTGCAATCTGATCGGCCAAACCACCTCCGGAGGTGGTCAGGGATGCATTGTGTACACACATTGAACACAAGTGTAAATGCAATGTGTCCTCTCAATCTGGATACAGCAACTTTATGCGGATTGAGAGTACAACATGTCTGCAATCTGATTGCAATCAGATTGCAGAAAATGCATGTTAACGCCAGGTGTAAATGGAATCAGGCTGAAGTGATAAAATACAATCTGATTGCAATCTGATGGCAGAAACCACATGTTAACACCAGGTGTAAATGGCCTCTAAGAGTCAAGCCTGTACTGTCTTTGGCTGTAACTTCTTCCGCTTTGCAGCCGCAAATGATTGTAACCCTACAAAACACAGTCAAACTCACAGCTCTCATATCTCTTAACATGTTCAAACACAATCTGAAACAGGCCGTAGTTGACTGCTCTCCCTGCTCATAGCCCTCTCCGCTCTCCCTCCCTCTCTCCTGTTATAATTCCACAATAAATGCCAAGTAACTCCCCTTCTACTGCACTTAGTCTTGACTTTTTTATTATCCTATTCTTGTCTCTTGCTGTTTTCACGTACTGTATGTACAGTATTGTTTTGTGTTGATTGTATTCTTGCTGAGGCCTCTTGGACAGGTCATCATTGTTCTCAACTGATTTTACCTGGTTAAATAAAGGTAAAATAAAATTCAAAACCTAAAGTGTTGAATTGACTTTGATGGGTGTGGACTTAAATACCAGCATAGTGTTGATTATTACACTCTCACAGTTAAATTAATATTACTGACAGTTTAGCTGTGTGTTGTGTAAATCACAGTGTGACTCTGTTCACTGCAGTTGTTAAACCAGAGACTGCCTACTGTTTGCCCGCTGATAGTTGGCAGGTGGTTGTTGCCATCTTGGATGTGGATGAGAACGCTGGTTGAACTGGACAGGCTGACGACTTCACCGTGGTCCTTGGCCTCCACCAACACTGTATACGCTTCACCTACCTGAGTATACAAGTGAATGAAGCAAATTAAGATGGGTTAGAGTGCTTTTTATAGAGCAGGATTGCACATACTGAGCTAGACATGTTGAATTCACATATTTGTAAAGGTTCCCTACGTCCTTTTCTCAGTGAAGTAGCAGAATGATTTTGGATATTTCGCAAAGCTATTGTTTTGGTTTAAGAGTCATACCCCATTTTTTGCGACAAATAAAGGTATGATGGATATTGTGTCATTCTTGCAGTTAATATGCTGTCAGTGGGATATAACTTCTAACTTCATGTTAAAGTTGGGTAACACTTTATAATAAGTTTAAGGCATTTACATATACATGGTATTTAATGAGGAATTAAACATGAATTACTTACTATATTATAGATGTTAGAATTTGATTATCATTAGTACTCATAGTTCAACATTCTGAATTATAAGGCAGGAATATGATCTTATAAGGCATTTGTAAAATAATCGCTGATGCTGGTAAACATGGTAACATGTGTTACTGTCTTGTAAATAAGATATAAATATATTAATAAATACTTAAGCTACTCATTTCTAACTTTGTTGAAGCACCTAATCTAGCAATTTGCCGTCGGTAAAAGCAGGCGTGGCAGTTTTACTGCACGATGCCACACATAGCTCCAGTGTCAGATGTCACATATCGTCATTCTCATGTGAGGTGAGGTCACAACACAACAGACAATAACTGCTCCATTACTTCCAGTGATTTTGATATATTAAGAAAATGAACTCTTGCCTCATAATCCAAACATCCCTTGAATGAAATCGTCCCAAACTCATCAACGAAGAATTCAGTGTCTGGTGGGTTTGGAGATACAGATTTGATTTCGTAGTGGAAGGTTGAGTTTGCTGTCTCTCTCTTGTCTCTGTCATAGGCTACCACCGTCAGGAGATAGGAGCCTGTTGGAAAATGAGAAAACCCTCACAGGTTGTTCTTACAGCACCTTGTCACTTCACATCTGTAGCACATTCTTTACCTTGTGCCTGTTCCTCTCCAATGCTGATTTCAAACAGGTCTCTCTGGAATCGTGGTGGGTTGTCGTTGATGTCCAGTATGTAAATCTCAACCCCTAGTCTAGTGTCCAGTGATGAATCTCTCTTTGTGGCCTCAAAGCTCAGCTGTGGGGTGAAACGATTCACGTGAAGTTATTCACAATGTATGAATACAATTTTACAGCAAAGTAGATAAGATCTTGTCTGATATCACTGGATGTTGGTATGTAACATGGTCTCACCTTGAGCAATGTCTTCTCCTCATAGTCCAGAGCCTTGTGGACGGACAAAATGCCAGTTTCTCTATCTATGGAGAGGACTCCCTTTGGCTCCTCATCCACTCCTTCACCATAAAGATCCAGATATATACCATAATTCCGCTCGATAGCAATCTACAATACAACCACCACACACTTTATAGTCAGCCTTTAAGGATCTGAAGTTCTTCATTATTGTACAAAACAGTTACTTCTGGACTGTTACTTCCTGGACTCAGTTTCCCATAATCCTCCACACCTCACATTTGCTCCTTCCCCTGATTCACCAGGATGGCTAGGGGCAGCCCGCCCTACTCTGCCTCTGTCACCCATTGTGCATTTGCTGGTATGAACGTAAAGCACATAAAGCTAGAGACAACTAATTCATGTATTGGCAATCTTAAAAGCTTTGCTGACAATATTCCATCTGCATTTGTGTGTATGTGTGTGTTTCTTTCCCACGGCGCTGGGCCAGCGGCCCTGCCGGGGTCAGGGGATGGACAAGTCAGCACACTCACTCACTCACCCACCCACCCACTCAGTCAGTCAGTCAGTCAGTCAGTCAGTCAGTCAGTCAGTCAGTCAGTCAGTCAGTCAGTCAGTCAGTCATGGACGTTTAGTGAGTTTAGTGGGAAAAGGGGCAGTAGTGATAGGAAGGTGGTAGAGAGTCGGGATTGGGGTGGGTAGGCGGAGTGGTGGTGGTGGTGGTGGGTGGGGGGTGTTAGGAAAAGGGCCGATAAAGATGAATGGCTACACCTAAAGGTTTGCGCTTGTTTTAATATTATCAATGAATGCATTTGAGCTGTTTAAAAAATGGACGCATAGCATGATTTGGCTGAAACTGTTCATTTGTTGCGGACTTTGGAGACGGCTGAAGACCTTTCTATCTTGATTGACTCACCTTGCCCAGCTCATATGGGAAGGGCCCCGGATGTCCCTCCTCAATAGTAAAGGAGTCAATGATCCACGTCCTTCTCTGACGGCTCAGCAGCTCTGAGCAGCTCACCAGAGTAGACAGACCCGACACCTGAAAGATGAACAGCCAGCCCAACCACAACAGAAACCACATGATACACACAACACGACACAACCCACAGCAACTTGTGAATATATTCAAAGTAAGCGGGCGGTTGTTTCAGCAATAGCCAGGAGCAGATGATTGATGTCGTCTGCATGTCTGAAAGAACTTGTGCGCTCATTGTTGTTGGACTGGTTCTTGGAGTTGAGTGTACACACGGGAATTTCTGAAACAGTGTCATTTGTGCACCTCTCTCGTTTGACCACACGGACGATGTTCCTGGTAGGCATATGCTCTGAGCAGGCTGCTTCTACACATTACATTACACACATTACAACCTATTATCCACTGACTGATTACAGCACTTATGTGGCAAGATGTTGCTTCTGGCAAGCTTCACATCAAGGCTGTGGGATGTAGAAGCATCATCACTCACATCAATCATTCAAACCATCCACTAGCAATTTGCTGACAAAATGACAAAAACCCCAAAATATGTTTGTAATGGAGTTTTGGAGAAATTCATCAAAACAAAGCGATGGCATTCCATATTCTAAGGCAGGGGGTTACAAAGCCCCCCTCGCTCAATTCCTGGATGAGGGGATCATTATTATGTCATTTGATCCCATATTGAGCCAAGATAGCCTGATATTGCTGTTTGACATGCTTCAGACTAAATACATAAAAGTGTTTGTCTCTGCAGTCATTTTCTTTAGTTTCTGACTCTGGGAAAGTGGGGAAAACAGTACAATTCCCCCAAACTACTGTATCTATGAGCTGCTATCTCTTTAACCAAATCACACACATTTAGGCTATTCTATGTGATCTCCTTTTGATAACTAATGTAATGTTTGTTTGTTTTTACTTTTACTTTTTTTTTTTTACCATGCCATATTCTAAGGTAATATTGTTTTACACACCAAAATGAAGAAAATGGAAAAACTAAGACCGCTGTGTTCTCTTATCTTGGAAATCAGAAATGGACATCAATGTAATGAAAATGTAAAGGAAAGTAATTGTGGAAATATGTTTAGTCAGTGTTTCTACATACCAGGAGGTAGAAGGAGAGCATCGTGCTACTTCAGTAAATCCCGCTCTGTGTGTTCCATGACTTGCATTGCTGACATGTGAGTGAAGAGAAGAGAGACCCTGCCCTTATTGCATCACACACACACACACACACACGCGCACGCGCACGCGCACGCGCACGCGCACGCGCACGCGCACGCACACGCACACGCACACGCACACGCACACACACACACACACACACACACACACACACACACACACACACACACACACACACACACACACACACCACATAACTGAACTGAACACCCACATGAACATAATCATCATGGTTTTTGACTGAGTGAGTGCAGGTGTGTGTTAGAATGTCTCAGTTTTAAAATATGTGCATTTAGTTTTTAAAAAGTTTGAGTTCAAAGAGGTTTGCACAGTCCTCCCATAGATTTATATTGTAAAAAAAAAAAAAAAAAAAAGTTTCATGCAATTCCTTTGGAAGTTTTTCCCTCTCATTCAGAACATATTGAAGATGCAAACTCCATTGAGTTTGTTTTTGTTGCAATTGGTGGGCGGTCACGTTACATTATTATGTAACGTATTAATATGACTATTCATTTTGCCTCATATAATTTGTATTTGTTGATTTGTATTATGTGAAAATAATCTTAATTATTAAAAAATAGATTGATAATGAGATTATTAACTTAAGAGTACTTACCTTGACGAACTCGATTCCCATATGATTCTACGTGCATCATTTGGGCTCAGTACCCTGCAGTTTGAAGGCCTGTGAGTGTCCGAACCTGTCCTACAGGTTTTGGTTTTAGCTACTGAACAAGGACACCCCTCAGCTTGCCCTGAAGCATCTCCTGCTGAGTGGCTACTAACCTGACGATGTCAGATGGATGGGTTTCTTTTCACTTAGATGTCAAGATCTCGCACGAATCCAGTTGCCTTGAAAGGTGATCTATACACAGGCCTACATCAGTGTGCCTAAAAAAATAACCTGCATTTTCTCAATCCTATATTAGGAACACAAGAAGAACACACGTCTTTCCTCTCTTCCTTTATTATTCAAAGAAACCTTGTTAGAAATGTTGCTGAAAGTGGACAGAAAAGTGAGAAATTGCATCTGCAGCTTTATGTGCCGTTTTCAAAACCAGTAGATAGGATATATTTTATTACCAAAAGTGACCACAATACTTCATTCACTGATCAATTTTCATTCCAGACATTATTTTACCTTCCGGCCGGGCCATACTATAGAGTTTTCAGTAAGTTATGCTTGCTATGCTGCAACCTCCTGTGAAATAGGAAACAGGGAACAGTTTGTGTCCTCTAAAACATGACAAACATGAAACATGCCAAAACAAGAATTAACGGAAACAGGACAAGATTCCTCTATATATGTATATTGATCAATGCCCCCCCCCCCCAACACACCATGGTGAATTATCACCATGAATAATGTTCACTAATGCAAAATGAATGGTTCACACACACACACACACACACACACACACACACGCACACACGCACGCACACGCACACGCACACACACACACACACACACACACACACACACACACACACACACACACACACACACCCACCCAACAACCCATAAATCAGAGGAAAGGTGGGTGGAAAGACGTTGGCTTTAGTTTCAGCAACCCTCATCTCATAAAGTCCATTCCTCTCCCCCTGCCTCTGCCTGTGCTGGAGCTGAAGATCTGAGGGGGCGAGAGGGTGCCTCCTACGATGTCGACGGAGGTTTCGCCTTCTCTCTGCCGGGGGGCGTGGATCTCCGCATCACGCCGCTGGGGTGTGTTTCCTCCTCATCGGATTGGACGACGGGGGTGTCTCCCCCATTGTCATTGGCGTTCTGGCTATAGGAGGAGGAGTCTGAAGAGGTGGAGGACATGCGGGACTTGGCGTCGAGACCCTCGAGGACGTGTCGAAAGAGTCCGTTGCTGATGACTTCCTCGTCGTCGTTGTTGTTGTTGTTTCCTTGGACTACGAGCGGGATTACAAACACATCGTCATCAGCGTCAGCTGGTCAGATGGACACACCGCTTTCTTATACAGCTGCTGTAAAGCTGGATGGAGAGAAAACCAGTCGCCATTGACTTCAGACAGTACAACTGAAGTCAATGGTGACTTCAGTTATGTTGGCAACCTCCCTGTGTGTTATATTTACAAACTTCACCTGTGTTTCAACTGGCATGAGGGTGAGTATTATAGATGATGACAGAATTTTCATTTTTGGGTGAACTACCCCTTTAACCCCTATATCCCTCTTCCATCCTCCATACCTGGCAGTGGCGAGGCCAGCACCCCCTCTTCTCCCCCGGCGCTGAAGAAGACATCCAGGGTCTCCTGGTCGGGGATGTCTAACAGGTCCATCTGGTCCAGCATGTCCACGTTCACCTCCATGGACGAGATGCTGCCGATGGGAGCTGCAGGGGGGAGGGAGGTTTATGAGGGGACCTACAGTAAGCATGTGTGTGCGTGTGTGTGTGTGTGTGTGTGTGTGTGTGTGTGTGTGTGTGTGTGTGTGTGTGTGTGTGTGTGTGTATATATGGAGATTCTAGCAGTGGGAAGTGGGAACTCACGCCTCCTGTAGTCTCTGATGGTGAGGTGCGAGGAGGAGAGGTAGACGTCCACGTCGTGCTGGAAGACCTCCTCGAAGAAACGCTGCCTCTCTTTCAGCTTGAGCTGCTGCGCCGCCTCCATGTCCGGCACCCTCTGGCCATGCTCTGAATCCGCTGGCAATCACAACACAGCAGGACAGGAGGAGGTTAACTAGCAACTCTGCTGGTGCACACACACACACACACACACACACACACACACACACACACACACACACACACACACACACACACACACACACACACAACACACACACACACACACACACACACACACACACACACACACACACACACACACACACACACACACACACACACACATGCTGTGGTGTACACACACACACTGGGGTCAAAACCTTGTGGCCAGAAGGGGGAGGCATTGAGCTGCAAGTGAGAGAAGTCCATGAATAGACAGGTAACGTTAGGGGACGGAGGGATTATTAGGATGTACAATGTATTATGTAATTTGGTGTTTTAAGTGTGTAAGTATTTTTATGTGTTTTAGTGTTTTATGTATATGTTGACACCAAGGACCACAACGGAAACAAGTCCACGACTTTTTGTGTTATCCTTGACATTGTTGTTTTTTTAATGCCTGACTTGCATGTATTTTAAACGGATATGTCAAATAAACTAAACTAAACTAAACTAAAAGAGAGAAAGCAGTTGGTGCATCCTAATGTAACCCATGTTGTTTTTCTTTTTTTCTTGACTCTGCCGAGCTGCTCTATTGAAATGTAACATTAGATATTATTGCTGATATGTTGAATGATATCGTTAACAACTGGTCAAATACCTTATTTGTTACATCACCAAAATCCACTGAACCTACAACACCCAGGATTATCACCATGCATTCTACAGACCTCTGCAGGATGCTGATGAAGACAAAACGCTCTAAGTATGCACACTGTACTGGCCTGTATACCTTACTTAATCACTGCAGATTGCTTTGCAAAGGCAAGCCGTCACTTCTCCTCCTAAAGTTAATCTTGTTTAAGGTACCGTGCAATCCCATTTTCCACCTCATCAGCGCCACTGTAATAACGCAGAGTGCATGTCCCAATTTGTCCCATCATGTAGGCTGCGAGTGGAGGGGTGGGTGGGTGCAGTGTGCAGAGTGTGCTTGTGATGGAGATGGGGGAAAAGCAGGTCTTGACACTGCAAATATCAGAGACTATGGTCAGCATAGAGAGAAGGAGACAGCACTTGAACTGAGACTATTGTGAGTGAGTGTTTTCGAAAGAGGCGCCATCTTTAGTCTCTTAGCAGCGCCTGTCTGTGAGTGTTATGGAGACAGAGAGTTAATTTACACAGCTAACACAACCAGAATCCCTGCCTGCTTCAACAGAATACTGCCTTTCATGGACTGGGCCTTCAATAGCAATAACATCGAATTGTCCAAATTTGTTTCAATAAAAGTGACTGCAATTGTACACTCATTGTACTCGTTCCTGAGAGTACTCATTTCTTTTTTAAGTTCACTACTTATATTGTACATTAATTCACATCCAGAAGACTATTTAATAGCTTTCAAGTGTTCTCGAAAATGTCAAATGCACACTAGAATGAGCTCCCTTTGTTCACTGCAGTTTATATTAACCCATTGATACCTGATGCAGCATTTGCGTGTATATCCCTCATTTGTGTGCGTATCCCTTTAAGACCGCGAACCGCGTTGACGCGGTTCGCGGTCTTAAAGGGATACACACACAAATGCTGCATCAGGTATCAATGGGTTAAGCATGACTTTCAGCAAATACTGACTGATGACCTGCATGATTCAGCCTTTGATCACAGTTCTACCAAAGTGTGTTCCCACTTTGGTTCCTCCTCCACCTAAAATCCATATATTGAGCGCTCTTCAGATGAGAGGCTGACGTCCGCGGCATCGTTAGAAGCTGCAGGCAGCAATTGAACTAATTGGATGAGGCTTTTAAGCCCGGTCTAAATTGGGAATAATGTAAAGATTATCTGCTCTGCTGGTTAAACTAGACAGCCAGCTCTATAAATACAGCAGTGAGAGGTGGAGAATGGAAAAACCCTCAGTTCAGGATGTTTACAATAGCACAGAAGGAAAATAGCTTGGATTCCAGGGATGGTCTGTTCTCCCAGAGGATGCAGGAGGAGAGTCGACCTTTCCTATTCCTGATTGTTCTGACGATGGCATGATTTCAAATTCAACAACTAGAGGGCACTAGAGTGCATACCTCCAACCTTTTGCGTTGTTACGTGAATCCGTTTAGAAGTTTGGTGCCGTTTTGTGATTGGTCACACCCATTACCACCACACCCTTTTTAGCCAGTGGGCATGGAAAGGTAATCAGTTCGTCCATGACCAACCTTTCTACAAAGTCGCGTGGTGTTATGTAAATCCATATTGGAAGTTAGGTCCCTTTGGTGATTGGTCACGCCCATTGTCACGCCCCCCTTTGGCAAGTGGGTGTGGAAAGTTAATCAGTTTTAAGTTGGCCCATGACCAAACTTTCTACAAAGTTTCATGCAAATCCGTTTATAACCCTTTGAGATATCCTGCTAAAAAATAGACAACAGTCATCGGCAGTACTGCACAGACTGACCAATTAGACGGACAATCACTTCATCAATTGAACGAATGATCAAACATCCTTCAGTCCCTCCAGCAAAGCTTTCCAGCTTGTCTTTTCTGACAGGTTAAGAGATTGCCAGGCCAGCACTGCTCTTAATGACATAACCTGAAGGAGAGAGGAGGAGGGTGTCACTCTCCTGCAGGAAGGACTATCCTGTGAGTGATGAAGGAGGTGAGGTGCTCACTGTTCAGACACTCAACAGTCAGGGTACGACTGCTCTTTACAAGTTGGAAATAAAAGGATTAGCTGTGCATATTTGTTAGTGCGGGCCGGGGAGTATGGGCATGAAAGCGATGACCAAATGGCCATGTGTTGTCAATATACTGTATGGCAGTTCTCCCTGGAGGGATCTGTGCACTAGGAGCTGACATTGTTGACATTTGAGTCTATAGTGTGTTTGTGTTTCTTGTGTGTGTGTGTGTGCGTGCGTGCGTGCGTGCGTACGTACATGTGCACGGAGCGTTCCTCTCTTTATACACTCTTACACAATCTGAAATGCCATTGTCTATAGACTCATAAAACACAGGGAGCCACGCTGACAAGTTAAATGTCAGTAGCAATTTGGTGTTGGTTTGAAATGTGTGTACAGAGGTTTTATGGAGGTATCATCACAACATGTTAGACGTCTCTGTGGTCAGGCTCTGGACTAGGACACAGTGGTAGACAAAACACAGGATTTGTAGTGGATGACTGGCTATCTTTCCCTTTCTCACAAAAGGATCGAGCAGACAGGAGTCAAATGTTTGTGTTGTATCAGTCTCACAGAAAACAACGTATTTTATAACAGTACAATGTACAACCTTCATCACATGTCAGCTTGCTCATCACTTTCTAACCCCGATGTCTTTCTCTACACAATTGAACACTGATCGATTGCTGCATTGATTGCTTCTACTTAGAGGCCCAGCTAAAGATGCTAAAGTATGTATATCCTCAAATTGATTTTTCGCTACCCTATCCAGTTCTGTTACCATCGAATCACCTTTGCTCAATAAGGCTTCCCTGAGCCGCAGATGACCCCAGTGACCTCTGATTAGTGCAACCAGACATGAGGGAAATACAGCAGGGTCACAATGTCCAGTAGGCCTAACTGGTGAGATCAAGTATCCGGTCAGTCACACCCCCAACCCCACCCCCACTCCACCCCCACTCCACCCCCAACCCCACCCCTTTAGTTTGAGAGCACGAGGGGTCCAGTGTGGCTGCCAGCAGCCCTTACAGAGTGTGTATTCAGGAGGAGGAGAACAGAGGGAGGCTGGGAGAAGATGGGGAGAAACAAGATGGAGGCACATTGTCCCGCTGGTCTATGAGCTTGACCTGAGATTCTGCAAGAAATGATTTTAATCGCTCTTTTTCATAGTGTTTCTCTCTCACGCTTGCCTTTCTTTCTTTCTTTCTTTCTTTCTTTCTTTCTTTCTTTCTTTCTTTCTTTCTTTCTTTCTTTCTTTCTTTCTTTCTTTCTTTCTCTTCCTCTTTTCCTTCCTTCCTCTGAGTGCTGTGGGAGTTGAGGAAGGGGGTCATCAGGGCTCATTCCCAGCTGGACGTGCGGAATGACTGGAACAGACAGACAGACAGACACAGACAGGCAGACAGACAGACAGACAGACAGACAGGCAGGCAGACAGAGAGACAGACAGACAGACAGACAGGCAGGCAGACAGAGAGACAGACAGACAGAGAGACAGACAGACAGACAGACAGACAGACAGACAGACAGACAGACAGACATAGATACAGACAGACAGACAGACAGACAGACAGACACAGACAGACATACAGACAGACAGACATAGATACAGACAGACAGACAGACAGACAGACAGACAGACAGACAGACAGACAGACACAGACAGACATACAGACAGACAGACATAGATACAGACAGACAGACAGACAGACAGACAGACAGACAGACATGTCTGTGTGCCAGCCTGCTCTGCCTCCCCACATAAAGACAAACCCCTCTCCGCTCTGGGGGCAGAGACAGAAAGAACCCATTCAGAGCCAGACAAAAACAGGGATGTAAGGGAGTGGAAGTGGCCTCAGACATGATGCCACTTCAATCATTTTAGATGCACTCACCTAAAGTAACCTTTTCATTTGTGAAATAGAGCCATTTAAAACCAGTGGAACCCTGTGTACAGACTAAGTACTTCTGTTAAGTTCCTTTTACCTTGCAGTGCTTTGTAACTTTGTAAACATTAGTTGTAATAGTAGTATTTCTTCTTATTGTTGTTGTTCAGTATACTGCATCATAAATCATATCAGTCATAGTTACAATAACCTTTCTATTCAAGAAATTAAAAGATATCTTCCTTTGTTTGTTCAGATTCACTTGATTGTCACTGTTTCATACAGTACCTCAGCTTGAACTCTGCATTTGGCGTTTAGTGATCGAGGAAAACTATCACATTAAGATGTATACTACAGTGTAGTTGCATCCTGTGGCCTTTCATTTTGTTAATTAGAAAACGCCGTCACGATATAAACTTCATATCGTAAAAGCATCATCATCCTCGCATCCTCTGTGGTGCACTGTCTGCTGAAGGCCATCTTTTTCCAGTGTACAAAGCATAAAATATGGTGAATCAGCTCCCTTTCTGTAGCCCTCTACCCTGAAGTGCGCTGGTGTTTGCAGAAAATGTCCTTGTGGTTTTTATTCCACGTGCCGTGCATCACTACTCTTTTCATGGTCACGTTGTTTTGCAAGGACAGGAAGGAGGAGCCTGAAATGGTTTTGGCTTCAAAGTGACTGCTTAAAGATAAGATATTGATTTGGGGGGCTCTATTGATGGGATACAAGGTCTGCCATTAACCCCACCACCACCACTGTGCCAAGTGAGAATGTGAGTTCAGAGGCAGAGAGGAAGAGCGAAGGCTGGGACACACAGAAGAAGAGAAACCGAGGAACACACAGCGGAGAAGGTTGCCTCAACAGATGAGCTGCTTGTTCTCAGATGTGTTGGTTGACCGGAGAGCTCTGGCTGCCATCCCTTTAGTTAAAGGAACACTCTGCCCATTTTCAACCAGCTTTGTATCATTAGAACATCAGTAGTATATCAGAAAACTGTAAACTGTTTTGAAGTCTGTCATTTCATTTGACAGTTATTGAGTGTTAAAGTGTGGACCAGTGACATCACTGGTCCACACTAACTCAAATGAATAACTCATTAACTCAAATCAACTCTCAATAACTGTCAAACTGGATGAATGATGAATAGTTTGACAGTTATTGAGAGTTGATTTGAGTTAATGAGTTATTCATTTGAGTTAGTGTGGACCAGTGACGTCACTGGTCCACACTTTAACACTCAATAACTGTCAAATTAAATGACAGACTTCAAAACAGTTTACAGTTTTCTGATATACTACTGATGTTCTAATGATACAAAGCTGGTTGAAAATGGGCGGAGTGTTCCTTTAAACAGACAGCCCAGTGGGAGCCATCATTTCCTCCTCTCCGCTTTGATTATAGACTAGTGTTGCCAGACCCTCACTTTGAGGGGTTCTTCTGCACAACCAGGCTGAGGTTGTTAGTGAAAAGTGGTTTTCCTATACAAGTGTATGATGAGGTAATGCCTGTTTAAATTACTCTGGTGGTGAAGACCAAGACATCCTGTCGTGTTTTACCTCAACCACTCTTTTTTAACAAATGGACTGTCAAGACAAAACAACGCGGGCACTGCAGTGAATTGTCCAGATCTTCTGTAATAGTATTATATCTCCCATATGCCCCCTAATATACACTTAATTTAATTGAATCGAATGTCAGTCACATCAAGAATACTGTCCCTGCCATGGCTCTCAAGACAATATAGGAGTTGAACACAGCGAAAAAAGAAAAAAGAAATAGCAGTAGGCTACATCTGTGTGTGTTTTGGTGTGTGTTTTGTTAATGAATTAAGGCTGTGGGTTGCTGCGTAAACATCCCCCAAACGCAGACCCAGTGGCGTAGGGTAGTCATGACGGGCCCCGGTGCAAGCAATTTTGACGGGCCCTAGTACACGCTATTTACAAAGTACACGCAAGCATCGCATGCACGCACAGGCATAGGCTATATTTCTTACCAACATGTGTTGGATTTGACAGTTGAGTAAGTTACTTGTATGGGGAATAGAGCAAGCCATCAGGACCATGGACAGCGCTCTGACATCTGGTAACAGACAGTCAAAGTATTTAAACGTGAAAACAAGCATCAGCACCTGAGAGCAGAGGACCTGTCTATTTCACTGTGGTTCTGAAATGACCACTGACTTTAACATGGTTAATGTTGATGAATGTTGATTTTATGTTGAATAAGCAGATCATTTTCTTATAGATTGCTACTGACTATTTAAGAAAATTAAAGAAAACCATGGCAGAGATGGCTTTGTCTTTCGAGGGCATAATATTGGAAATGGCCGCACTTTAAATCTAATGTGTGTTCTTATTTGAACACATGGCGTATTTGTGGGGTGGCAATTTGAGTCATTTGCTAAGACCCCGCTCTCTGCCCAGTATGTTGTTGGAGAGTCTGTTCTCTCTCCACGGGCCCCTCTACCCCAGGGGCCCCAGTGCAACCGCACTGCCTGCACTGTCTATATTTACGCCCCTGTGCAGACCCTCAGTATCAGTTTAGTCTCTCTCTCTCTCTCTCTCTCTCTCTCCCTCTCTCTCTCTCTCCCTCTCTCTCTCTCTCTCTCTCTCTCTCTCTCTCTCTCTCTCCCTCTCTCTCTCTCATGGACATGGATCTCCTGCTGGCACTGAACCAGCCAGCACTCCTGATGCCCGCTGAGACGGACCTGAACCACTGACGTAACACTGTTTGGGCTGAAGGGAGGCGACTAGACCGCCCTGCCCTTTCCATCCAGACACTTTGTGGTGGTCAGAGGAGACAGATTTTGTTTCACATGGACTGGATCCCAGCCTGCGACAAGAGAGACAGAGAGAGAGAGAGAGAGAGAGAGAGAGAGAGAGAGAGAGAGAGAGAGTGAGAGACAGAGACAGAGACAGAGAGAGAGAGAGAGAGAGAGAGAGAGAGTGAGAGACAGAGACAGAGACAGAGAGAGAGAGAGAGAGAGACTGAGAGAGAGAGAGTGAGAGACAGAGACAGAGACAGAGAGAGAGAGAGAGAGAGACTGAGAGAGAGAGAGAGAGAGAGAGGTGCAGGAGTGGAGAATAAAAGGTCGGTAAGGGAATAGGGCTGCGACTAACGATTATTTTCATTATCGATTAATCGGTCGCTTAGTTTCTCAACTGATCAATTAGTCGTTTAGTAGTTAAAATGTCACAAAAAAATGTCCCCAAAGCCCAAGATGACGTCCTCAAATGTCTTCTTTTGTCCTGACCAACAGTCCACAACCCAAAGATAAACCAAAGAGAATCTGTTTGCTGTCATCGAAGAGTAAAGAAACCAGAAAATATTCACATTTAATAAGCTGGAACAAGATCATTTTTGTATTTTCTTCTTAAACATGAATGATAAATCGAATATAAAACAACTTTGGCGATTAATTTTCTGTCTATCGACCAATCAACTAATCGTTGCAGCTCTAGAAGGGAAGCAATGCTAGTGGAGGGACCGGGAATGAGGAAGAGGATGATGCAAGAAAAAAGAAAAAAGAAAAAGTAAGATTAGAGAGACAGGTTAGCTAAACTTTAAAGAAAACAGTCAATCAATCAGCTGGTGTGGACAGAAGAGATGGAGAGAGAGACGGGAATGTGCATGTGCTTAGAGCAGGAAGACATCCTGCTGTTTCACTGAGTGTCTCTTCCGTGCCTCGCAGCAGAAAGTCAGCCACAACAGCAGCACGCTAACAGTCTACAGCTAACAGTCTACAGCTAACAGTCTACAGCTAACAGTCTACTACAGCTAACAGTCTACAGCTAACAGTCTACTACAGCTAACAGTCTACAGCTAACAGTCTACTACAGCTAACAGTCTACAGCTAACAGTCTACTACAGCTAACAGTCTACAGCTAACAGTCTACTACAGCTAACAGTCTACAGCTAACAGTCTACTACAGCTAACAGTCTACAGCTAACAGTCTACTACAGCTAACAGTCTACAGCTAACAATCTACAGCTAACAGTCTACTACAGCTAACAAACAGTCTACAGCTTACAGTCTACAGCTAACAGTCTGCAGCTAACAGTTTACAGCTATAGTCTACTACAGCTAACAGTCTACTACAGCTAACAGTCTACAGCTAACAGTCTGCAGCTAACATTCTACTACAGCTAACAGTCTACAGCTAACAGTCTACTACAGCTAACAGTCTACAGCTAACAGTCTGCAGCTAACAGTCTACTACAGCTAACAGTCTGCAGCTAACAGTCTACTACAGCTAACAGTCTACAGCTAACAGTCTGCAGCTAACAGTCTGCAGCTAACAGTCTACTACAGCTAACAGTCTACAGCTAACAGTCTACTACAGCTAACAGTCTACAGCTAACAGTCTGCAGCTAACAGTCTACTACAGCTAACAGTCTACAGCTAACAGTCTACTACAGCTAACAGTCTACAGCTAACAGTCTACTACAGCTAACAGTCTACTACAGCTAACAGTCTACAGCTAACAGTCTGCAGCTAACAGTCTCCAGCTGGCCATTAGCAGATCAGTCTGTTTTCCAAGGCTGTTTCAAGAAACTGGGCTACAAGAACCCTCGTCCTCTGACAACGCAGAGGAGCAGAGGAGCAGCCATCAAATGTGAAGAAATGCAAAATTAGCGTTAGCACACAGCCTTAAAACAATGCTAATGAATCACTTCAGTTAGAAAGTCCTTCATCACATCATGGTCAGCTAAAATAAAGCATTTGTGTCTAGAGTCACACTGGTGATTGCAGTTTCCAAAATGTTGTGTGACATGCACGAAATTCCTCAGCCCTCTCAAGGACATGCAGAAAAGTTAATATGCCAATATAAACTAAGCGGAACAGTCTAAAATTTTGTCAAAGTTATGTTTGGAAAGTACGGTGTTGTCCTGTCTCACACTTTTATTTTCGCTTTCTCTCGCTCCGCTGTTCAGTCTCCAAAAGCTGCCATCTAAACCGACCTCCAATTAGTGAATTATTTATGGCAAGACTGTGTTGATGATGTGTGTCTGTGTGTGTGTGTGTGTGTGTGTGTGTGTGTGTGTGTGTGTGCGTGTGTGCGTGCGTGTGTGTGTGTGTGTGTGAGTGCGTGTGCGTGTGCGTGTGTGTGTGTGTGTGTGTTCATGTGTCTGTCTATTTTCACCAGCGGGTGAAGCAGTGCCCAGCACCATCATCACTCACCCAACTCTGTAAACACAATGACATCATTGTTAACCCCGTCCTGCCCGCCCCCCCCCCCCCCCCCTCCCGCCCCCCGGGCCCCCAGATGAAAGGCAGACTGACAGTAGGGCAGTTTGTAGGTCAATGTCCCCCTGCCCTCTATATGAAGCCCACAAGCAGACTGTCATGAGGTCTGATCACCACACGACGACCCGCTCCAGCAGCAGTTGGCGACACACACACTGACTGTGCCAGATCCACTCTCTTATCCTTATGACTTTGAAAGTGACTGCACTGTAAATT
>NC_139649.1:9506941-9519441 GCF_964638095.1 Poromitra crassiceps | reverse complement strand
GGGAGCTTCACGCAGACCCAGGATCAGTGTTTGATGGTCAGGCAGCCCTCTGGACGTTCAGCAGCAGATCCACCAGAGATCATCTCCTGGCACCTCTGTCCGGACTGAGGGATGCTGACTGCACTCTCTCTCTCTCTCTCTCTCTCTCTCTCTCTCTCTCTCTCTCTCTCTCTGCCTCCTTTCCCTCAGTGGACTCTGGCTGCCGAGCCACTGGGATGAGAGAAACAAGTTTAGGGCTTTGTGGAGCGTACCAACTGACCAGTGACGGGGGGAGGGGGGAGGAGCAGAGAGGGAGGAAGGGATTGAGAAGAGGGAAGGGAGGACTTTATGTAACCCAGTGGAAAATACCAAGGAAAGACAGACGCATGCCTTTGTTATTTTTGTCTCCCACATACACCGCCCCCCCCTCTCTCTCCTTTGTATGTCTCTTGTGTTTCACCTTCAGGATGTCCAAAAAGCTGAATGACAAGACACAGGATATCCATGCCATTACTGGTATAGCTTTGACAAATGGTTGTTTGTTTGTTTGTTGCACATAGGTCCTCTCAGAGGGGAACAAATGCTGAATTTAGATACTTAATAGTATAATTCAAGTAATGGCATTCCCTCTTATCAGGACTTCCAAGTGGCACATCCCAGGATAGCATGTGTGTGTGCGTGTGTGTGTGTGTGTGTGTGTGTGTGTGTGTGTGTGGGGGGGGGGGGGGGGTCATTATTGAATTTATACTTTTTTTTAAAGTACATACAATGGCATATTATGAAAACTGAATCCTTCGAGTACAATATTGGGACAATGTCTTCTAATCTTATTATATAAAGGCTGCAAGTTGGAATTGACAAGTTCATATTTTTAGTGGAAAATGGAATCATCGTCCTAACATTAAAGGGACACTTCACCGAAAAACAATGCTGATTTATTTTGCACAGTAATGATATCACACATATCGGAAAATTGTAAACAGTTTTGCAGACATTCATTTAGTTTGACAGTTATTGAGAGTTGACTCGAGTTCAGTTGAGCACACGCGATGTCATCAGAAGGCACTGAATCTTTGCGTTGTATTCATTACAAGTCTTGTGTGATGACATCACTGGTGCTCAACTTCAAGTCAATAACTGTCAAACTAAATGAATGTCTGCAAAACTCTTTACAGTTTTCAGATATGTGTGAGATAATGTGCACAATAAATCACCATTGTTTTTTCTGGTGACTTTCGCCTTTAAAATAGCAAAAAAAAAAAAAATCTTTGAGTTCTTTCTAGATACACACAAAGACTAAAATATTCTCCTCAGTTCATAGCCTGCTAATATGTTATTTGCAATGGTAAAGATCCATTTGTGTTTTCCCGAAACACTGTTGTAAGAGTCCTGTAACTTAAGGGCTATTCCTTTACATTAACGATGAGTATTTGCTCACAATACATTTTCAAATAGCGAGAGGAAGTGCATTATACATACATACGGGAAGAGGAGCCAGGAAAACCGACAGGCCGTTCAGGGTAATATGTGTGCTTGACGCCATCTAGTGGTGCATAGATGCCAGTTCCGTTTCACCAAATGCTAGACTTGCTGATGACACAATATTTGCATGCGGCATGACATCATTGCACTTTGTGAAAAGCGCAGAGGCTTTTTGATAGAAGCTTTTGAAGAGTATCTCCTTCCTCCTTCCTTCAACTTCCACTATGTCTTTTCAACACGGCATGTAAATGAAAAAAGAATGTTATTGTTTTGAATGTCAGTCTAACAGTTTGTATTTTCTGCCTATGAAAACAGTATTTTGGGGTTTTCTCAAACACCTCAGTTTTTGATGCTAGAACAAGGACGATTTTCAAATTTGGCATTTCAAACATATCAGATCCCTATTGCATCCACCTCCACCACAAGCATCTGTCATGAGACTGACCCACAATCAGCTGGCATTATTCTCACAAAGAACCGATAGTAGTCCATCAGCGATGACCTCTGATGGACTCCAGGAGGAGAACAAACCCACCGCTAAACAGCCCTGTTGTCTGCATGCCTAAAAGCATGGAAACTTTCACACTAGGCATCTGTGCCGCGAGCTGCAGACTGAAACACGGCTGTAAACCGCAGGCTGCAATGCTATGGCAGTTTGGAAGTGGTGGGTGATGTGACCGGTGATGTCTAGTATCAATAAAAACACTCATTGTAAATGTCACTGGCTGTGGTGTATAAGCTATATGTGCTAGCTGTGGCAGACACTGTTATGCGACGTCTTCCCATGCCCTGACCTTGTGTGTGTGTGTGTGTGTGTGTGTGTGTGTGTGTGTGTGTGTGTGTGAAAGAGAGAGAGAGAGACACACACACACACACACACACACACACACACACACAGTGTGTACGTGTGCGCGTGTGTGGGCAGAGGAAACATGATATGACTCAAAGTGAGAAGTCCTCTTCACCTCGATCTAAAGTGTGCGTGGGACTTGTCATGACTGGGGGTTCACCTGCTGAGGCCGTGCAGAAATCAATAGCCTAGTTCAGTGGAGAGAGACCTGCATGCTGCTCTGCTGCTCACCAAGCACACAAGACAGCATCTCTTTCCTGTACTCTTTCTTTCTCTCTTGCATTTTCAACCGACGAGATGAAAATAGGAAGTGAGCGAGCGGTGAAATCTAAGGACACAAACACATAATCTAAACTAGACAGTGCGGAGGTGTGGAGTGGGTGAGGGGAAATCTATCTTCTACCTGCGCAAGCCTAAAAGCCTGTCGTCGTCGTCGTCGTCGTCGTCGTCTTCTGCCCGATGACTGGCACTTAATGTTGACCTTATGAACAATCCAATTGAAAGCAGTTATTATGCGTTCATTTTGTTTTGTTCGGCATCTACATGGAGCTCGTTCAGAGTGAATAATTTTGTAGTCCGCATCTACCTTTCCGAGGTGGCAGGAGAACTTCACCGATCAATGCTGCTGATTGATTTTGCACACGATCATCTCACACGGATAGATCCGAAAAATGGAAACCGTTTTGTAGGCATTTCATTTAGTGTGACGGTTTATCGAGAGTTGATTTGAGTTCAGTTGTGGACCAGTGATGTGATTTGCGCATGAATGACATCACCGGTCCACAAATGAACTCAAATGAACTCTCAATAACTGTCGAACTAAATGAACGCCCGCGAAACGGTTTGCCGTTTTCGGATATGTGTGAGATCATGTGCACAATAAATCAGGCATTGTTTTTCGGTGAAGTTCTCCTTTAAAAAAAGCCAGGAAGTGAGAATGTAACACCCTGGGCAGAGACTGCCGGTGCGTTGCAATAATAGCAACGTTTCTGCGTTGTCTTCCTTTGTGTCTTTTCCTTCCAAAAGGTTGACTCTCTCTCTCTCTCTGTGTGTGAGTGTGAGTGGATCCAGGCTGGTCCAAAGCAATGCTGCTTTCCCACCCTCACTACATCTGGGCAAAGCGCCAGAGCCATCATCAGGCAGTCATACGCCTACTATCAGCTGAGGAGTTGCACAGCAGTCTGATTTTCTAATTATACACCCAGCAAGAGAGAGAGAGAGAGCCCGGGCGAGAGAGCATGTGGAATACACAGTGAGAGAGGAAGAAGAGGGTGACTACAAGAGGAAGAGAGGGCGAGAGTGATGCACAGAGAGTGGCACTCAATAGCACACACACACACAGAGTGAACAAAATCAGCTGTGGGAGAGAGAGAGAGAGAGAGAGAGAGAGAGAGAGACATCAAATCTGTCTGAGATAGGTTCAGAGGACTGACTGAGTATAGAGTGGGGGTGTAAAATGTGAAAAGCGAGTAGGAGGGAAAAGAGCGAGAGAAGAGAGAGGAGGAGAGTCTGTCTGATGATAAGACAGTGTATGGAGCTTGTCTGGATGCTCCCATTCACTCTCCTCCATTCTTGCCTTGTGCCTGGCTGAGGACCCTGGCCTGCTGCAGCCTGAAGGGAGGACACCACGCCAGACAGGTGTGTAGAGCAACGATGCTGCCCTGGTGTCTTTGTGTCTTTGTTTTGTGGATGTATGTGGGGACGCACAGATGTCTGGATGGATGGATGGACTGATGGATGAAAGAGGAACCTGTAAGTCCGCCATACTAAATGTGCATCAGAATCATATATATATGAATATATATATATATATATATATATATATATATATATATATGAAGCAAACAGTAGCTGTTAAGAATTAGTTTACAGTTCAATTAATCTGCTAATATACTGTAAAGAAGTGCATTTTCACTGACTGCTGAGATATTCATAACATGTCTATATGGAAGAATTCATATGATAGGAACAAGGTTTTCACTCTACGAAAAAGATGAAGGAGAGTTAGGGTACATGCATCATCAATGCAAGTCTGAAGTCACGCTTGAGGAGCACTTTGTTGACTGTGAGACTCAGTGTCAGAGGTTCAGTTTTACGACATTTGCACAAAAAGCCTACAGATACAATCATCCGGATGAATATGAGCTCTATTGCCACTGGTGATATGCAAACAATCGTGTCCTCAGTGAAGATTGTAATTACCGGGACGACACCAAACACTAAACAGCATTGTGTATACATTTCATTTCCATAGATTAGAGGCGCGTAGTGAATTCATCACCTCATAAGGTGATTCAGCCTGCAGTGCTCGGCCCACGGTCTGCGAACCCGTGACCTGTCTGCCTATAGCTGTCTATCTCACCATGTCTGTCTGTCTGTCTGTCTGTCTGTCTGTCTGTCTGTCTGTCTGTCTGTCTGTCTGTCTGTCTGTCTGTCTGTCTGTCTGTCTGTCTGTCTGTCTGTCTGTCTGTCTGTCTGCCTGTCTGCCTGTATTTCCACACAGTCAACTATCATGACCAATATGTCATTTCATTTACATTTAGAATCAGAATTAGAATTATTTTATTCGAATTTATTTGGATTTTCACGTACAAGGAAATTGATTTGGGTGTGATCGGTGCTCAAGTAACATGTGATAAGAACAAATATAAGAGATACAAACAAATAACATAGAAAGAATATAAAAAAAATTCACCGGTATTATCAGATAAAGATATAAACAGGATTAACAGATAACACACACAATTTGCTGTTTTCAAAATATGTACACGGGGCGTGATAAGTACCCTCCGTATTTAGCTGACAAATACTTATCTCTGTTATGCATGTCTCTCAGCGTCATCCAGAGTGCTGTCACTCACAGGAATGTCCATCAGACACACACACACACACACACACACACACACACACACACACACACACACACACACACACACACTAGAGAAGCAGCTGGTATCAGAGACATGTCTGTGAGGAGGAGTGAGACAGGTCCATTGAGCAGTGCTCAGTGCTGAGGCATGACGATGACATCATAGCCGACACTGAGTCGAGCTTTGCATTTGACAGGCTGTAAAAGTCGTGCGCTGCTCTCTCTCACCTCAATGAGTCTGCAGAGTCTGGCCAGCTTTCAATTGGTAAGCAACTGTGTGTGTGTGTGTGTGTGTGTGTGTGTGTGTGTGTGTGTGTGTGTGTGTGTGTGTGTGTGTGTGTGTGTGTGTGTGTGTGTGTGTGTGTGTGGCCACACAGGATACTTATATTTAGATGTGTGTTCATACAGACTCACTACTATTATGGAGGATGATAGTTTCAATAGCTTGAGGTGTTAGAGATCACTATTAGTCCCATGAGAGAATATCTGCGCGTGCCTGCTTTAGCTACATTTTTCACATAGCAAGCCACTAAAAAACACATTTTCCATTGTTTTGTGGAAAATGTTACGATATTTTTTAAATATGAAAACTTGATTGAAACATGATGTTAACATAGCAGGACAGGAATTTGGACGAGACAATCTAACCCTCTAAGTTTCCAGCCGCCCCTCCCTTTACTTTGCCTTCACTGCAATCCTCCATCAACCACCATGCTGTACACAACTTTGTTACCATAGTAACATTTTTCCCAAAGGCGAGACAATATAATTATGTCCATCAAAACTGTGACGCCTTTCAATACAGCAATTGGTTGTTGAAAAGCTTTCAATCGGAGGCGATGGCAGTGAAGTTATTGTTGAGATGTCAAGGGCATGTTTATGTTGATGTGGAGGAGGGAGAGGGGATTCTGTAATTTATCATCTAGATGTTGTTAGACAGAATGTGACAGACAGACAAACAGACACACAGACACAGACACAGACACAGACACACACACAGACAGACAGACAGACATACAGACAGACAGACAGACAGACAGACAGACAGACAGACACACAGCAAAACACAGAGCAGAGTCTGAATAGGAGTGCACCAAATATATTTCACTTTCTTACTTTTCAGATTGTGATGAGCTTTTGACCCTCCTACCATCCACAATGCTTGCGGAGAGATTGATGGAATCTGTGTCACGTGATCAAGACCTCTCCCCAACTCCCATCATCGGAGGGCAGGAAGTGCCAGTGTGAGTGACAGGCACAGCGAGCCAATGAGCATCATCGCGCCAAAGCCGGCGGCCCTGTGCCCGGACAGGGACAGCCTCCCACTCAAGAAGAGGGACCAAAGACTGGGCTCGCCACAGCCACCGTCTGAAGCGGCCACGTTCAAGGCGCCCTACCCATACAAGAGCCACGGTGGCCTGAAGACGATACCCACTGGCCCCGTCCAGCCTGCACCCAGGCGGGTGCCCGCACTCTACCAGCCCTGGGTCCAGACGAACGCACCCACCAGGACCAATCCTCACACCCTCTCCCCCTTCAGGGAGCACCACGGCTGGGTGGAATGGAGAGAGTTCACCCCCCTGCACCCAGGATGGGACCTTACCCACCATCACCACCACCACCGCCACCGCCACCCCAGTCACTTCTCTGGATACCGCAGGGAGATGGGCGCCCCCGGCCTCCACCCAGTCGCCCATCTACACCACCCGTCCAAATTCACACCCGTCTCCCTCGTCACCGAGGGTTACCACGGGGCGGCGGGAGGCTACAGGTGGGAGGCAACGACGTTTGGGGAAGAGAGTGTGAACGCACACAGGCAGACCATGGGCAGGAGTAAGGGACCATATGTGAAGAGAATAGACAGGAAGATGGACCAGCATCCTCATAGAGGCGTAAAGGCAAGTCCCTCCTCCAGCACAGCTCACTCGCTGGGGGAGGAGCTTACGCCGGGGGAGGAGTTGATGTACAAACACCAGACCGCAACGACTGTCAAGAATCCCTTATCTAGACCCTTAATCCATTCCCCCTCAGGGGTTTCCCCCGGTGAGAACTCAAACGATAAGTCCACCTCCATGAGAATGACAGAGGGCCCGGCCGGATCTTCTCCTGACCACTTCCCCTGGCTGCTGCCTCACTTCGTGGCAGGCTCTCTGATCGAGCTTGGAGATGGGCGGCTGAGGAGGGTGGAAGACCTGCAAACAGAGGACTTCCTGTTGGGCTCGCTGGCCTGTCCAGACCTCCACCTGAGCTGCTGCACAGTGCAGAGCATCTCCCCGTCAGCCTCCTCCTCCCTCTCACGCCTCCTCATCCTGCTCCATGACCAGCACTCCCAGGTGAGTCGAGAGAGAGCGCATGCTGTTTCCTACACCTTTCACAAATAGCATGTCGTTTAAAGCTGCTGTATGTATATATCTTTTAAATGAAAAGAAGTGTTAAATAGCTCTATATTCTGACAGCAATCACTGAGTGTTTGGTCAGTAACATGGGTCTCCCACTCACTCTGCGTTGCAGTAAACACAAGAGTAAATTTTCTGGTATCCCATCCCACTTTATCCAATCAGGAGAGAGAACTCCGCAAAGAGGGTGGGGTCAACACGGTTCTCATTCCCAAGTAGTAAAATACTGTTGCTTTGGGTTGGTGATCCAGAACACCAAAGCGTCAGTATTTGACTACTACAATTGCTCAACTTCGCATCACTGACGACATCACTCACTGATGACATCACAATTGCGTCACTCGCTGATGACATCATCCAATGTGGGACAAAAATTGAAACAGACAAACAGAGCCCACTTACTCCCTTTTATAGCCTATACTACATGTGATAGCTACATTGCATTCATGCCATATGGGAACGACGAAGATAAGAGGTTTCTAATACTGATCATGTCGGCTTTAAATAAGTGGAAACTTGGAAACTTGGAGACTCTAATTTATCAGACTTCCTGAATTCTGCCATGAAACTAGGGTTTGTTTGTTTTTGTTTTTTTGGGGGGGGGGGGGAGATTGGCATTGCAATGTTTGTAAAACATGAACTCTCAATCACGGCATCTTGTGAGTTTCAAATATGTCTGAAAGCGTAAGCACAGGGTTATTCCCATTTGACATGAATGCAGCACTAGTACATTTTGGAACAATACTACCACCTAGTGGGCAGTTGCGTGAGTTGCATTTCTCTGCCTAATTCTATGTATCCCCCCCTCGCCTGCAGGAGTTAGTGGATGTGTATGTGGAGTATCCATTCTTTGTGCGTGGGGGAGGCTGGTCCTCCTGTTGTCCTCAGAGGACTGCCCGTCTGTGTGGCCTGCAGTGCCGCCAGCTCAGTGTGGGGGACGTCTGCCTGGCCCTCACCCCTGTGTCACCACCCCCCCAACCTGCACCCTCAGCTACCCTGAAGCCCCAACCCTCACCCAGAAGGTCAGAGGCAGGGCACCCCCACCAGGCTGCCCTCTGCACCCAGCTCCCCCCAGCACCAGACAGGCCCACCGGGGGGCAGAAGAAGGGGGCAGAGCCGTTCCGGAGGCGACACTGGTCAGCCCCTGAGCTCAAAGCTCCAGGCACTAATTGCGTGTAGTGAGGAGGATCACTATTTTATGGACTACTAAAGTTGAATTCTATTTGCTGTATTTCTACCTCGTAATGATATAATAATATTTCTGTGCTTGACGTCTCTTTCTCTGTTTGAATTGCATCAAAGGAATTGCAGCTTAAAAGAGGGATAAGCATTGACTTTCAGGATTGCCCAGAGATACATTTACATTTGTACAGATTTGATGGGGCAAGGTAAGTCAGGTATCAGAGACTGTAAGGTCGATCAGAGATAAACAACAACTTGCTCAAAGTACGCTCTGCACAAGATGACTGAATGCTTTGCAGTGTAATACATTCCAATGTCCATGATTCCGGGGAAACTCCGCCCACAATTCAAATGCTATTAATGTGATATGTGATAGATCTCAGGCAGTTCAATAAATGTTTGGGGGAAAGTGGAAAATCAAGTCTTAAATGTGTGTGTGTGTGTGTGTGTGTGTGTGTGTGTGTGTGCGTGCGTGTGTGTGTGTGGGGGGGGGTCCTTCTAGTGTTGCCTGCCGCACCTCCACCGGTGCACACTGGGGCAGCTGCAGCGTCATGTATTTTCGAGAAATCTAATTTGCAATTAATCTTAAAGGAACACTCCGCCCATTTTCAACCAGCTTTGTATCATTAGAACACCAGTAGTATATCAGAAAACTGTAAACGGTTTTGAAGTCTGTCATTTAATTTGACAGTTATTGAGTGTTAAAGTGTGGACCAATGACATCACTGGTCCACACTAACTCAAATTAATAACTCAACTGTCAAACTATTCATCATTCATCTAGTTTGACGTTTATTGAGAGTTGATTTGAGTTAATGAGTTATTAATTTGAGTTAGTGTGGACCAGTGATGTCACTGGTCCACACTTTAACACTCAATAACTGTCAAATTAAATGACAGACTTCAAAACCGTTTACAGTTTTCTGATATACTACTGATGTTCTAATGATACAAAGCTGGTTGAAAATGGGCGGAGTGTTCCTTTAAGAATCACTTGGATTTCTGATCTTAAAATAAATGCTATTTCAGCATCCACTGATAAGACTGCCACGGATGATTTTACATGATTATCAGGTGAAAATCACTTTTAATAAATCAGAACACAGAGAAAAGTTCTCATTATAACTACACAACATCTTGTCATCACAAGGAAATCTGAAGAAGTTTATTTTTCAATATGAATGCAATACTGAGGTTTGGCATGTTGTCCCTGGTTTGTGTGGTTTCCTCCAGGTAGGCCGCAGTTTCCTCCCTCATTCCCAAAATGTGCAGGTAGATTGGAGACTGTTAAGTATTACAAACTATTGACCAATTAATTTTAGTGGAGGGGGGGGTTAATGTCTGGGGTCCCTAGATTTGTGCGATGTCAAAGTGGGGTCACCAGCCAAAAAAGGTTTACTACATTATTGCTTAGACTCGCAGGGGTGTCAAACTCTCTTCAGTTCATGGGCCACATGGGACCCCATTTGGTTTCAAGTGGACCAGACAAAGAAAATCAATGCATAATAACCTATAAACACCTCCAACAACAACACCTCAAAATGTACCAGTTTCTTTTAGTGTAAATAATTAGGCCTAACAAGTAGGCTACATTTTAAGGACACGTTTTCATAGGGTTATCTCAGCTACCATAGGCCCGATCATATCAAATCTACTGTCTGTAACTGTGCATCACAATTGACGGCAAGTGTACAATTCTTCTCTATATTTAGTGATGGATACAGAAAACATAAATAGGCTACAGCTAATATTGTAACTTCCTGCAAATCCTGAGCTTGAAAACTTGGATCGAAGGACTTTCTCAGTGCAATTTTCACACTTTGCAAAGTCATCCCGTGGGCTTGGATTGGACCCTTTGACGGGGCGGGTTCTGGCCGGATGTTTCGACACTCCTGGTTTGGAGTCTTTATTATAAAAGAAAAGTCTTGATATACCGACACCAACTGAGGTCAAATCATCACACCTGCTGCCTTCTTGGATCGTTTCGGGTTCGTTCTGCTGCTGTGATCTGACGTTTGGTTTTTGGAAGGAAAAAAGATGTCTCCCTTTGCGCCCACCTGCAGCAGCTTTGGCCTGACATCAAAAGACAGCTGAGATGAGGGTGATGGTGGACAACGTGCTGCCTGTCTGCGGTGGACATCTCCTCTGGCAGGCCCAGTGAGATATGTCTGCACCCCCTCCTCCAGGAAACCAGCCCTATCAATCACACACATACTTATGTCTGGGCTGTCAATTCTCACTGAGCCCCTCTATATCAGCAGCAGCACACAGATGTTCTACACCTGACCCGGTTCAGCTGGGCTTCTGAAGATACGGCACCAGTCAAGTTCATCGGGGAGGACGGCGTTTTTCTCTCTCGTTTGGAAACTAAGTTGATCCAGCTGTTTGTCAAAAAAAAAAAGTACAGTTGTTTAACAAGAAGATGGTTTTTATAAACTTTTATGTGCCATGAAATCCACTGTCGGATGCACAGTTCCACCCATGTTTCATACATATACGACAGAATTCAAATTCATGTGTTTGTCTTTTGAACAGGCACATTATATGATCTCTGCAAACAAAACACATTATTATTCTTGACCTCTCAGTGTTCACTTCTAGCATTAAATGCATGCTCTCTCTTCATTAAGTGTTTGTGTCTGAGCCTGTGTGAAGTAAGGCCACGCTGATGAAAGTCTGCGCCCTGTACTTTCTCCAGTCACGCCAAGAGCAAAACATTAACCGACTCCTTTGTTCAACAGTTCTCTATGTTCAACAGTTCTCTATGTTCAACAGTTCTCTATGGCCAAGAGTCCTGGCACTGGGCTGTGGGCGTGGCTAATAGACTGACTGGGCGGTGGGCGTGGCTAATACTCAGTGCAAAGCCCAGCCACAGGTCATAAAACAAGCTAGTCCTGAGGCAGCAGCTCCTCCTCCACCAGGCAGTCAATCCTCTCTGCTGCCACCATTTAGTTAACCCTCTCTGGATCTGCTCAAATGGCGAGAGGAGGAGAACCAGTGGAGCGGTCTGAGGAGGGGAACCAGCGGTCAGAGGAGGGGAACCAGCGGTCAGTGGAGTGGTCAGAGGAGGGGAACCAGCGGTCAGAGGAGGGGAACCAGCGGTCAGTGGAGTGGTCAGAGGAGGGGAACCAGCGGTCAGAAGAGGGGGACCAGCGGTCAGTGGAGTGGTCAGAGGAGGGGAACCAGCGGTCAGAGGAGGGGAACCAGCGGTCAGAGGAGGGGAACCAGCGGTCAGTGGAGCGGTCACAGGAGGGGAACCAGCGGTCAGTGGAGCGGTCAGAGGAGGGGGGCCAGCGGTCAGTGGAGCGGTCAGAGGAGGGGGGCCAGCGGTCAGTGGAGTGGTCAGAGGAGGGCAACCAGCGGTCAGAGGAGGGGAACCAGCGGTCAGTGGAGTGGTCAGAGGAGGGGGACCAGCGGTCAGTGGAGCGGTCAGAGGAGGGGAACCAGCGACCAGTGGAGCGGTCAGAGGAGGAGAACCAGCGGGTCAGTGGAGCGGTCAGAGGAGGGGAACCAGCAGGTCAGTGGAGCGGTCAGAGGAGGGGGACCAGCGGTCAGAGGAGGGGGACCAGCGGTCAGTGGAGCGGTCAGAGGAGGGGAACCAGCAGGTCAGTGGAGCGGTCAGAGGAGGGGGACCAGCGGTCAGTGGCAGCCACAGGCGCGCACCACCATGTTGCGGTACTTCTTGAGGATGACGTTGGAGCTGTCGTCAAAGTAGAGCACGGAGATGCCGTGGAGCTGCGTG
>NC_139649.1:9444441-9501941 GCF_964638095.1 Poromitra crassiceps | reverse complement strand
GGTCTCGTACCTGTTTGGAAGCCCCTGCAGCACCTGGTAGACACTGACCCTGAAGGTCTCGTACCTGTTTGGAAGCCCCTGCCTGCAGCACCTGGTAGACACTGACCCTGAAGGTCTCATATCTGTTTGGAAGCCCCTGCCTGCAGCACCTGGTAGACACTGACCCTGAAGGTCTCGTATCTGTTTGGAAGCCAATGCAGCACCTGGTACACACTGACCCTGAAGGTCTCATACCTGTTTGGAAGCCCCTGCAGCACCTGGTAGACACTGACCCTGAAGGTCTCGTTCTCGTAGCGTTCGTGGACGTAATCCTTGTAGATCCTGAACTCTGCCGCCGTGACGGCCTCTCCCTCTGGGATGCGGGACAGGTCAAAGCGGAATTCCCTTCGGTGCTGCTGGTGCAGGAGATTCTGATCCTGTTCAACTAGGAGGGAAAGAGAGAGAGAGAGGGAGAGAGAGATGGGGTTGTAAGTATACAGTATTACATGACCCTTAAGGTTATGTATATAACCCCGGTTTTAGGAATAATTGGAGTGAGATTGCAGGGGTGTCCAAACTTTTTTGAATGGGGGCCAGATTAGATCATGTGAAAATACCAGGGGGCCACATACAATACAATTGTACTCTAAGGATTTTGTTTACCATCTGAAAACATTAGTTCCACCTGTGTTGTTCCTACTTGGTGCTTGTCTACAAACTGTATGATAGTGCTGTTATCGTTAGGTGAGCGGAAAAAACGCAAAGTGAACTTGCTTGATTCACCAATACTGTGTGGAGGGCCACCTAAAATTGTATTTATTTTACTTATTCAACTATCAGTAGACGCTACCATTTCCCAAGGTTCCTTCCTTGCAGGAGTGGGAGACATCTCTCACTACTGTTGATGTCCAGAGCGTGATGATGTAGAGTAGACACTGGGAAACAGAAGGGGCATTACGGCCACACTCGGGGGCATCCAAGACACTGGCCTTTTGACCTCGGTGTGTAACTCCTAACATGAAATAATCCTTGTGATCCTCAGAGGGAAAGTCTGTACGTTGGCGGTAAACATCAGGCAGCCGTGCGAGTGCAGTCAGACAGACAGATGGCCACTCAGCAGCGGTTGCAAATATCTGTCAAAACTGTCGTTGAATCAAACGATCGTCTGATCCGCGTGGCTCTGCCCACATCTCGGAAGCGCCGCGTCAAAAATAGGAAAGCCGGGCTTCCATGAGGGTGAGTGATTGATCTAAACATCACTTAAGTGGAGTGTAGCTGCCATACGTGCCGATGTGGGGGGAGAAACCACACTCAGAGCTCCATTTGGTTCCCTGTTCAAATTGCACACATGTGCTGACCACAAGAAAAGGCCTGTTACGGCATTGCCCGGAAAACCACGGCAGCCAGTGCTTTTATACACACACGCGTGCGCGCGCACACACGCACACGAACGAACGCACGCACACACGCGCACACACACACACGCACACTACCATGGGCTATACTGTCATCACTCCACACCCCTGAGATAATTTTGCTGTGTATCACTGTCCAGTGATTTCACTCTCGGACTATTCCATTCTGGAGGGTCAAATAAAGCAGTAGCGGCCCGCGGGCGCTTTCTGCGTTTCCACCCAAGTCCTGTCCTGAGGCCGCTGAATGAAGCACAGCAGCTCCCTCAGACTTTCCAGAAGAATGGTGGTCAGAAAAGACCCAGAGGTTTCCTGGAGCTTTCCGCGTTGTGTTTGTACAGCGTTACCCAATGTGTTTGTCCTTGGAAAGAGCAGTGGAGGAGGTCTCCGCTGAAGGTGTGCGGAGTGGGAGCGCGGCGATTAGCCACCTTAAACACATCCTGCCCACTGGCATACGCCATGACATCATCATGATGACATCATCATCACGATGACATCAGCCAGCCCAGCGCTCCCACTGATGGCTCACTATTGTTTCAGTGGCTTTGAACACAGACATGCACACCGATTACTGCACAAGCACAGTCAGGCACACGTCATGCGCACGCACACACACACACACACACACACACACACACACACACACACACACACACACACACACACACACACACACACACACACACAGTTACACACATACAACCTTAGTCATAACACTGCAAATGTTCCATTTTCTCGCACTAAATCACAAAACAGAACACCCCACACACACACACACACACACACACACACACACACACACACACACGCGCGCGAGCACTGACTGGCAGTCTTCTAAAAACACTTCTAACGACACACAAACACACTGGTCGTTAAGAGCAGTGCATTCTGGGCCCTGCTAGTCATTTGTTTGACCGCAATTAAGTGCTGGAAGAGAACGAGGGGCGTTTTTATGAAAGCAATAATTGCTTGTAAGGACTTGGTGTGTTTACGTTAGGGACCATTAGCTCCACAGATCAGACCTCAGATATGCAAACTTCCCCTGGGAGGCATTTCAACACTTCAGAGCACTCCAGACGCTGCTGGGCCACACAGCCATGCCTCTATCATTAACCTATTGCAATTTTATAATAAGCCCGATTTTTTTTTTCTCTCCAAGTCAATGTGGGTGGTTTTGGTTTTTGAGGCGTATCACAATTCTCCTCCAAAACAATAAGTAATGAAAATGTGACTGTCAAAGTACAGAACAGTTGTCTTTTTATTCCTGTAATACGATGCATCCGTCGAGGAGGTCTACTCCTTTCCCGATGCGTTTGAACTTTATTCAACTTAGTGGTAAAACTGTGATCCCTGCTGAGCCTCACACTCGTGAATGCCTGCATGTGTCTACAAGTTTGACAACACTGCGCTAGTTTACAACCTATAAGCTGCTTTCTCGCAGATTATGAGAACCACCAAAAAGGCCTTTGCTAAAACAAACATAGCACCTCATTATGTCTAAAACCTAGTGCAGAAATGTCCTTTTAAAAGCTCCAATCCACACTCTAAATCGGGGTGTACGAATCGTAAGTGTGTATAGAAACTCTACAGGTCGTCAACGTTTTACCGCTTTGAAACATGTCGTATTATACTTTGAGCTCTTACATCAACAGCTGTGTCAATCAATCTGTTCAATTCAATTAGTCAAAACACAGAGCCAGTGGTGAGAGTGACAGCTCGCCTCATCGGGCGATCTCACACTTTGGAGAGAAAAGAACACGCATGGATGTCGAAATAATTAGAGGGATAATGAGATTTTCTGGTGGGCCTGGGGGAGGAAGGAAATCTCCTTACGCTGCCTACAGATTATCTTAGCCGGACTAGTCGGGGTTCTCTACCTGCTTGGTCTGAAAAAGACAATACTCCTCCTGTTCTGGAGAGGCACTTTCGTTTGTGCTACCGTTAAGTTAGCTTAGCATGTGTAATGGGGTGACCTGCACCCATGGGTCCCGCCCACTAATCTACACCTACCAGGTGTTTCCAGTTACCTAATTTGGCCTGCCCCTCAATTGGCTGGCCCTTCAATTGGCCAGCCCCTATAAATAGCCTGCCTAACAGAGCATAGGCTAAGGCTGGCTTCTCTCTTTGAGCTTTCCCTCTGAACCATATTTGCCCTTTGTGGAAGACTACGGTGTATCTGTCCTGGGTCTGGGTAGCAGAAGCTGTTAATATGCCAATGCTAACTGTTGCTGAACATAAGCTGCTGTTCTAGCTGTTCTGCCCTTCTACTGCTGTATAAGTGTACCGTAATTTAGTAAAAGATTGAATTGTTGTTTTAACTGTCCAGAACTAATATTTCCCTCTTTGTGCCCCGCATAGGCCTGGCCACTGGAGTGGGTGGGGATTAGACTGGTGTGAGCTACGGGCCCTCCCTACCTGCCTCTTCCTTTCATATTGCATGCGTGTGAGTGTGCCTTTGCAGTGTTGTCTTGTTTAAGCACCTTATGCACCAAGCACTTTAATTGTGTGTGTGTGATATTGTACACGCTTGGTGTGGTAGGTACTCTTACTCTTAAGCTTTCTCATATTTTACCCTTAACCCAGTCAATCCCTCTCACTTCAGTTCCAGTGCCCTTTGCTTTTACCCCTCCCCTTAGTAGCTTGGACATTTTAAAGGTGCATTCCCATGTTTTTGCAATTTAGCTGTTTTTAGCATTGTTTGAATAAATCTTAATAATTTGGCAATTGCAATTGGTCTGAGCTTTTTCTAATAAATAACACTTACTTTTATACCTGGAAACCACGTCTCTGCTCCTCTCATTGGTCTCTCACCATTGTGAACGAATCTGTATGGTTTATCTGTGGGCATTAAAGCCCTGGTATTTCCTTGGGTGAAACTCCCTAGGTGGCGTTGTCAGTTATTTAGACCTGGTCACATTTGGCGTTGGTCGGCAGGACTTTGGAAATCAGACTCATTGTAAAGCAGAGACGTGTTCTTCAAGGTTTTTCATTCTGGACAGTTTTTTTTTGCTTTTCATTATCAACCATATTAGTTTGAGAAGGGCAGGGCGGCAGTTTGCAGATCATCAAGACGTCCCGGGCGTGGAGCAGCAGGAGCCCTTGGCAGTAACAAAAGTGCATTGTTCCCCATCCCCACTGTTGAACTGACTGTCTTTTAGAAATGGATGCAGCTGAACTACAGGACTTGAGAGACTCTGTGACACAACTGCGAGCTGAGAATGAGCGGCTTACGCGGGAGCGTGCAGAAGCAACAGGCTCCAGAACTGCGTCACCTGGAACTCAATCTGGTCCTTCGGCCCGCTGGACTTCCACGCATGCTGGTGCACCCCCAGAGCGTATGGTATACATCCCTAGGGAACGCAAGTGCCCAATGTTCCGGGGTAATATTGGGATGGGGGTAACAGAATGGGTTGAGGAGGTACGTGCTAGCATGCGTGCCAGGCATTTACCACCCACTGACCAAGCGTATTTCATCTATGACCACTTGGAAGGGGAGGCCAAGGATGAAATTAGGTATAGGTCCGGGGCAGAGAGGGAAGACCCAGAACACATTTTGGTTATTCTCCAGGAGCTCTATGGCTGCTCCCGGTCTTATGTGGCACTGCAGGAAGAATTTTTTTCTAGAAAACAGCTTGAGGGGGAGTCACTGCAGGAGTACTCACATGCACTGTTCTGCTTAATGGAGAAGATAGTTAAGCGTGCCCCTGATGTACTAAATTCTGCTATCCTACTGCGAGACCAGTTTGTGGAAAATGTGAATGACTCTGCTCTTTGTAGGGTGTTGAAGCAGCTCGTCCGCAGCAACCCTAACTCAACACTGCTGGATGTCCGCAGGGAAGCTATCACCTGGGAGCGAGAAGGTAGACCATCAGAAGGTAGACCTAGGAGTTATTCAGTCCCTTCCATATGTGCATTACAGGAGTCTAGGGTGCCAAGTGGGTCCAGTAGTGGTATGCTTAGTTGCTCCCCTGAATTGGCAGAGTTGAAAGAAATGTTGAGGGGACAACAGGAGCAAATTGGCAAGCTTTGCGAAAGCCTTAACCGTCTGCAAAATCCCTCTAGGAGGCCACGACCTTTACGTGACGGTCCCATAATTTGTAGACGTTGCCAGCAACCAGGCCACTTTGCAAGTAACTGTGATAATGCTCGAGTCATCCCCCAGGCCCAGCCCACCACCCAGGCCCATCCCATGCAGTACCGCCACCCACAGGGAGGAGCCCCCCATAGCCAGCAGCCGGAAAACTAGTGCCCCCTGTTGTGCAGAGCCACACTTCAGGCAGGGATCATACTGGCTCAGACAGTACAGGTTTAGGGAGTCAACGAGCTGTTTTGCAGCTGTTAGGGTCATGCCCACATGTGGTAGTGAATATGGGTGAGGTGGAGGTGCAGTGCTTAGTGGACACTGGGTCCATGGTGTCTACCATTACGGAAGCTTTTTTCTCCCAGCACTTTGTACAGACCCCCCGTTCCTGTCACTGGCTGCAACTTAAGGCTGCAAACGGCCTTGATATCCCTTATGTAGGCTACCTAGAACTGGATGTTGAAGTAATGGGCAAGGTTGTTCCTAAGCGAGGAGTCTTGGTAGTGAAGGACTCCCCGGGAGAACAGTTCAGAAACGGTGTGGCTGGTGTGCTGGGCATGAATGTCATACGCGAATGCTATGATGAGTTGTTTAGAAGGCATGGTCCCTCACTTTTTGATCTCCCACGTGTACAGCAGTCCCCTGAGGCGTGGCAGAAAGCCCTCAAGTACTGTCAACAAGCTGAGCTTAAGGCTCTCCGCCGCACCAAGATAGCCAAAGTAAGGGGTAGGTACTCTGTTTGTATCCCTGGAGGCACTGTTAAGCTGGTGCCCACTACCTGTTGCACTCAGTCCTTTGCTCAGTCCGGCTCAGCACTTTTCGAGCCATTACATCAAAGTGATGCTTTACCTGTAGGCCTGCTTGTTTCTCCAGCTATGGTTCAGGTATCTCAAGGTACTGCCTATATTCCTGTAGTGAATGTAGGGACCATTGATGTCAAGTTGCCCTCTCGTAGCCCTTTAGGCCTGCTAAGCCAAGCCCAGGTAGTGAGTTTACCAAAAGGGATCACTGAGATCCCTAGGGAGCCAAGTGTTGGCAATACAACCGCTACCATGAACTACCATTTGGGTCAAGAGAGTAAGGTACCAGGTCTTGTCCAGTCTATCGACCTAGCTAACCTTTCAGAGTCAGAACAATTGAGGGCTATGAGCCTATTACAGAAACACGAGGCAGTGTTTGCCACACACGAGGGAGACTTAGGTTGTACACACCTCATTTCACATGAAATCCCCTTAAGTGACGATGTGCCTGTCCGTCAGAGGTATAGGCGCATCCCCCCCTCAGAGTATGACTCTGTCAAGGCACACATTAACCAACTTTTAGAGACCCAGGTGATCCGGGAGAGCTGCAGCCCCTATGCCTCCCCCATTGTGCTCGTACGGAAGAAGGATGGCAGCCTCCGCTTGTGTGTGGACTACCGTCAGTTAAACAGTAAGACCCGCCGCGATGCCTTCCCATTGCCCAGAATTGAAGAATCCTTGGACGCACTATCGGGGGCCAAGTGGTTCTCAACAATGGATCTGGCTAGTGGATATAACCAGGTACCAGTACTGGAAAAAGACAAAATGAAAACCGCCTTCTGTACACCGTTTGGCCTCTTTGAATTCAATCGTATGCCTTTTGGCCTCTGCAACGCCCCCGGTACGTTCCAGAGGTTGATGGAGCGAATCTTTGGGGCACAACATTTCCAAACGCTGTTGTTGTACTTGGATGACGTTGTGGTGTTTTCCTCTACTGTAGATCAGCACCTGGAGAGACTTGATGCAGTCCTGACGCGACTACAAAAAGAAGGCCTGAAAGCAAAATTGGAAAAATGCTCCTTTTTCAAGACTGAGGTAAAGTACCTTGGCCATGTCGTTTCCAGGGATGGGGTCTCTACTGACCCGGATAAAATCACTGCGGTTTCTCAGTGGCCCCGCCCTAAGACTGTAACAGAGTTGCGCTCCTTTGTGGGCTTTGCAAGCTATTATCGCCGTTTTGTATCAGGATTTTCTAAGCTGGCGGCGCCACTTCACCATTTAAATGCTGAGCTGTCCCGGATTGGACATAGAGGGCGTTCAGGAAAGCCCTTGTTGGATGTCTGGACAGAGGACTGTGAACAGAGCTTCAATGCCCTCAAAGCACGGTTAGTTTCTGCTCCCATTCTAGCTTATGCTAATTTCTCCCTCCCCTTTATCCTTGAAACAGATGCCAGCTATAGTGGGCTTGGAGCAGTACTGTCACAGGAACAAGGAGGCAAGGTGAGGCCGATAGCATATGCCAGCAGGGCCCTCACTCGCTCGGAGCGAAACATGTCAAATTACAGTTCAATGAAATTGGAGTTTTTAGCTTTGAAATGGGCTATAACTGAAAAATTCAGAGAGTACCTGATTGGCCAAAAGTTTGTCGTGTGGACGGACAACAACCCGCTGAGCCATTTAAACACTGCCAAGTTGGGCGCAAATGAACATCGCTGGGCTGCAGAATTGGCCGCATTTGACTTTACCATTAGGTATCGCTCTGGTCGCTCAAATGGTAATGCTGATGGTCTTTCCAGGCAACACTCGCCCCCAGATGTGCCCTCAGCATTGGAACTGGCGCTTCCGGGAACACCGCTCCCTGAGCCTCTACAACAGCCACCCACCACAGGACCCCAGCAGGTAATACAAATGGCCATCTCTGTATTGCCCTCACACTCCCCTGGTGACTTAAGTATGTTGCAGAGATCTGACCCAGTGATTGGCCAATTCCTCAAGTTCTGGCGAAGAGAGAGATGTCCAGATCATGCTGAACGCCAAACTCTGCCTAACCCAGTGAGGGAACTGGTGCGTCAGTGGAGTCGGGTGATGGAGGAGGATGGTCTCTTATACCGAAGAGTGTTCCGGTCTGATGGTGGAGAAGAGGTGCGCCAGCTGCTCCTACCAGAGTCCCTGAGAGAGGAAGTTTTGCAACAACTGCACCAGGGTCATGGACACCAGGGCGTGGAAAGGACCACTCAGCTGGTACGGCAGCGCTGCTACTGGCCCGGCATGTACCAGGGGGTCAAGGAGTGGTGCCAACAATGCGACCGCTGCACCTTGGCCAAACCAACACAGCCAGCTATTCGAACCTCTATGGGGCACCTGATGGCCTCAAAACCTAACCAAGTCTTGGCCATTGACTTTACCCTACTGGAGTGCTCACGGGATGGTAGGGAACAAGTATTGATTATGACTGACGTCTTTTCTAAATTCACACAGGCTGTCCCGACAAAAGACCAGCGGGCATCCACCGTGGCTGAGGTGTTGGTGAGAGAGTGGTTCTACAAGTTTGGAGTCCCAGCCCGCATCCATTCGGATCAAGGACGGAACTTTGAAAGTGCCCTAATCCAGCAGCTATGCAGCCTTTATGGGGTACAGAAGACCCACACCACCCCATACCACCCTCAGGGCAATGGACAGTGTGAAAGGTTTAACAGGACCCTGCATGGGCTGTTACGGACGCTCCCTCCTGCTAAGAAGCCAGAGTGGCCTCGTTATCTCCCACAAGTCCTCTTCTCTTACAACACTACCATCCACCAGTCCACCGGTGAGTCGCCATACTTTCTGATGTTTGGCCAACAACCCAATCTTCCTGTAGACTTTCTGTTGGGCAGAGTGGCAGAGCCCGCTGGGGGCGGTGTTAGTGACTGGGTGCGGGACCATCAACAACGCCTCCAGACAGCATTTGATGGGGCTAGAGAGAGGCTACAAGCAGCAGCCCAGCATCGGAAAGCACGGCACGATCAAAAGGTAACGCCTTGTGATCTCCATGAAGGCCAACTGGTATATCTCCGGGACCATGGAGTTCGAGGACGGAATAAAATCCAAGACACCTGGAGCTCTACGTTGTACCGTGTACTCAGGGCACCTGCAGATGGTGGGCCAGTTTACTCCATCGCAACTCTCGACAAACCAGATAAGGTAAAGCATGTACATCGCACTATGCTTAAACAGGCCCCTGTCACTTCTCCACCGCTGTCTTTCAAGGTGACCTCCTCAGAACAACCAGTAGCCGAGAGGTGGGAAGAAGAGGACGCCCAGGGCGATTGGTGGCTGGTGACCCGACCCCTGTGTGGAGTATCTGTGCCAGTGCTGCCTCCTCCGGATGCCCCTTCTCAACCCTCCCACCCTTTGGAACACATGGCGCTTCCAACAGCCAGGTCCCCGGAGGGGGCCCTTCGGAGGACAACGCGAGAAACGGCGGGGAGGCACACGAACATTCACCATCTCCCTGTGCCCATCGATGGGGCTGCCGGTGCTCGGATCCCTGGGTCTAGTAGTGGGACTTCTGTTATTTTTAGGCCCTGGGACTAATTTTCCCCCTATCGTCGGGACGCCGATAACTAGTGGGGGGGTAGATTGTAATGGGGTGACCTGCACCCATGGGTCCCGCCCACTAATCTACACCTACCAGGTGTTTCCAGTTACCTAATTTGGCCTGCCCCTCAATTGGCTGGCCCTTCAATTGGCCAGCCCCTATAAATAGCCTGCCTAACAGAGCATAGGCTAAGGCTGGCTTCTCTCTTTGAGCTTTCCCTCTGAACCATATTTGCCCTTTGTGGAAGACTACGGTGTATCTGTCCTGGGTCTGGGTAGCAGAAGCTGTTAATATGCCAATGCTAACTGTTGCTGAACATAAGCTGCTGTTCTAGCTGTTCTGCCCTTCTACTGCTGTATAAGTGTACCGTAATTTAGTAAAAGATTGAATTGTTGTTTTAACTGTCCAGAACTAATATTTCCCTCTTTGTGCCCCGCATAGGCCTGGCCACTGGAGTGGGTGGGGATTAGACTGGTGTGAGCTACGGGCCCTCCCTACCTGCCTCTTCCTTTCATATTGCATGCGTGTGAGTGTGCCTTTGCAGTGTTGTCTTGTTTAAGCACCTTATGCACCAAGCACTTTAATTGTGTGTGTGTGATATTGTACACGCTTGGTGTGGTAGGTACTCTTACTCTTAAGCTTTCTCATATTTTACCCTTAACCCAGTCAATCCCTCTCACTTCAGTTCCAGTGCCCTTTGCTTTTACCCCTCCCCTTAGTAGCTTGGACATTTTAAAGGTGCATTCCCATGTTTTTGCAATTTAGCTGTTTTTAGCATTGTTTGAATAAATCTTAATAATTTGGCAATTGCAATTGGTCTGAGCTTTTTCTAATAAATAACACTTACTTTTATACCTGGAAACCACGTCTCTGCTCCTCTCATTGGTCTCTCACCATTGTGAACGAATCTGTATGGTTTATCTGTGGGCATTAAAGCCCTGGTATTTCCTTGGGTGAAACTCCCTAGGTGGCGTTGTCAGTTATTTAGACCTGGTCACACATGCATATAGTGAACATAGCAAACGTTCCACACACGCAACAGTGACTGTGATGAGAAACATTTTGCACCAGGAAAAGCAGTGGCGACACGTCTGGCACCGAGCTTCATCATGCCCATGCTCTCCGCAGGTGTGTTCTCAATAAACCGCCCGTGCTGAACACATACTATACAGGCTCACTCAGCCCCTTTTAGACTGGCCAAAAATCCCACTAATATCCACAAACTGGTGGCATTTTCTTCAGTCTGTGACCAGCAGTGACTGATAGAGATGCAGAGCCAGTGTGAGTGTAACGCCGGGCTTGTTGGATTTTGCATTGGGTCTACCAGGTCTTTATTAGCAAGTGTGTCATAAAAAGGACAGATGTGCAGCTGAACAGCAGCTGCACGGAGTGATGTTACCTGACAGTTGAGATGAATGCATACTGTTGTGACGTGTGAGATGCTGCAGTGATACTCGTGGTTTGGCATTCAAGTGTGCATAAATAAAGCCAAATGCTCATTTCCATGCATTGAATTACCCAAGGAAGTTAAGCAGGTGTAGCTGATGTGACGAATGCATACCTGAGGGTAGTGAGAGAAGGGGGTGGTGGTGGTGGTGGTGGTGGTGAGGGGGGGGGGGAGGCGGCATAGCGAGGGAGGTCTACCTCACACTGGAAGCTGTGGTCTTCAAGGGAAATACTATAATCCAGTTTGGTCTTGAAGCGATCACTCCAGGGACCACCAAGACAGACTCGCTCCACAGTGTGGGAGCCCCCTGCCACTCATCACCAGCAGCACACACAGGGGCCACAGTGGGCTTTGAGAGAGAAATAACCACCCTTTCTTCCTCTTCCTCTTCCCCCCCCCCCCCCCCCCCCCCCCGCCCCCCTCTTCATAACTTGAACTCCATAAATCTGTTATGGGTTTTCGTAAATGGTGCGAGTAGTGCTGCGCACATTCGTGATTGAAGACATGAGATGTTCTTGTGCTTTTAGATGATGTATCACATTCGCACTCCAAATGTTTCGGATTAACTATACACTCGACTACAAGTTCACGGGGCGGCTCACGAACATCCAAAGTGCTCCTTCGTTTCAAGGCTTTCGATTCGATCTCAAAGACACGAGGCAAACAAACCAGAAGGCTAAAGGTGAGACACGTATCTAGGATGAACAGTCTTCATCTCTTCGCGTTGACCTGTAACCTCCTCCTCCTCCAAGCCCCGAGGCAGGAGGAGAAAGGGTTGGTTTGGGATGAAACCCCACATGCTGTCTGCTAGTTCACCATAGTGATATCAGAGCTGCCGCGCGATCTCCGAGGGAAACAAAGGCCGGATTTTCCTTTGATAAATGCAATAATGTCTGAGTAAGCCCCGCCTCCACCTGTAACCGCCTCGATTCACGCCCCTCAAACAAACATACACACAAACACACACACACACACACACACACACACACACAGAGACATAGACGTACCACATTGCGCACACCCATAAGTGTATATCCAACGCACACAGTTTACATGTCCGTAAGCTAGAGCTGCAACGATTAATCGATTGGTCGAAATAAATCAACAACTATTTTGATAATCGATGAATCGTTTTGAGTACAATTTTAAAAGAAACGGTCTAAATTCTCTGATTGCAGCTTCTTAAATGTGAATATTTTCTGGTTTCTTTACTCCTGTGTGACAGTACACTGATATTATCTTTGAGTTGTGGACAAAACAAGACATTTGAGGGCGTCATCTTGGGCTTTGGGAAACACTGCTCGTCATTTGCTACCATTTCCTGACATTTTATAGACCAAACAACTAGTCGATGAATCGAGAAAATAATCGACAGATTCATCGAATATGAAAATAATCGTTAGTTGACGCCTGTGTGCACACAGACAAACACCCACACTGGCAGAGATGAATTCAGCAATCAAATGTGTTTCGATGCTCCTCGATGTCAGATCACTTGTCTTGCACTCCCTAGGGCTTCAGAAATGACCGTCTCCAAATCGTAGTCATGCGAAACAAAGCCGCTAAAGCCTCTCCCCAGAGCTTTGAAGGGATGGGGAGGAAATGGGATACAGGCGTGTTGTCATAACATTTACAACTGGCTCCATGTGGAGTGAAGAGAAAGTGACCTGAAAGCCTCGGTGTCTCTGAGAGCTCCCACATCACAAAGACACAGCACTTAGCTAATGCACGCTGTGACGCTGTGAAGGACCTGAGTACAAACAGCACATGGAGCTATGGACCTGACCGGTGAAGTGTTTGCCCCGTGTGTGTGTGTGTGTGTGTGTGTGTGTGTGTATGCGCGCGTGTGTGTGCGCATGTGCGCCTGTGTGTCTGCATGGCCCGTCTTCTCTCATAGCTTTAGGCCTCTGACCCAGAGTTATTATATATTTTTTATTTATCATCGTTTGTATTTTTTCCAATTCAGTTTAGTTTAGTTCAGTGTTTCTCAACTGGTGGGTCCGGATAAGATAAGATAAGATAAGATATAGATTTTAGGTATTATACAATACAAACGCAACACTTTGAGAAGGCAAATTGACTCACAGTCATGGAGACATCCTAGTCTCAATCTCGTGTTGACAAATTTGACCAAATTGACATTTTTCTGTGTGTGTGTGTGTGTGTGTAAATGCGGGGCGGCCAAGCTAGCAAGCTAATGTGGCGGGCGAGCCTAGTATATTAAGAATGTGGCGGTGTCAGTCACGATTTGTGATGGAAGTGATGTCATAAATCAGTGAATTATGATGTCATCAGTGATGTCATCAGTGATGTCACTTGAGCAATTGTGATGTCCAGTGATGTCACTTGAGCAATTGTGATGTCACTTGAGCAATTCCGATGTCATCAGTGATGTCATAAATCCTTCCTAGTATGGCCCACACTTGCTCAATGGCGCCTGGGTGGGTGGGGGGTGCCTGTCTGTCTGTCAGTCCAGCGCGCGTAGTGAGCAAGATTCCAAGTCTACTTCTTAGTTCAAATTGGCTAAGTGGGTGGGTGTCTGTCACAATTGTGATGTCATCAGTGATGTCACTTGAGCAATTGTGCTCTCATCAGTGATGTCACTCGAGCAACTGTGATGTAGTATGAGCCGATGGCGCACAGTTGCACGATGGGCGATGGCGCCTAGGTGTGTGGGTGTTGTCTGTCAGTCATGATTTTGGGACCCCGCGGAACCAGTCTCCACCCTAGGAATCAAGCGTGCTAGTTGTACAACTCCAGCATGAACATTGGGTCTGCATTGTGTTTGGTGTGGGCCGAACCAGTGGCCGCGGCCAATGAGGCAGCCCCAGGATGGAGAGGATCTCTAGTGGGGATGTGTGTGTGGGGGGAGGGGGGGAGGAGGGGTATATTGATGCCTTCAAATAAAATGGAAGTCGTGAACTCGTGTTTACGAGACCAGAAGATGTGTACACGACATGCTTGTGGCTTTGGTAACGTCATGAGCATGCGCAGTTGACTAGAAGCCACAGAGGCTAACAATTTAGCTAACACTAGCTAGCAAGTGGCTAACTATGTTAATGCAGGAAATGCAAAGGCATAATGACAGAGGAAAAGAGATGAGAATGTTGAGAATATCAACATGTTCCTCTCAGATAATATAAAATGACTATGAAAAGCTCTATACGGCTAAAATGACAATACTTTCCATCCACGTTCTCATATTCATGGTAAACACGACCTCACTTGAAGGGCACTATCTACATTGACACTCAAGCAATTGTGATGTCATCAGTGATGATGTCATTAGTGATGTCACTCAAGCAATTGTAATGTCATCAGTGATGATGTCATTAGTGATGTCACTCAAGCAATTGTGATGTCATCAGTGATGATGTCATCATCAGTGATGTCATAAATCGTTCCCTGCTCAGGTTATAAAAGGGGTGAATTGGCTAGCTATTTATTTACATTGTCACTTTTGGTCTCAGTGTCAGATATGTCTGCTGCCAGCTGTCTCCTATGTGAAGAGCAGTTTGGATGTCCCATCTGTCTGGATGTGTGGACTGATCCGGTCTCCATACCATGTGGACACAACTTCTGCAAAAACTGTATCACTCAGCACTGGGATGTTAATGCCCGATGCTGGTGTCCCGTGTGTAAAGAGGGATTTTGGAGAAGACCTAAGCTGCACGTCAATACTTTCATATCTGAGATGGTTGCTCAGTTCAGAAAGTCAATGAGTAGTAGGCCTAAGACAGTGGCTGAAATTCAGGAAGAAACCCGGCAGATGATCTGGGAGATACGACTGAAGATTCGAGAGATGGAACAGGAGATCTCTGAGCTGGAGAAGAGACCCCGGAAGTGGAACCGGAACGAGTTTGCAAAGGGGACACTTTTTTTCTTTTTTTTTCTTTCTTTTTTCTGAAGGGGATTGGGACTGGGATTTAGGAGTGGCCAGATGGTCGATCAACAGGAAGGGACACATCACACTGAGCCCAGAGGACGGCTTCTGGACTCTATTTTTGAGGAAAGGAAATGAGTACTATGCTGCTGCTGGCCCTGGTGTCCTCCTTTCTCTGAAGACGAAGCCACAGAAGGTGGGGGTGTTTGTGGATGATGAGAAGGGTCTGGTCTCCTTTTATGATGTAGATGCTGCAGCTCTTACTGGCTGCACCTTCACTGAGAAACTCTACCCAATATTCTTCTCTCCCTCTCTCCCAAAGAGGCCTGAAATGATGGTAGTAAAAACCCCGCCCCTCTGATCATCTCTCCTGTCCATCACAATGATTAGACCAATCACTAAATTTTCTCTGAGACGATTATTGTCATTTAAGCTAACACATTTACAAATTCAATAGGCCTAGTTACATTCTGCTTTTCTTTCTGTCATTTTAATGTTGCATAATTGTAATACAATTGTAATAAAACAATCTCCTGTTGTCCTTGTTCTTTCAAAGCTGGACTCAGAGAATAAAGACACTCACCTGTTGGTGAAAAAAAGCTATGTTTCTTGTCTCCTTTCCTTTATTTGTGGAAAAATAATTTAGTGTTAAAAAGTTAATAATATTCGTATTACGCACATTTTAGCATCGTTAGTGCGAACAGTATGACATTTAGCTAGTGTGTGTGTGTGTGTGTGTGTGTGTGTGTGTGTGTGTGTGTGCGTGCGTGCGTGTGTGTGTGTGTGTGTGTGTGTGTGTGCGCGTGCGTGCGTGCCTGCATGACCAGTCTTCTCTCATATTCTTGAGCATCACTTTAAGTGATGCTCAAGAATATGAGAGAAGACTGCGGTTATATATTTGTACTTTCCATAGTTTTCATTTTTATTGGGTTTTGTTTTCAAGTTTAGTTCGTTTCCAGAGTGGGTTTGCGGTTCTCAGTTTAGTTTTTATTGCATGTTTAAAACGTTTTTGTTAGTTTCGTTATTAGTTTGAGTATTTCTATTATATGGGGGGGGGGGGGGGGGATTTGTCAGGGGCAAGATTTAATGAGTTCAGAATAGGTAGCCTATTACAATACAAACTCAAAATAGCCTAGTCTGACCAAGATAAATGGATGAAGTCATTTGATTGGTCATTTCCAAAGAACCTTAATTAATCAAACTAATTATATTTATTTACTTGTTTGTTTGAAATATGCAAAAAGCACAGGATAACGAACTCAATGTATTAATATTATAGAACAGAACATTATAACGTTTTGTCATAGGGAATGAAAGTAACCAAGCAGACTGGAAACATACCGAGATTGACGAAGCTCATCACCATGTCTGCGTCATCAAGGAAGCGGCTGTCCTGTGGGGTCACCATGGGGGCGGCCGGAGTCGTAAAGACGGGCTTGTAGTAAGAATAGCCGGGCGGCTCTGCGTCCGTGGAGATCGTATTGTACAAATCCAGCATGAACATCGGGGCTGCATTGTGTTTGGTGTGGACCAGCGGCCGCGGCCGGTGAGGCAGCCCCAGGATGGAGAGGATCTCCCGCTGCATCTCCCTGCGCTCCTGGCTCCGCAGTCGACGCTGGATGAAGCTGGAGCGCACCTCGTTGTCCTCGGAGAAGTTGGAGAAAGCGACCTGCGTGGCCAACACGCAGTAGCCCCACGTCAAAAGGATCACCGCCGACGCGGACGCGCTTATTACCATTTTACGGCAATTTTACGCGCGGCTGTAACTGGTCGGTAGAATAAACTGGAAAAGAAGTTCCTTCGTCGAGGGTACTCCGACACATGGGAGGGAAAGGACAAACTACCCTGTATTATTAATCCAATCTCCAATATCATTCCGACATCATCTGCTGTTGCGCACCACTGCCTACTCCTATGGCGAGGCTGCGCGCTTCTCTTGCTGGCAACTTGGGAATGGATTTTATTGAGGTGCTGTTTTCAGGGGAGGGGCGGGAGGGGTTAGACATGGGATGGCTGGAAACATTGGGGGTGGGGGGGGGGGGGGGGGGGGGTGTTGACTCGATAAAAGATAAAAGTAGGACGAGAATAGATCAATGTCCTCTCAATCACGTTTACTCCTCTATCTTGGTAATGAGATAGGCTAGATGGGGTGGGCACCTCTATCTTTTCTTTCCCCGCGATAACGGTTCAAACCCAAGTGTCCTATCAGAGCGCGCTTTGTTAAACCATGATTGCACAATAATCCAAAGCATTGATGCAAGTGGCCTCTAATGGCTAATGTATTGGTTGACTGTTCAGATCACTGATCAGGCACGTCTTTGTGCTCTGCAGTGCCAGTCAGCTTCCTCGGCAGACCCCTGACACCCAGTCCATCTCCTGCTGTGACCGTCCCACAGACTCCTCAGTCCTCTGCTCCCCAAGGTCAATGTGTCACACACAGGCTACTCATTTACAGTGATGGACAAGTTACTCTGGAAGTGTAACAAGTTACTTACTCATTAAAAAAGTAACACAACTTACTTGACTTATTACTTGGTATCAAAAGTAATTAGTTACGTGAAAACTGAATCCACTTTATTGGAACAATCAAACATACAGAAGGAGTCAACAATCGGCCAAACTACATACTTCCTATTTATTTGCCAATAGGACAAAAACAAAATGCGTTCTGGCAACGCAGTAGCCATGCAGACCTATCTCCACACTTTCGAGATTCAAGTTCAACTTCATTCAACTTTGTTTTCATGCTGTGCCAGCGCTGGAGAAAGTAATGCAAACTTGAAGATGCTTGGATTTAGTAACTGTGATTGAATTGCTGTTGTGGAAATTGTAATCCCTTACACTACTTGTTACTGGGGGAAGTAATACATTACAGTCATGTGTTACTGCCCAGCATTGCTCATTTACGAACCCTGTCTCTATTGCCGAATGGAAGCGCTAAAAGTTATTGTCATTGTTTTCATCTGAAAAGTTCATTTCACTCAGACAATATTAGGCAGAAAGGTCTTCCTCATGACACTGCTGTGTGTGTGTGTGTGTGTGTGTGTGTGTGTGTGTGTGTGTGTGTGCGTGTGCGTGTGCGTGTGTGTGTGTGTGTGTGTGTGTGTGTGTGTGTGCGTGTGCGTGTGTGTGTGTGTGTGTGTGTGTGTGTGTGCGTGTGCGTGTGCGTGTGCGTGTGTGTGTGTGTGTGTGTTGTGTGTGGAATGTTTCATGATATCCTGAAGAGTGATAAAGACATGCTGCCATGGCATGTCTGGTCCCTGTTACATCACACACTCTCATATGGAGTAGGCTCACCCCCCCCCCCCCCCTATGATCAATCAAAAGGTAATGAGGGATAATCCCCTAATCCCTCGTTCAAGACAGACACCTTTGAACTCAAACAATAAACTTGGGCCCACCCTAGTTGTTGTTGAGGGGTGTAGGAGTGATCAACAGCAGCAGTGGAGGCACATGAACAGACATGCTGATGGTCTCAATATACGCCAAAGTGTAAAGCACTCCACTGGAAGCGGGTGGAGGGAAATACATGACAAAGCACAAATACAACATTGAAGATGATGTTTGCTTATGTTTGAAAACAGATGCGACTGCACCCAGTGTTGGGCAGTAACTTAGTTAAAGTAACTTAGTTACTGTAATTTATTACTGTTACCAGTAACTAGTAATGTAAGGGACTACACTTTACAAAAAGTAATTATATGACAGTTACTAATTCAAGTAACTTCAAGTTACTGCATTACATTCTCCAGCACTGGCACAGTGCTAAAATGAAGTGTGGAGATAGATCTGGCTATGTGAGGCTTCTGTGTTGCCAGAAGGCAATTCATTTTTTTTGGTCGTAGGTTAGGCAAATAAATAAAAAGTATGCAGTTTGGCTGAACGTTGACTCCTGCTGTAAAGTTAATTATTGTTCCAATAAAGTGGATTCAGTCAGTTGTAAAAGGAGCTGGTTAAACAGGTGTCACTTTTTCAGAACTGGCGTAGCGAAAGCAATATAGTAAAGAAACGAGTAATGTAACAAATTACTTTTGAAACCAAGTAATAAGTAAAGTAATTGTATTACTTTTTAAATGAGTAATCAGTAATAAGTAACTAATTACACTTCCTGAATAACTTGCCCAACACTGGACTGCACTGACACATAGAAAACCTAAAGGCCAAAGCCAGTGTGCTACAGCTGCCGGGGAAATCTTAAAAAAAAATTCTTAAGCAAACTCAATTTTAGTAGCCCATACCTAAACCATCATTTAGCGTAAAACCACTCAACCTAAACTATGATTCAATGCTCTATTAGGACCAGTCACCTCAACAGCTTTTTCCCAAGAGCTATCACCTTAAAACCAAGGCCAGACCTCATCTCCAGCAAACCCACATCTGTCGGACTCCTCTCTATCCAATATAAACATTTGTAAACCTATGGCCACCACCTGACCTCCGTAGGGATTCAGTGTCTTGCTCAAAGACCTGCTGACACTTCATCAGGGCAGATACGTTCCAACAGTGGGGTTTGAACCCAAGTCATCCAGTCAACCCTACCCCTCTATTCATCATCACCATAGTTATTATCATCAGAGCAGTTGTTACACAGTGTTGCACCACCATAATTTCTGCACAAAGGATACACTTTTCAGCATGAGAGATGTATTTTAATGTATGCTAATCATGCACCATAGGCTTGGTGCATTGGACTAAAGCACTACTCAGTACTCACTCAATAATAGGCTACCTCTATCTGAAAACATAGCCTACCATGGTGTTTGAATGCTCATAGCTGCTGAATATTGAGTGTTGAACAGTATAGGCTATTTGTGTCAATATCTAGGCTATGTGTAAGGTGGCAATATGTCTCAATGTCACCATGGCCAATTTGCATAGGCCTACATCTTGTGTAACTTTTGATCAAAATTATTCGATTATGTCAGTGTTGTTTGTGTGTAACCAAAACACTTATCAGCCAATGTCCTGCATCAAAGCTGGTTCGATGCAACTTTTCCCGTGATCCGCTGAATAACGACGAAAACAAATCGGTCCCTGAAGAAAACTACAGAAATAAAACATGTTAAAACATGTCTGTGGGATAGGCCTACCTGTTTTATTTTTAGGACTGCAGCATGCTTCTGAAGGTCCGGTGGTTTTGAACAAGGTAAACAGTAAACGCATTAGAGGTGAATGGCAACTTTATCCCCTTGTCCTTTACTGCCCCCAAGTGGTCATTTGTGATATTGCGTGCATCATCTTCAGCGCCGATGCAACGTCACTAACCTGCGACATACAGGATAGCGCACATTTTTGTTGCGGGAAACGATTATGCCAATTTTTGCGTTATCAAGTGATATAAATATAATTGGGGTATGTATATATTGTGCAGCTACGAGGCTACGATACAGACTGATGTGCAGTAACGTTATAGTGTTTCGTTGCGATGTTAGAAAGTGTGTTGTAGGAAACTTTTTCGTTCACCTGCCAGAGTGGAAGGCTTCCAAAACTGACTGTTAGCCACCTTCTCTGTCATTCAAATAATGTTTAATTCTGGTTAATGGTAGATAAGATTACCGGGCACACACCGAATATACATTTAGTTGGCTAATGTTACGTTTACATCCGGCTTCACTCTTTAACGATATATGCGTTTGCTAGCTTTCGGTAACGTTAGCGTACCCATCAAGTGTTTTTAGCTAAGGTTAGCCTCAACGTAGCTTGCTATCCTATGGTCCAGGCACTCTTGTGATAACATTAACAACAACAAAAACGCCACAAACCTAAACAACCTAAGTTAACAAACATTAGTTTCATAACAAAATTATTTGACATCGGAACGACAGCTTGGTTTGCGACGTGTGCAATGTTTTGAGTTTAGTTAAACGACAAACTGTCTGCTAATATGTAATTGCTTCTATTTCTTCTTTCAGTCATAGATAACGACCAACGTCAATCCACCATGAGTTTATTTGGGACGACCACTGGGTTTGGCACAGGAGGAACTGGTGTCTTTGGGACCGCAACGACAGATAGCCACAATCCTATGAAGGTAAACCAGCTGAATGCAAAAACAGGAGTGTCTGATTTGGCACTCTGACACAGTAGGAGTTTGCCTCACTTTACTGATGTTACTGAAGTTCTGAGAGTTGGCAGCCCTGGTCATGGTCAGAGACTTGTAGTATTGCCACAATTTGCCAGTCTCCCGGCCAAGACGTCTCACAAGTTGATGGCAGTATTATTGCCTAATCTGATCTGGTGACAGTCTGAAAGACAAAAAATATTGTGTAGTCTGATCCTGGCACTGCACGGCTAACCTGCTCTGGAGCAGGCGTCCATTCCAGAAAGCAGGAACTGTGAGATTCAAGATTAAAAAAAATTATTGTCACTCCGTGGTACAAGTATCACGTGTGAAATGATTGTGCTGTGGACTCCGTTTACAACATAGTACAAATATAACAGGGCATATGAGTGCAAAAACAACAAGAGACACAACAAGCAATAAGGCAGTAGAGTGATAAGACAAGTCAGAGACAGTGGCATATTCACTGCACATAGGTGCACATGTCATGTGCATACTTTAGACGTGCTTAAACATTTTAAATTCAACGTATTTGACGTACAGGTGCAAATAGCATATACCTAATTAAACATACAATTAAACATTAGACATACATAATGGTAGCCGCTACAGTACGGTACAGTACAGCTACTACACTATTCGTGTATGTTAAGGAGTCTCGTGGCCGTGGAGTTGATTATCCCCGAGATAGGAAACTCAGAGTTTTTCGTTCTTGAACAGCTGATCTGAGTTATGCTGCCTTCAAATGGAACTCGTGAACTTGTAGTTATGACATGGGAAGTCGTGTACACAATATCGTGAACTCTGAGCTTTCAGAAAATGTACACTTATGAAGTCCTGAATACCACAAGGGGGGGGGGGGGGGGGCGGGGGCGTTCATATGGACTCTTCTCATCAACAAGGTAAACATGACACATTTGAAGGCAGTATTAGTTCAATCAACTCTGTATGTTCGCCCTTATTTAAGCTTGTGCATGGTGAATGAAAAGGCTCTGATGCTACGAGTCACCATGGCAACAGCAGGCCAGCTACTTAATTGATTGACCATATTATCACTGGATGAAAGTTATGGTTGCACATTAATGGCATACAATTTTTCTTTTATGTTGAACTCGTGAGACAGGCCACTGTGCAGCTGACAGCTTTGTGTTTAGGTAGCACCAGTCCTTGTTTATGTTCCTGACTTTTGCTGCAGGATGTTGAAGTGACCTCACCACCAGATGACAGCATCAGCTGCCTGGCTTTTAGCCCCCCCACAATGCCAGGGAACTTCCTCATTGGGGGATCCTGGGCCAATGATGTGAGTGGTTTAGCATTTACATTTACCATGTTATATCATGTTACCATAGTTACCATGTTATATCAGTCTTATCAATGGTATATTTTAAATGGTTACATGATCTCAAGATTAGGGGTATCTACTGTATATATATGGCTGTGGATACAATTAAGATCTAGGAGGATACCTATGCCACACTTGATCTAGGCGCTAGATCAAGTCAAGTCAAGTCAAGTCAAGTTTATTTGTATAGCACATTTCATACACAGAGGCAATTCAAAGTGCTTCACATAAAATGGTTGACAGGAAAAGAAAAGAAGAGAATAAAATAGACATTTAGAAGCATCACAACAAAAGTTAAAAAAGAGTGTAAAAAGTGCATTAAGCAACAGGCGTAGCAGTTGCAAAAAGAGCTAAAAACTTATAGAGGACTCATTGGGTTTGCATAGTAGCTGTCAGCAGTTAAAAGCGGCGGTAAACATAAAAGTCTTTAGTCTATTTTTAAAAGTAAGTAAGGTTGGGGCAGATCTGAGGTCTTCAGGCAATTTGTTCCAGCTAGCAGAAGCATAGTGGGTAAATGCAGCCTTCCCATGATTTGATTTGATCCTAGGGACAGTTAATAAGCTGGACCCTGATGACCATGAGTTCTAGACGGTTCGTAGCGTGGGAGCAATTCAGCTATGTATTTTGGGCCTAGGCCATTAAGTGATGTATAGACTAATAACAGTATTTTAAAATCTATTCTATGACACACTGGCAACCAGTGTAAGGACTTAAGAACTGGAGTGATATGATCAGCTTTCTCAGTCTTCGTTAGAACTCTAGCAGCAGCATTCTGAATGAGTTGAAGTTGCCTAAGTTCCTTTTTGGAGAGACCAGAAAAAAGGCTATTGCAGTAGTCTAACCTACTATAAATGAAGGCGTGAATTAGTTTTTGTAGATCCTGTCTGGACACGTATCCCCCAATTCTTGCTATATTTTTTACAAGTGTGGCATAGGTGTCCTCAAAACATTATCGAGTGCTACTTTCCCTAGATTATGTTTTGCATTGTGATTATAAATGTACACAGTTTAAAGCTACTACCGTAAATTCCGGACTATAAGCCGCACCTTTTTCCCGTTTTTTGGCCTTTTTTGGCCCCTGCGGCTTATATAACGGTGCGGCTTATCTATGGATTTTTTCAAAAAAAAAAAAAAAAAAATCTCTCTTTTTTAGCACTCTTTCTAACTATAAATCCTATATACGGTAACTATAATAAGTTTTAATTTCCTCTCTTGCCCTCTTTTCACCACACTGTATGACACTGTGTGCACTGTAAAAAACAACACAGGTGGTGTTATGTTGTTTTGTTGAAATGTTAATAAATGGGAGCTTCCTCTACAATCCCCTCTGTGCATGAACCCTTACATATGGTAATTAAACATTAAAACACAAAAAAAAAAAAAAAAAAAAAAAATACCATTAAAACACTTATATACGCTTATAGTCCGGTGCGGCTTATATAAGAAAAAAATAGTCAACTTCGAAGGTGCGGCTTATACACCGGTGCGGCTTATAGTCCGGAATTTACAGTATATCATCTGTCCTCAGGTCCGGTGCTGGGAGGTACAGGACAATGGGCAGACTGTCCCCAAGGCCCAACAGATGCACACTGGCCCAGTGCTGGATTGTTGCTGGAGCGATGTAAGACTCTTTAGTTCATCACATGTCATATTGTCGTCAACCCTGTAACAGAACTCTGCTGAATCAGGTTTCACGATGCTCTCTTCTGTCTGAGCAGGATGGGAGTAAAGTGTTCACGGCTTCCTGTGACAAGACAGCCAAGATGTGGGACCTTAACAGCAACCAGGCAATGCAGATCGCACAGGTGGGACGCCAGCCAGCCCCCCCGATTCAAGCAGCTCGTTGAATGAAGTCGAAGTATAGAGTAAACTTTAGCGGCTTTAGCTCAGGAGGTAGAGCGGATCGGCCAATGACGCAAGGGTTGGCGGTTCGATCCCCGCTCCCTCCCAGCTGCTGTCGTTGTGTCCTTGGGCAAGACACCTAACCCTCCTTGCTCCCGATGGTGTGTAGGCACCCTGCGTGGCAGCCTGCCGCCATCGGTGTATGAATGGGTGAATGTAGACTACCTACTGATTGTAAAGCGCTTTGGATAAAAGCGCTATATAAATGCAGGCCATTTACCATTTAAACTTACCTTCATTTACCCTTCACAGCACGATGGTCCAATCAAATCCATCCACTGGATAAAAGCCCCCAACTACAGCTGTATCATGACTGGCAGTTGGGACAAAACACTGAAGGTACAACAACAGCCACTTATATACTATATTATATTATTTATAATATATATTGTACTGTGCACACATTTATCTGTTGAAGATGCAGAAATGAAAGGCAACACATTTGTTTGTGATTCTTGAGTGGCTTGGGATTGGTACTTCATAATTAAATGGGTGAAGCTGTTGTATAGATGTCCAAGGGCGTCTGTCCTCACAAGTGGGAATATTTCTACCAGGCTAGCACAAAATATTAAAAAAAAGTAACGTTAGTAAGGATGCCAGCTTTCTCAAAACTAACTACAACGTCACTAGGCTCACTGGAGCATGTGAGAAAGCCGTTAAATATGAAACATTGCAGGTGGGCCAAATAAGCTATAGAATTCTATTTCTTTTCTTGTAATAATTGGGGCATTTTAAAGGCAATAATTATACTTCTAAGGCACCGTCCAGTTAAACATGAAATAGCTTGTAAATCATCATAGACTCATCTGCCTCTCTTCATTCTGTGGTGTCATGATCCTCAATATAATCGTCTAGACACCGAGGCCGAAACCAGAGTGAACATCATGTAAAAACACTTTGTCAGGGATTTGCCAAACAAACTTGATATTGCTTCATGTGGCGGTGAAAAACAGAACTGCCCGTGTGTGTTTCCCTCCAGTTCTGGGACACCCGTTCTCCCAATCCCATGATGTCTCTGCAGATGCCAGAGAGAAGCTACTGTGCAGATGTTGTAAGTAGATATGAGGAGTATGACGATGCTACTGTGCAGATGTTGTAAGTAGATATGAGGAGTATGATGATGCTACTGTGCAGATGTTGTAAGTAGATATGAGGAGGAGTATGATGGTGCTACTGTGCACTCTCCAAATGCTAATGTCAGTGAAGGTGCGTACGGCGCCCGCTTCGGAGCACCGGAATGTCAATATTTCACTCAGCGGCTCGGGCATGCCACCTAAACGAGGCACCTAAATCTGCTTTGCGCCGGCCGGCTGTGGCTCAGGAGGTAGAGCGGGTCGTCCACTAGTCAGAAGGTCGGTGGTTCGATCCCCGGCTCCTCCAGTCCGCATGTCGAAGTGGCCTTGGGCAAGACACTGAACCCCAAATTGCTCCCGATGGCCGTGCCAGCACCCTGCGTGGCAGCTCGCCGCCTACGGTGTGTGAATGGGTGAATGTATGCACATTGTAAACCGCTATATAAATGCAGTCCATTTACCATTTGCCACTTTGCAATTCCGTACCGCTAGTACCCGGTTGTAAAGGTACCAGACCGGTACCATAGTGGTACCGGGTTTCGGTACCCAACCTTCTCATAATGGGAAGCAGGATAGTGCTAAGGCATTTGAAGTCGAAACAGAAAAATCGGGATAGCTCCTTTTGAGCAGCTTATCCATAAAGTTAATAATAGTTTAAATGTTTTCAGGAAGATCTGGGGTCCCTTTTTGGAAATGTTAGGAGATGGATCATCATGACAATTGATATTAATATACCCCGTCCATGGTCTCTATACATTGTCTAACTGTCTATGCTCAGTGAATGAACATGAGATCTAATATTGTTGTTGTTGCTGTTACACACTGTCAAGAGGAATGTGCATTTTTTTCTTTCTCTGTTTTGTTTTTGTTTTTGTTTGTTAAATCTGAATATTGTTTGTGAATTTGTAATGTATGTTCAAATGCTGGGCCGGGGGGGGGGGGGGTTTAATCACGAAAACACTTGCTGATTGATTGGATGGTTGCTGAACTACCTTTTTTTTGTGTGCGTGTGTGTGTGTGTGTGTGTGTGTGTGTGTCACCCCTCTCTATACAGGTGTACCCAATGGCAGTGGTGGCCACAGCAGAGAGAGGCCTGATAGTGTACCAGCTGGAGAACCAGCCCTCAGAGTTTCGCAGAATAGACTCTCCCCTGAAACATCAGGTGAACAGTTTAGCAATCTCCTCCTTTCCATTAACTTTTTTTTCTCTTACGCAATTTTTTTTTTTACACATTGAGCCTTTTCTTCTTGTATCTTTGAGTCCAGCGTGATTCATGCTCCTTGATACCGCGCCAAGTATAATAAAGAGAATCTTTGAAAGGAGCTTTTGTTGTTTGTGAATGAATGAATGAATGAATGTCTTTTGACCCTCATGTACTGTCTGCCCTCATCCTGCAGCACCGCTGTGTTGCCATATTCAAGGACAAGCAGAACAAACCCACCGGCTTTGCACTGGGAAGCATCGAGGGCCGAGTAGCCATTCACTACATTAACCCTCCAAACCCGTGAGTGGCTACAATCATCCTTTTCCAACAAGTCATTACATTTGTTTTGTAAGTCCAAAGTTATTAATTACCAAAGGACTTTTTGCTCAAGAGTCCAGACATTTTCAATCATTATTTTTTGTTTACCAAATTAAAAGCACTATAGAGCAGTGGTTCTCAAAACGTTTTTCACATCAAGGACCCCCTAAACTGACACAAATTACACCACGGACCCCCCATTTGATAACATTGTGTCCCAGGGTCCCCCATCTGATAAGATTTTTGCTTCTAGATGTTTTATTACGGACCAAAATATTCTGTCATTGTGTTACTTATGATGATATACGTTTTGGAAAAAGACCATTAGGGAAAAAAAGATGAACCATTGACCAACCATTGAGATGAACCATCTTGTTTTTCGAGGGGGTCCTAACATGCAATACAAACAAAATTAGCAAACAAAAATGAAATCAGTTGGAATAGGAAGGACAACACTACAATCAACAATTTGACAAACATTGAATTGGGTGTAACTAATTCTAGTGAAAATAAATTATTCCCCTTTTTGCTGGGGACCCCCTGGAATCCCCTCAAGGACCCCTGGGGGTCCCCGGACCCCACTTTGATAGAGAGTACCGTAGGAATGAGATGTTGGCACTTGCAGTTCCCTCATCTCAAATTCAATGGGTTTTTTGTATGGGGATTTCAGTTAAATGCCTGAAATAAGTTCTGTGGTTAACAAAAGTCTATGAAACGGGCAACTTTGTGTTCAACAAGATAATCTTCACAAATGAGGACCGCTTTTATGAATTTTGAAGCGTAAATGCGATTTTTAAAAATCACTATATTCAGAAAACGCTTCAAAAGTCATTAAAGTGGTCCTCATTTGTGAAGTTTTTCTTGCTGAACACTAAGTTAGCCATTTCATCAACTTTTGTTCACCACAGACCTTATTTCAGACATTTAACCAAAATCCCCATACAAAGAAATCCCATTGACTTTGACCTGGAAGTGCACTGAGTGACTTCTGGGTTGACCTACCTTCTGGTTCATCTGTCATCCCTGCAGTACTCTGCTCTGGCCATTAAAGGGCTGACTCTGAATAGGAAAGTAATGTTTGTCTGATCTGATCACTCAGGGCCAAAGACAACTTCACCTTCAAGTGCCACAGGTCCAATGGAACCAACACAGCCACTCCACAGGACATCTACGCTGTAAGTTGCTCTGACCTTCTGAGACACTGAAGGATGTTTCTCTTGTCCTTTAACGGGAGATTGTAATGTGCCTAATACAGCTTAATGCTCATTTCATTTGCTGTCCACTTGCACAGACTGAATTCAAATGACACTGCATACATTTATGTCAGTAACAGGTGGACACTGGATAGAAATTCAACACCACTAGGAACCACTTTTCCCACCACTTTTCCCACCACTAGGCTCGCTGAGCTGCCCCTGCAGCTCGCCAAGCTGGCCCTGTAGCTTGCATTCGCAGCTCGCCCGCTGCGCGGCCTTGCCCGCAACTCGGCTGCTGTGTGGCCATTGAGACCAGCGTCACTGATGATGTCAGATTTATGGCATCACTGATGATGTCATCAGTGGGATTTATGACATCACTCATGATGTCACAGTGGGATCAGGGATTTATGACATCACTGATGATGTCACAGTGGGATTTATGACATCACGGATGATGTCACAGCGGGATTTATGACATCACGGATGATGTCACAGTAGGATTTATGACATCACTGATGATGTCACAGTGGGATTTATGACATGGATGATGTCACAGTGGGATTTATGACATCACTGATGTCACAGTGGGACAATCACAGTGGGACAGACACACAGAGCCCAGGATTTATGACATCATGGATGATTTCACAGTGGGATTTATGACATCACTGATGATGTCACAGTGGGACAATCACAGTGGGACAGACAGACACACAGAGCCCGAGCTCCCATTTATGGTTGGCATGGTGGGGATATTAGAGACACAGATGCTCATTGAATGGTGCTATGGATAAGAGTATTTGCCACATGCATAACATTTTAATATAAATTTTTTCTATTGGACAGTATCTCGTCGATGAATTGAGTCTAAAACTTAATTTTGTGCACTTCCATTATAACATATTTGCCGGCACCGTGGCTCCTACGTTACATCCATGACTTGTTGGGGGAAGCTAAGCAGGGCTGACTCTGGTTAGTCCTTGGATGGGAGAGCATGGTGCTTGAAGTGGTGTTGGAGGACCTATAGGGGGTGCTCTTCCCTCTGGTCTGATGAATAACGCCCCAGGGCAGAGACACATGGACTCTCTCTCTGTCTGTGTGTGAGCACCGTCCTTAGGATAACGATGAGATGTTAAACCGAGGTCCTGACTCCCTGTGGTCATTAAAGATCCCATCGGCACTCTTCGCAAGAGTAGGGGTGTAACCCGGGTGCCCTGGGGGAGGCAGGGGGTGTAACCCGGGTGCCCTGGTGGCTAAATTCCCACACATTCCTTCCTTCCATCATGGCCACCTAATCATCCCTCGTTATCTAATTGGCACTTTCAGTCCTCCAACGATATGTAAAGCACTTTGGGTGCCTTGAAAAGCGCTATATAAATCCAATCAATTATTATTGCTTAGGGACCGTTCGTTATTTAGAAAGGGGGTCACTGGAGGAATTTGGTGTGCTCTGAAATAAAAAGCTGTGCCCCTTCCCTGATCAAAATATATTTTTCCTTGACCCTCCCGAAGCGATTTGAAAAATATAATTAACCCTCCCCAAACAATATTGTGGCAAGTTTGCATGGAAGAATGCAGACTGACACAGATATCTTACTTTTAACCTAACATTTCCAGAAACTCCGGCCAGAGGTGATCAAACACACTAACAGTCTCAGTCGTGGTGGCTACATTGATAGTAAAACTAAACATATCCTGGCCACACAAACATTGCCATAATACCACATAATGCAATCAAAACATATGCACAACATCACTAAACCACGTTTTTAACTGTACAGTAAGAAGCTTCCCACAAGAACATGAACTCCCATAATCCTTTGCGCTGCAGAACTGTCACCAATCAGAGCGACCGCCTCCTCTGGTCGCTACATAATGCTATTTTCGCTTGTGAAACAATCTTCAGTCTGTGTATATCAATATTTGTGTTTAAATAGCAGTCAATGACTGATGGAAAAAAGTTAGCCGGTTCTATGTGGCGGACTCTCCACTCTCTGTCCCCCCTCTCTTTCTCTCTCTCACTCCCTCAGCAGACAGGCACAAAGCCACACATGTAAAATCTCCCAGCATCCATTGAGGTACATTTCGATAACAAATAGCATCCAAATTAGCCTAAATAGATAGAAAGGTAGATAGAAATAATGTTAACACAACATGCAATTGTCGAACATTTCAATATTGGACAAAATAAAATCTCGAAATCAAAACACAACCCTATGTGAAACATATATGTCATCCTGGTGGTATAAATATCCCTTGTAGACTTTACGTAATTTAGGAGATGAGTGAGCCGTAACTCGGTTCTACTGTGACTTCCTAGACTTATCTGGCGCAATGATAGAGCCCATATATATTTTGTGATGCCATGTCGGTTTGTTTGCTCGACTTTTCGTGCTGGAAATGTAGCCTACTTCCATATTGTGGCACCTAGAGACCACAGCCACAGGCTCCAACGCCGTTAAGGCACACACACCAAGAAGCAGCTTAATATTAAAATAGGAATCTTTATTATCGACAAAAATATATATATATGTTTTAATTAAAACAGCTCATAGCATCACAGCACAGGTTGGTTGACACTTGTTACATATCACCACGTCATGATAGCACGCAGCAACAATAATTACGTGTAAGGGCTCCCGCAGGATGGTGGTCTTACACTAAGTTATACAATCAAATCAAACTATTAGTATCACAATGAGTCAGCCACTCGCGCTCCCGAAAGAAAGCAGCAACAGCACACCAGCCTGTCGCAGCCTCGCTGATATGAACGTATAGGTTACCCCAGCAGTGCGTACAAGACCCCAGCCCTCCGTCGAGGCAAACAGAGCCCACTGATTGGCCAGATACTGTACACGCCTACTGTCTGGATAGGCCAAGCACAAAGATCGACAGATCAGACCGCCAAAGAGAAACAATGCACCGGGACATACCAAACAGTTTGGACAGGAGGGGTGTAAATGAAGCAACTCAGTAGTTGTTGAAGTCCGAAAAGCAAACATTACACACAAACAAAAAGTTTATATATTTTTATCTAATCAAAATTGTATACCCCTCCCCTGGACTCAAATTAAAGAGAATGTACCCTCCCTCAAACTAAATTCAAAACAAGATTACCCTCCCCTATTTTCCTCCAGTGGCCCCTTCCCTAAATAACGAACGGTCCCTTACCCGTAATATCGTAATAATAATGGCATGGTTCCCTCTTTGTTTTCAATTAGACTTTTAATACCCACAGAAGCCTTTTCAAACCCGTTTGGTTGACATCACGGGGCTGCGTGTGACCTAGAGTGGCCCTAGTGTGTCGTTTCACAGACTCATCACCGTCGTCACGTTTGCACGTCGCTACCTTGTTGCTTTCCTCTCCATCAGGTGAACGCCATCTCCTTCCACCCCGTCCACGGCACTCTGGCCACCGTGGGCTCCGACGGTCGCTTCAGCTTCTGGGACAAAGACGCCCGCACCAAGCTGAAGACCTCGGAGCAGCTCGACCAGCCCATTACAGCCTGTTGCTTCAACAACAACGGCAACATCTTCGCCTACGCCTCCAGCTACGACTGGTCAAAGGTAGGAGGTGTCCCTTAACGCCATGTGCACAGCTATTTGTGCTCGACTGTAATTGGCTGATGAAAGCTTTGTCATCTCGCTTTCGCCGTCACGTTGTGGGCACTTTGTGGGTAACTATGAGGCCATTTACACCTGGCGTTAACATGCATTTTCTGCAATCTAATTGCGATCAGATTGCAGAAATGGTTGTCCTCTCAATCCGCATAAAGTTGCTGTATCCAGATTGAGAGGACACACTAAATTTATACTTGTGTTCAATGTGTACACAATGCATCCCTGACCACCTCCGGAGGTGGTTTGGCCGATCAGATTGCAATCCATCTTCAATGCGTTTTGGGGGTGTTTACACCTGGCATTTCAAGTGATAAAACACAATCTGATTGCAATCTGATCACAGAAAACACATGTTAACGCCAGGTGTAAATGGCCTCTATGATCCAGCCCGTCCCTGTCATGCAGTTACTAACTGGCGCTCCATTGTGAATCCCCAGGGCCATGAGTACTACAATCCCGCGAAAAAGAACTATATCTTCCTGAGGAACGCCGCCGAGGAGCTGAAGCCTCGGAACAAAAAATGGTGAGAGAAGGGGAGGAGCCTGGAGGGCGGGCCTGCCCTACCTCCTCATTGCCCTTGTGACTCTCACTGTGTGTGTGTGTGGGGGGGGGGGCTTCCTTGGCCCCCGATAGCTAACTGGCATGCAGGATTTTGTCATGATTCAGATCTCAGTGCCGTCATGTAGTGCTACACATGTAGTGCTACAGCTAGTCATGTCCTCTGAGTGGCGCTGTACTGACATGAGCAAAGTAATTTCCAAGGCTTGTTTGGTTTTTGTTGGGCTGCTGTAACCTTTAACCTTTCTGCCTGTAGAACCAGGGCTCCTCTGGGATGCAGCCTACTGGCTGCTTTTTACAGCGTTTGAATTGTATGTTAATGTCTTAAGCTGTGAGGTTTTGCAGTGCATTCCTTGACACCAAGAGTTTTAAGCACTTTGTAATTTATTTGGTGTTTTATTCAGGAGATGTTTATTATGAGAATATTTAATTGTTGATGGAATATTGTCTAGAATTGCAATATAAGGAAAGACAATAATTCACAATGAATCAAGCTTAATTTGCAGACATTGTTTGGTGACTGACTGCTCTCTCCTGTCTTTAGATTCGTCGTGCCAAGTCGCATCTGTTGTGGGGAGCCGCGGGAGGCCTGCTGCTTTGGTGTGTGTGTATACGCTCGAGACAGACACGCCTTCCTTTCGGCAAACACCTGGACCAATGCCACGACTCCACGTGCTGCGCATGGACCAATCGGATGGGCCTATACCCAACCCGCCATTGATGACAACTGCGTGACAATTGGTCTCGGACGTCGTCATGGAAGGGGGGGGGGGGGGCTTAATTTGTCATTCATCTTGATGTTTTACAGTATTTTGTTTAGTTTTTCATTGTGTGCAGCTCCTTATTTTTTGATACAGCCTTCCAAAGACTTTACGTTCTCTTTCGATTTGCTGTTACTCCGTGGTGTAGCTCCAATACTAAAACTGAGATGTGAAATAAATAAATGTGCATACTCTTAGATTTTTACATTTCTTCCAACTCGAGGGAGTCGGTAGGTTAAAAAGGAAGCTGTTGTGGGTCGCTGTATATAGTTATGTTTGTTGGGAATTTCCTTATGGAAGTGTATTGTGCATGCGTTACCATGGACTGGACCACCATCTCATGTTACATCTGTATCTCAGTGGGCCTCTCCTTTACATTGGAATTGTAGCTAAATCGAATGGATAAACGTTGAACGGCAACTGTATCACAATGATCCTCCTGTGTCTTGTGTGTTTCAATACAAATCACCAGCAGGTGGAGCATTCTGTCTTTTCAGTGTTAGCCTCTGTCTGCAGGCAGCGACCTGGGGAAATCCAGGGAGCTGAGGTCAGGGAGGCAGGATCAAAGCAGGGGGCGGTGGGGGGTTCTTCGTCCAGGTAAGTCCTTTTGACGGGGGGCCAAAGAGCTGGAGATGGGGGAGTTATCAGGAGGATATGAATAAGGTGGTGTGGGGCAGCTACAAAGGCCATATGTGAGAAGTGAACCAGTTCGTAGAGGAGAAGGTGTGAATTAAATGCCTTTTTATTGAGGTCATTACAGTATCACCTCACTGCTAGCCTGACCCCTGGGTACTTAGCAGTGGAACTCCAAGGCACCGAGGGCGGGAAGATATACTCTGTTGTTGGCTCCTGTCCACCGGCTTCTCTCAACTTTCAGGGGGTCCTGTTGTGTTCCAGACACTAGTCTCCTCGACCAGACCGTCTTCTGTACTGTAAAGCCAGCTGCAAGTTGTCTCCGCTGTCTCTTTCCAGCTCTACTGGCTGGCTGACCCCCACGCTCCCCAACTTTCATTCGTTCTGACATGTCCTATCTATGTACTGGAACTTTGGAGAATTATGTTCATTTGATTGAACAATAGTATGATGACTGTTACAGGTCTTTTTACTGTTGAAACGACCTGTTGCTCAGGAGCTTGGATCTACACCAATCAGTGTTTGAGAGTACCATGACACCTCCAGAAAAGCACAATGATCACTTGAGCAAAGAGTTATGAGCTCCACACCACACACGTGTTGCCATGCTTGTAAAACATGTGTCAAACATTTGTCTTTATGATATGGGGTCATAAGAGGCGAGCTGCTGTGGCAGGCCTGCAATCAATGCAATATGTCAAATATGTGATGCTTTAATCTAAATGAGAATATATTATAACAGCAATAATTTGACTTGATCATGGGCTACTTAATGGTATTTAATAGTATTGTTTTAATCTTCTGTGGTATCACTATTACACTATAGCACACTTCTGCATTAGAATATGTATGACACTGCATGAGATTTTAACAAATAGCCTACTTAGTATGATAAGATCACTATCTATAGTGGGCTACCACAGATAGTAGGCCTACACGCCAGAAGTCCCATAGAAGAGAATGCTAACTTCAAACTCATGGCGCAGAGCCCACTTCACTAAAACACCACAGTTCCCATACAGTGATATTGTTTTTTCGTCTAATTGGTGTGGTATCCAATGTTGTGCTTATGTTTAAGCTAATATAAGTCAAAATAACTTTCTGAACTGCCGTTTAAGCGTTTAAAACGGGTTTGGTGTCTCCCTAGTCCACGTCCGTTTTGATGATTATGCAATGAAGGAAATGTAAGTTAAATTGTTGCCAGTTTAATCATTATTGAAAGTTCAAATCAAGCCGGCCGGCAGCCAACAATGACTTCCTCATTACAGCGACACAATGTAGCATGTGGCGGATGGAGGCGCGCGCTTAGTACAGTAGGCTTTTCTTTGTGTGGTAAAGGACAAAAGCAGGTGCAGCAGGGCGCCTGTAGGCGGGCTAATAGGAGGAGCCTCTGCCCAAGTTGGCATTCGGAATGTGTGCCGATTGGCCAGGAGTTGTGTGTGGGCGTGACCTGCGCCCTGGCGTATAAAACCCTCCCGGAACAGTTTTCCCACAGCGGCAAGCAAACAAGCAAGCAAGCAGTTTGGAGCGAGCGAGCGAAGCGGCTGCTGGGAGTTGAGGCAGTGTTGAATAGATGTCATCAGGTTGCCAGAGGAAAACGACACTAGACATTGTTACTGCGATATTGTGTTTTGCTTTATTGATGCCCGGGAAGTTCTTAAGCGCTTAATTCATTTTTATAGGCTATTGTTTGGTGGTCGTGTCTCCCCCCGGCTTGACCAATGCTTCTGCATCAGTTCATGAACGGAGCCCTGGAAGTCATGCACCCCACAGCGATTCAAAAAGACACTACGTTCACCAAGATCTTTGTGGGCGGCTTGCCTTACCACACGAACGATGCCTCCCTGAGAAAATACTTCGAGGCGTACGGAGACATAGACGAGGCTGTGGTGATAACGGACAGGCAGACCGGCAAATCCAGAGGATACGGCTTTGTAAGTAGCACGGAGCAAAGTCATGCACTAACGTCTGTCATGGGGTTGACACATTGTGTCGGTTGTTTGCTCTCTTTCACAACTTTGAACGTCACCTACAGTCCTATTTTACCAGACTTGAGCCTTTATTTGCCGGGGTACATGTCACGGATCACGGGAATTGTCTATGAAATGTTTTTAAATTAGTTTTTTTGTGTGTTTTTATTGCTAGCTATGTAAGCATCCATTCGACGGTGCAAAAACATTTTCTTTTATTTTCCATTTGATTCGAAAGATATTGCAACTATGGCAAAGTTGAGTCTCTAAATTTAAAAAGCTGTGATCATTCAGATAGGCTGGCCAACATGGAAACATTAATTCACTCCATAACCAGGCTGCTGCTTCTCCTTTTTTTGCATCGCTGGCTGTTATTTTAACTTAATGAGGATGAGGGATCACATGAGTTGATGGGCAACTAAGAAGATTATATCAACATATGTCTGATGTCCCCCCACTAAACCCCCAATGTAACCCCCCCCCCTGTGTGTGTGTGTGTGTGTGTGTGTGTGTGTGTGTGTGTGTGTGTGTGTGTGTGTGTGTGTGTGTGTGTGTGTGTGTGTGTGTGTGTGTGTGTGTGTGTGTGTGTGTGTGTTCAGTTCTTGCTTGCTTGCTTTATATGGTGGTGATTTTGGAGCGGTGACCTTGTGCACCCTGGTCTCTCCATTGTCAAGGACTGGAGCAGTCGACCATAACATTATGATTTACACTAAATCTTGGCCATGGAGGAGAGACACATTCCGAGATGAGCTAATTGGCTCTCTAGTCCCATAAGCTCAGTTCAGTTTCCCTTTGACTCAATCTTTTGAGTCTCTGATGGCTCAGGAAAAGATAGTTAACTTTGAAAAGAGTGAAGACTGATTTATAAACGAATGGTCGAAGCAAACTAGTACTGTTACCCGAACTCGCATATTATGCTGGCAAAGAGGGTTAGGGAGGGTTGACGGGTCTAGAAAAGTACATTGATCATAACTTGATCTTCAGCTCTGGCTACCTTCAGTCTAATTGATGAAAGACCTAAGTGCTTGATGTCTGATTTGTCTCCCATGAATCAGTGACTTATCCTGTCCCAGGTCGATAAAGACGACCATTCTCTCCTTTGACACAAAGGACAGAAGCAGCACAAGAAGAAATGCAAATATTTACCAGAACCTCGGAAAGACGCACCAGCAGCACTAAAGTAGCCTACTACTGGCAGGCCAAACATGGAATGGAAAGTCATGGGTGCGTGTTTACTTCTAACCGCTGAATAGTAAGAGACAATTGCGTTTGATGTTTACACATCAGCTCGCCTAACTGCGAGGAAAAGCTGTCCTGTGAATTCTGAGTCTGGCGTCGAGCGGCTGCTCAGCGAGTCTGGTGTTTCAGGTCCAACAGGCTCGGGGGCCATGTGGGTGCTGCTGCCTTCAGGGCCTGCCAGAGAGATACACACACATGTGCTGCTGCCTTCAGGGCCTGCCAGAGAGATACAAACACATGTGCTGCTGCCTTCAGGGCCTGCCAGAGAGATACACAAACACATAACCATACTGAAGCGGGGGGGGGGGGGGGGTCTGCGTCTGCAGCTTACTTTTTTTTATTATTTTTTAAACACACTCCAGAGGTGGATTTAGTAGAAGCCCCCACAGTAAGGCTCAGTGTAAACACAGCCCCGCTCCTTCCTGTGTGTTCTCAACACAGAGCCCTACTGGAGCGGTCTTTGTCCCGGGGGCCTTCCACTGTGACGACGAGGAGCACGGCTTTTTAAAACGTCTTCTAAAAACCATGCTAAACGTGGCCTACATTCGCTGCCCGTTACACACACACACACACACACACACATGGAGGCGCCTTGAGTTGGCAGAGCGGGGCGATCAAAGCAGAAGGCCTTGTCTAATGCCAGGAGGGAGAGAGAGAGAGAGAGAGAGAGGGAGGGGGGGGGAGTGGACTAATAACAATCTCCTTAATATCTCGCCCCTAATTGGATAAGCTCCTTGTTGTTCTTCCCAGATCCATATTTCAGCAGGTCTGCCCGCTGTCTAGAGGCCGCCTCGCTTCAGTGTTGCGGGCACTTCCCAACGGCTCATCATTGTGCTTTGTTTGCAGTTTCCCCTTTTCCTCCAGAGAAAAGGAAGGCTCACACGGGGGGGGCGATTTTCTTTCCTCTTTATGATGACACGGTTCTGTTTTCATTCTTCTTTTTTTGTCGTTTTTTCATTCAAGTTTTGGTTTGTTCCCTGCTCGCGGGGTCGAGGTGACCCTGACGCCCACACGGCACAGCACGCCGTCCTCCTCCTCAGCATGGGGCTTTGTGACATGAGAGGAGGACGTGGGGTTTGTGGGCTCGTCCCTTTTTGAGACGTTGCACATTTTGTTTGACGAGCGCGACTCTCTCTCTCTCTCTCGCCAGGTGACGATGACGGACCGAGGGGCGGCGGAGCGGGCCTGCAAGGACCCCAACCCCATCATCGACGGGCGCAAGGCCAACGTCAACCTGGCCTACCTGGGCGCCAAGCCTCGTAGCATGCAGACAGGTGAGGACACCGCGGGTGAGAACGACCACATCTTTTTTTTTTACGAGCAAAATTCGAAAATATTTTTTGTTACGTTTACGTTGTACGCCAAATGTGTCCCATTTGGTAATAATGGGTCTGAAACAGGCCATGTCTCTGTCTCTCTCCATGCTCTCTGTGTGCATTGTTCTCTGGTCCTCCTCTGTAAATGCAAATGTGTGTCTGACAGCCGGCCCCCTGTCTTCCAGGCATATCCATCGGCATGCAGCAAATTCACCCAGCGCTCATCCAGAGGCAGTATGGGTAAGCGAGTGTTAGCTTCTCTTGTATTACCAGTGTTGTGTTCTCTTGTATTACCGCCTGTCCAGACTCACTAGGCTGGTACTATCTCCCTGATAAACAAGGCCTCCGGAAAGTGCATGTTATGTCGGCTTCTGTGTCTGCATGCAGCTCCACAAGCCCTGTATTAACATATTTGAGTTAGAGGGGTTGGTAAATTGTTAACATATCTGTACTAATATCAGAGCGTACCAGGGGGAGAATGTGTGACTCGGCTTGTTGACTTCAGGAGTGTCTTAAACTCTCTGGCTGAGTGGGCCTCTGTCACGGAGACGATCTCCGGCCGAGTGGGCTCTGTCACGGAGACCATCTCCGGCCGAGTGGGCTCTGTCACGGAGACCATCTCCGGCCGAGTGGGCTCTGTCACGGAGACCATCTCCGGCTGAGTGGGCTCTGTCACGGAGAAGACTCCCACTCCCATGTCTTGTGTTATAGCAACAACCTGGATGGAGTGTCTGGGCCCCAACGCTCTGCTGAGCAGTTAATGACCATCTCACTGCATTGGGGAGTCAGGAGGACACTCCTGTCCTTACCCCCTTACATGTCTCTCCAACATGATCCCTCAAGCTACAACATCACAGCTATTCAAAACCTCAGGTCTTTCTGCATGACTGAAATACCACGCGTACAATACCACGCATACAATACCACGCATAGAATACCACGCATAGTCCAGTCAACACGTTTGTCACAATGTGCTCTACAGAGCACAGAGGAAATGCCATGCCTGACAATGAGCAGTTATGTTCTCTTCTTCTTCTTCTTTTTGATATTTATTTTATTGATTTACATTTTTTAACATGCGTGAAGAAAAAACATAAGAACCACAAACATCTACAACAAACGCATAAAATACAAAATACATACACAAACATAACCCCCCTCCCCGCAGGAGGAGGAGTCATGTCCTCTTCTGTAGGACCTTTACCTATAGCTTTGAGTGATTACGAGCCCAGTCTTCTCCAGTGCGGGACTCAAACCCCCGGTCTCGCGCGAGCGGCGCGAAAACAAAGATGGCAGCGGCCCAAAAATGCCAAACTAGAAGCTTCAAAACGAGAATTCACAAAACCAACGGGGGGATGTCACACACACACACTCCGTCCATCTCTTTATACAGTCAATGATCCAGGCCCACGGGGGACATGTCCAGTCACGTTCCAGCAGTTTAGGAGGCCAGTGGAAAGTACCTCCCGTGTCCACCGCGCTTCTGCTTCCACAGTCGGGTGCAGGAGGGCGTCGGAGCCCCCGGGGTCTGAAGCGTGCAGCTCTGCTCTGCTCGGTGGCATGTGTCTGACAGGTGCTGGCTCTTATTACAGCCTTTTACACCCTCTTAATCTCCATGACCACCAGCCCCAGAGAGAGAGGGCACCTGTCTGCCTGCCTCTGAGCTTTCTCTTTAGGCCGCCTGACAGACACAGGCCTCCCTAAGACGCACAGCACACAAGTGGCCTTTTCTTTCAGCTCGTCTCCCGCCCAAAAGCACTCGACAACATGTGCTGTGAGGAGGACATGTGTTGTGAGAGGACATGTGTTGTGAGAGGACATGTGCTGTGAGGACATGTGTTGTGAGGACATGTGTTGTGAGGACATGTGCTGTGAGGACATGTGCTGTGAGGACATGTGTTGTGAGGACATGTGCTGTGAGGACATGTGTTGTAAGAGGACATGTGCTGTGAGGACATGTGCTGTGAGGACATGTGTTGTGAGGACATGTGCAGTGAGAGGACATGTGTTGTGAGGACATGTGCTGTGAGGACATGTGTTGTGAGAGGACATGTGTTGTGAGAGGACATGTGCTGTGAGGACATGTGTTGTGAGAGGACATGTGTTGTGAGGACATGTGTTGTGAGGACATGTGTTGTGAGAGGACATGTGTTGTGAGAGGACATGTGTTGTGAGGACATGTGTTGTGAGAGGACATGTGTTGTGAGAGGACATGTGTTGTGAGAGGACATGTGCTGTGAGGACATGTGCTGTGAGGACATGTGTTGTGAGGACATGTGTTGTGAGGACATGTGTTGTGAGAGGACATGTGTTGTGAGGACATGTGCTGTGAGGACATGTGTTGTGAGAGGACATGTGTTGTGAGGATGTGTTGTGAGAGGACATGTGCTGTGAGAGGACATGTGCTGTGAGAGGACATGTGTTGTGAGAGGACATGTGTTGTGAGGACAACCTGTGCAGTGAGTAGGACTGCTAACTATAATTATAATATAACTAACGATAATTTTCATAATCGCTTAATCTGTGCCATTATTTTCTCGATTAATCGATTAGTTGTTTGGTCTATAAAATGGCAGCAAATAACGATCAGCGTTTCCCAAAGCCCAAGATGACGCCCTCAAATGTCTTGTTTTGTCCACAACTCAAAGATAATATCAGTTTACTGTCATTATACAGGAGTAAAGAAACCAGAAGATATTCACATTTAAGAAGCTGGAATCAGAGAATGTAGACCTTTTCTCTTAAAATTGTACTCAAAACGATTAATCGATTATCAAAATAGCTGTCGATGAATCTTCTGTCGATCGACTAATCGATTAATCGTTGCAGCTCTAGTTGTGAGGACATGTGGTGTGAGGACATGTGGTGTGAGGACGGTGCGTAAAGTAGGATTTGAAGCAGCGATGGAGCATTGTGTGTGTGGAGGACGGTGGTGTGTCCAGTTGTTTGGACTGACCGCTCGGTGTGTGAGACACACACAGAGGAGTGTGGGCATAGCTGTGGTCAGCAGATGCTGTGTGTAGTGAAGGCTAGAGGGGGGGGGGGGGTCACTGAGGCCAGGGACATTGTTTTGATAAGGGGGAGAGCCTGAGAGGAGAGGAGAGGAGAGGGGGAGGAGGTGTGCGTCCATGCGTTTGCAGACTCATCTCAACTCCCTTTCCCATGTCATATTCATCCACTTTTTGATTCACTTTCTACTTCTACTGCTTGCTGAAGTGTTAGATGTTTTTTTCTTCTTCTTTGCCCAGTTCCTCCCATCACAGCACTGTTGCTACCGGGGTGTCGGATGGAGACGCTGAAAACTGACACCTCCGTGTGAGGCGGGGAGGAGGCGGGGGGGGGGAGTCTGTGGGGGTGAAGGGGAGGGGAGCAGGGGGGTGTATGCTCAGAGATCTGTAAATGCTTAATGAGGCGATGTGCTGGCCTGGCTGGGAAAAACACCTCTGCTCAGGTGTCAAACAAAGCAGCCCTTTTTGTCTCTGCCTCATTCAGAGAGTATTCACAAGCCTTTTCCACTCCCAGGCCCATGCAGGGGTGAGAGGGAACATTGAGCCCTTACACAACTATTGTGGGCGTATTGTATTATTTTTTTATCCCCCCCCCCTTCACCCCAGTTGGTGTCCTCCGTTTTTCACACTTGGGGCGTTAATTTGGATAGGACGTGCACGACCGACGCTCCAAACGGGACGCAGGATACGCAATTAATACGCACGCGAACGTATAGCCAAAAAGCAAGTATAACTCCAGCCTTTAGTGTTGCACGGAAAGGCCATTTTGTATGATCTCCTAGATAGAAGTATGTATCTACGTGGTGCGAGATATAGCCTGGTCTCTTCAGATGAGCTCATCTTCAGCTCCACCTCTGCTGCTGCGTGTCTCTGTGATAACGCACCCTATAGAATCTATTTGTAGTAAGTGACAGCGCGGAGTGGGTTCTGGTCAGTGTGCACGTCCACTCTCTCAGGCTGCCAGCGCCAGAGTGGCACTGTGTCAACACGACACGTCCACCGGCCGTCAGCACAAAACCAGCTGACCTCTGACCTCGGCCATCCTCCGCATTCCCCTGCTGCCGTCGTGACCCGCACACACTCCGCTGGCAGCCATGTTCTGTGCTCTCCACGGTCCAGAGTAGGGATGCACCGATATGACAATTTTGGCCGATACCGATAATAACCGATATTGACATTGCCGTTATGGCCGATAACCGATATTTACCGATGTCGATATATGATCTGTATAAAAACACATTTCTTTGATCATCCAATTTTGTACATGCTGAAAAACACATGTAATGTGAATTTGAAAAAGTAATGCATTTATCTATTTACAAAACATTTGTAAAAGCCCATAAATCCTAGATTCACCGCATTGTTTCCTCTCAATGTGGACATTTTGGCCGATAACCGATATTAACAATGCAACATCGGACCAATGCCGATATGTTAAAAAATGACTAACATCGGCCGATACCGATATATGATTCACTCTTCACTCTCCTCACCTTCTCTGCTTCTCTGCCACACCTCCTCTCCCTCTTTCTCTCGTTGGATAGATTGATGGGGGAACGTGGATATCGAGTCTCAACCTCTCTATCTTCTCTCGGCGTTAACGCGCTAGGAAATGGCGGTAGTGCGTCTCTCCTTCACGCCCGTTAGCTTGACATTATTTACGCTAAGCTCTGTGCTTCATGCGAGGTCGAGAGATCAAGGCAAACGGCCCGAGGCAACGCATAATGCCAAGGCCATAGAGAAGGCAGGCTCATTATACACGGAAGTGAATGTAGGCTATGTACGCCTCACAGCACCAATGTATGGTCATCTTTGAAAGCGTGTGTGTGCGCACGAGCATGTGCGTGTGCGTGTGCGCACACGTATGTGTGTGTGTGCGAGAGGGTGAATGCCTCTTTGTTAGTAGCTCGGTAGCACTGTGAGGGCAGAGTGTACATGTAGATGGTGTTTGTGGGTGGGGGGTTGTCTTGATTTGCGTATGCTTACTAGCTAGCTACATGTCGTCGGTGTGGTCTCATTGTACGTGCTGGCTCGGGGCACTGCCAGTAGCACTCTTCCCCCTCGGCTCAGCAGTTGTCTCCGAACCGTGTGTGCTTTGAGAAACGGCTCATTTCTGCAGGTTACTCTGTTCATTATCAGCCCTGTTCTCTCTATTCGCCTGTGTGTTGTTATGTCATGTTACATCAGTTCCTTCTTGATTTCAGGGTTTTTGAATGAGCACAACTCTTTCATTTTTGACTCACTTTTTGCTACTTTACTTTTCACGTTCCTGTACGCCAGGGATGGGCAACTGTGATGATAGAGAGGGCCACACAAAAAATGTCCTCGCTACCAGAGGGCCAGATTGTGACCGTGCACTTCCACCTGTAGCCTACTGTAACACCATCACTCCCAATTATAGCGACTCATTTTATGAAAAGGACTGGTAAGCAAAGTTTATTATACCAACATTTCTATTTTTCATATTCAAATTTAGTAATTCTTCTTCCATTCAGATGACACCAGGAACTTTGCTCTAGCTTTAAAACAGCCCGCTACAGCAATTTGATGGGGTACATCACCCAAATATGTCATGTTAATCAGATTAGTAACGTTGCATGTGCAATGTGCATCCTGCATATAGTTTGTTACAATAGCGTTAGCTCAAATGCTAACGTTAAACAGTATGTGGATGTACAATGCTAACACCATTAGCGCCATGTTCTGGCATGTACAGTAAAATGAAAACACAGATTTGGATGGCTTAACCTAACCAAAAACGTCCGCCTTTTTAAATTGACCCAGGGGCCACACTGAGTGAGGCCGGGGGGCCGCATGCGGCCCGCGGGCCACCAGTTGCCCACCCCTGCTGTACCCCCTTCCCTGTGTTGACTTGATACCATAGAGCCCTGCATGTTATATTGCTAACTTGTCACTGCCGTCCTCCTATCCAACCCCTCTGTCCTGGTTATTCTCTGCTGCCAGCTGACCAGAAGAGACGATGGCCACAGTGCCGGACTAGTCCTCCTGAGGAGGGTGTGACAGACCTCTGTCAGCCAGCCAGCCCCCCGTCCTGTCCTGTCCAAGGTGCCAGTAATGGCTTGAGAGTGCAGTGCGGTGGTGTGCTGTGATATGGAGTGGAGTGCCTTTTATCTCTCGCCGTGTGTGTGTGTGTGTGTGTGTGTGTAAGAGGTTATGTTGATTGTGGTGTGACTTTCCCTATTATGGCATGGTTTGGGGTTTGCTGTGGTGAAGTTGACGTGTGGTTGGATGGGGTCTGTGTGTGTGTGTGTGTGTGCGTGTGTCTGTGTGTGTGTGTGTGTGTGTGTGTGTGTGTGTGTGTGATGGAATCCCTTTCCCTGCATGCTTCCATCATCCATCTTTTTGCTGTGTTGACTTAATGGCTGCATCTCATTACTCATGATCATCCTTATTCTGCTCCTGGACATTGATCTGAGAGAAGAAGAAAAAACAAGACTAGGTCAAAACCAATTTTTTTGTCCAACCCAGTTTAGATCAAAACTCACCGCTTTCGTATGGAGAGAGTTTCGGATTTCAAACTGGAAAAACGCGCCGGTTTGTTTGGACACTGTTATATTCTGATGAAAATGGTTCACTGGGATGTGTTTCTGAAAACATTTGAGGTGAGAAATCAGCCATGTGGTTGCCGAGTCTGTATTCATTTTACATCGACAACGGTTACTTTTAAAGTTTGTACGTTTCGGGAGTTTCCAGAGTCAGTCAAGCGAGAAGTCCTGAATTGAAATCAGTGATAGACTAGTACAGACTGAAATTATTACCAATTAAACAACATAGAAATTAATTCCCAGTAGAATCTCAAATATTAAACTTCATCTTGCCGCAACTGAGGCTCAGTGGACTGACTCCCTTTCAGCCTCTCGATTGGGTTTCTCTCTCTTGCTCGCTCAGGGTGCGATGACTGACAGCCACGTTTTCCGTGGATCAAACATTATGATTGGACAATAACATGAACGATGACACACCTCAAGGATTTGAAAGGACACTTGTAGTAGTCTGACGCCGTCTCTGGAAACTCCCAAAACTCACATAACAACTTTTAAACTTTTAACCGTTGTAAAATGAAGACCGATTCAGCAATTGTATGTCTGATTTCTCGCCTCAGATATTTTCATTAACACATTTCAGTGAACCATTTTTGTAATAGAAGTGAAAGTTTCCAAACGAGCCGACGTGAAATCCAAGGCGTTGGTCATACGGAAGTGGGCGTTTATAGCGCTGGTCCCTGCTGTTGCAGTCCAGCCAAAAAAAAGGCGAGACTGAAATTGAAATACAGTCCAAGGGGCCCTTTACACGAGGACAGTTTCTGAAAGAAACGACACAATAGCGTTTCCTTCACACCTTTTCCTTCACACCTTCTCCCTGTTTACATGAGCGCTGTTGAATTTTTAAAACGCCGTAATGTACATGCCAGGTCGCTAGGTGGCAGTGTGATCACCTTATTCTTTGCCCATACAAGGACGCTTACTGCATGACGTAATTTCGCTTTAAACGCGGAAGTAGAGTACACTTTCCGCAGTCATTTAGACTTGCCAAAAAGCTTTTTTCAAGCTAAAAAAAACCCCCAAACTGTTAAAGTTTTAATATTTGTCGGGTGAGAATGTAACATATATGTGACCAGTTTATCAGAATAACACCTATTGGAAATCTTTAACGAGCAGCGAGGACCGGGAGCGCTGACTGTGATCTGTCACCCTACTGCTACTGGCAGTGAGAAAACACTGTCGACTGCTTTTGTAACTAACGTTAAATGCCGACCGGGTACAGCCATCGGCTCCTCGCAGCAGTAACGCTATGAACATGTAACTGAAGTTGGCCGCAGTGTAGCTTAATTCTGAGTGTTGCCAAACTTCATTCATACTGACGTTGTATTTGGTTGCCAACTCGCGCACAGCATCGCGTGTGTCGCCTGTGCAGGCACGTCAGAGTTTCTGAAATGTGCCGTTCCAAAGTGATTACATGGAGCGCTCAGCGGGGAGCGTCACCAAGAATTTCACTCTGGAAGGTGGTTTTAAAATGTGTCGTTTCCTAAGCGCGAATTTGCCGTCGCCGTCTTAACGGGAGGCACTAACGATACAATAATTCCCCGTTTCCATAGGAAACCGTCCTCGTGTAAAGTGCCCCCAAGTCAGGAAGCTTTTTATCATCACAGTACTGAGATGCAGCTGAAGAAGAGTGTGAGTCAAACTGACATCTGTTGTGACTATCTTGTCTTTGTCTTGGGGGGGGTGTGAGTGTGTGTGTCTTTGTCTCTGTGGAGGTTTCCCCGCCCCCCAGCTGTAGTATTACCAAGTATTACCAAGGGTAAAGTCTCTCAAATCACATCACCCTTTATATGGAGCGGGATCCTTTCCTCTCTGCCACCAGCATCCCTCCAGAGAGCAACAAACTCAGGAGACATACTCCCAAAAATAGACCCCCTCCAACCCCCTCCCCCTATAACCCCCTCCCCCTACAGCCCCCTCCCCCTTCAACCCCCTCCCCTCAAACCCCCTCCCCCTACAGCCCCCTCCCTCTCAGTGGATGGAGTGGCAAAGGCGACAACAGGAGGGAGAGGGGGAGGGTGGAGGAGGAGAGGGAGAGGAGGAGAGGAGGAGGGGGAGAGGAGGAGGGGGAGAACAGTCGCCAGACCGCGCCGCTCTAATCGGCAATCTGGGGGCCCACCATGAGGCCTGGCACCGAGCCCCCCGCTCCGGCTCGCCTCCCTCGTCACTGCCGGCTCCCCCAGTTAGCATCCTCATCCTCATCACCTGTCACAGCTTGTGTGAGCTTTACACACCAAATGGGAACTAGGAGTCGACAACTTCCCCGCTGCCTTTCGGGCACTTCCCTTTTTGTGCGTGTTTGAGTGTGTATGTGTGTGTGTGTGTGTGTGTGTGTGTGTGTGTGTGTGTGTGTTTGAGTGTGTGTGTGTGTGTGTGTGAGTGTGTGTGTGTGTGTGTGTGTCAGAGTGAGGGTTCTCGGCGAGTGAAGAGCAGCAGCTGTTAAAACACTCGGCTGGTGCCTGAGCTTGAAAACCTGCCAGTAACGGCTGTCTCTATCATTTACCCCCCCCCCCCCTCTCTCTCCCTCTCTCTCTCTCTCTCTCTCCCTCTCTCTCTCTCTCCCCCTCTCTCTCCCTCTCTCTCTCTCTCTCTCTCTCTCACTCTCTCTCTCTCTCTCTCTCTCTCTCTCTCTCTCTCTCTCCCCCTCTCTCTCTCTCTCACTGGGGGCCCTACCTAACAGGTTCTGTAGGTTTTTCTAACTGACACAGAGCGCGTTGTTGAGTCACCTTTGCTACCTCACCACCTCTGCCTCTCCTCTTATGATTTTAGTCTGAGTAACAGTGGATGGTCTGGTGGTGTGAGAACTCCACCCGCTAAAGTTCACAACTCCCGACAAGAGAGTTGTTTATATTCCCGACGCACGCTAGCGATGCGTCTTGCGGGGAACAATGTATAAACGACAGAAGCCAGGCCTTGGGAGTTCTCTTTGTTCTGCCGCTGCAGCCCATGTCTAAACCCCCTGTCTCTCTGTCTGTCTCTCTGTCTGTCTCTCTGTCTGTCCAGGTTGGCCCAGCAGTACCTCTACCCGCAGGCGTATGTCCAGCCCAGCGTAGTCCTGCCCTCTCAGGTGTCCACCTCGGTCGGCAGCAGCAACCCGTACCTGGACTACTACGCCCAGTACGCCCAGTACGCCCAGGCGGCCTTCGAGCAGCAGTACCCCTACGCCGCCTCCCCGGCTGCGGCGGCCGGCTTCCTGGGCTACAGCTACGCCCCCAGCCCCACGGGCGTGGGGGCGGGGCCGGCCGTGGGAGGAGCCACCGGGGCCCCGCCCACTGTGCACCCCGCCCTCCCCTCCTCCTCCTCCGCCGCCACCAGCCGCCTTCCTGCACTACGCCCAACAGCAGCACGTCCAGCCAGACCGCATGCAGTGAGCCAGTGGAGGGCGGAGGGGAGGGGAGGGCCGGGGGGAGGAGGAGGTGGAGGAGGTGGTGGTGGTGGTGTTGCTCTGGACCCAGGATGGGGGTGATGATGCCCTTACGGGTTGACCTTGCTGTCGTCGGCGGGGGCTTTCAGGAAAAAGGGTGGGACTATTGCACTATACCATCAGGATGAGCCCCTTCATCATTGGTTGAAGGGCGGAGGGGGGGCGGGACCGGGGGGGTTGTCAGGGTTCAGGTTGGGAAGCGAAACGGCCTAAAATATGTGATCGCTTCCAAGGGCTTCCAGAAGCTGACACTTCATTTTTTTTTTATTATCATTATTTTATTATTATTATTATTATTGTTATTTTTGTCCTTTTTATTATTGTATTAATGTCATTATTGTCAATGTTTGTTTGTAAGCCATTATTATCAATGTTATCACATGTTGGCTCAATCAGTGGAAGTCCTGTATGTCCACGGTACATAGCCCCATGTCCGGAGAGCTTTCTGGGACATGTGAGCCCTCCTCTCCTCCCCCAGCTCCAGCGTGACAGGGGGGAAATATGGAGGACGCTGCTGCTGCTGCTTTAGGACACTGGGGGACAGACAGCGGTTGGGGGGGGGAGTGAAAAGACAATTGTGATTTTCGGAGACACGAGAGCCACAAGCTCTGCCTGTCTGCGGTGACGTCCACACAGAGGGACAGGACAGCCTGTCTGCGGTGACGTCCACACAGACAGAGGGACAGGACAGCCTGTCTGCGGAGACGTCCACACAGAGGGACAGGACCGCCTGTCTGCGGTGACGTCCACACAGAGGGACAGGACAGCCTGTCTGCGGTGACGTCCACACAGAGGGACAGGACAGCCTGTCTGCGGTGACGTCCACACAGAGGGACAGGACAGCCTGTCTGCGGAGACGTCCACACAGAGGGACAGGACAGCCTGTCTGCGGAGACGTCCACACAAGAGGGACAAGATTGCCCCCATGATCAAACCCCCGCGTCCGGCTGCACACGATGGGACGACAGATGACAGATTTCAGTTCACCTAAGGACAAGATGGGGGACAAAAAATCAGTATAAGACTGGGAGTTGCCCCCCCTCCCCCCCCCCCCCCCCCCATTTTTGTTGAGACTGTGATGTCAAGAATACCCTTTTTTTTATTAAAGAGGCCTTAATAAAAATGTATCTTCGAATCTCTGTTTTTACAAGCGCTCTCCCGTCCCATCCACCCACAGAACCAAACGTCGTCCATCCTAAGCGGTCCGTTTCTAGCAGTCAGACCCATGAATCTTGATCACTCTGGATGTAGATAATCATAATGCAGTGTGTGTGGGGGAAGAGCGCTGGTTCTCCATGTTGGAAGGTAGATGACACTGAGTTCAAACAGCAGTGTAGCCTATCGTTTTCTCTCCTCTTTTCTAACTGTTGAAGCGTTTAAGCTAAGATTGTCACACAACTATTGCTCTCAAAAGGACATTCATGTACAGCATTTTCAAATGTCTTCAGTTATCGAGTACATTTACAATATTTATGTCTAGGTATTTATAGGAGATACTAAGTTTAAAAACAAAATGCTTTTTTTGTTACCATGATGATAGTTGTGGCACTGAAGTCATTGAACTGGCCGACGCGTACCTGCAGATCCACAGACGTGATTTTTTTTTTTTTGCATTATCATTATTCTGTCGGCACAACTGTGGGTTTGCCTGTGTGCACAGCAGTTGGAGGCTCATTTATAGTCCCTCGACTGGTTGGATCAGAAATGTAGATTTTTTTTTTTTTTAAGTAAAAATGTCTTTTACAGTTCCTTCAAAGAAGCCATACCAAAAAAAAATAAAGAATTTGTATTTAAAATGCCCACTTGACTTGTTCTTTCTTGGCGTCTATTGAAATGAACCACAGAACAAAGGGGGGCCCGATTTTACATTTTGTGTGTTGAAAAATGGTCTCGTTGCTGTGCCATGACGTGTTGTATTCAAAACATCACTTAAGAGGTTTCGGTTGTACTTTTTGTGTGTGTTTGACACACTTGTTATCAAGGCCATGTATTCTGTCTGCTCCTGTGTGGGGGGGGGGGGGGGGGGGCATACTGTTTTTATCAACCCTCAGCACCACCACCTGCCAGGGGCCAGGGTGTTCCCTCGCCCAAAACACACACACACACACACACAGTGTCACACACACACACTGTTGCTGAGAAGATTGTACATCTTGTATAAGAAAAAGACGAGCAACACTTTTTTTTCCGGTCCCTCTGATAACCGCACTGGAACAGAACAGAACAGGCTGGGCTCGCTTGGCTTCCCGGCAGCTGTCTCCACATGTTTGTGCTTACATCAGCCACTCTGTAAAGATGTGTCACTTGTGAATCCACACTTTGGCCTGAGAACAAGACACAGCAGTTAACAGACACAGCTGTAACGCTAACAAACACTTCATCCTAATATGTTCTTCTGTCCTCCTTACCTCCACTGTCTCATTGATTCCTCTGGAAAGATTTGGACCACGGCCTCGGGTTCAATATCATTTATTTGCCGCCCTGTGTTTTAATTTGCAATCCACTCAGGGCTTATGTGCTCGTGTTAAGTATGCAGTGTAACTTGGTATGCAGTGTAACTTGGTATGCAGTGTCACTTAGTATGCAGTGTAACTTGGTATGCAGTGTAACTTGGTATGCAGTGTCACTTAGTATGCAGACAGTGTAACTTGGTATGCAGTGTAACTTAGTATGCAGTGTAACTTGGTATGCAGTGTAACTTAGTATGCAGTGTAACTTAGTATGCAGTGTAACTTAGAATGCATTGTAACTTGGTATGCAGCGTAACTTAGTATGCAGTGTAACTTAGTATGCAGTGTAACTTGGTATGCAGTGTAACTTAGTATGCAGTGTGTAACTTAGTATGCAGTGTGTAACTTAGTATGCAGTGTAACTTAGTATGCAGTGTAACTTCATTACTTTGGAAAACAGCATTCCTCACTTCATCTCCATCATTTCACAGAATTCAAATGAACATACCAGGACTCACTGTACCCACTCCCCCGAGTCACATGACTCACTGTACCCACTCCCCCGAGTCACATGACTCGCTGTACTCCCACCCCCCCACCCCCACCCCCGAGTCACATAACTCAATCAACAAGTTCTCTTTCAAAAAGTCAACGATCGTAACTCTTGACACAAAGTTTGTCGTCACCAGTTTCAGTGAAAGTGTGAGATAGCATACCAAATTCACCAGCTTTGTGTTTTGAAGTGCACCAGTGAATGCCAGACAGTGCCTCTGCAGATGGAGTGTGTTTCTATCTAAGAGCATATTGGCTTTGTGAGTTAGTAAAATTAGCATAGCACACAGAGCACACTGTGTGTGTGTGTGTGTGTGTGTGTGTGTGTGTGTGTGTGTGTGTGCGTGCGTGCGTGCGTGCGTGTGTGCGTGTGTGTGTGTGTTCAACCTAACAGCACACAGCAGGACGAGATGCAGGTTTCATTGCTGCTGACTCACGCCACAGACTTTTAAACACACTCGTGTGAAGAGAATTGATGTCCATGCTGTTGCTATGTTTACCGACCGAGACGACGCAGTCCTGCTCTCTCTCTCTCTCTCTCTCTCTCTCTCTCTCTCTCTCTCTCTCTCTTTCATTTTGTCACTCTGTTTATCCCTCACACACTATCTCACCTCTCTGTTCTCTGCCAGTGTTCTCTCTCACACACTTATTTACTCGACATGTCTGCCTGTCACTTGTGTTTTCTCTTCTCCCCCCCCCCCCCCCCCTAACGTCTCTCCCTCCCCCCTCTCTCATGCTCCTCTCCCTCCCCCCTCTCTCATGCTCCTCTCCCCCCCCTCTCTCCGTCTCTCCATTCTCCTTGTGAATCACAGGAGAGAGGAGGAGAAACACAGCTGAGTGTCAGCTTGATGAACGAGGTCATGCAGGCCCAGCAGCGGACCATGTTATGCTGAGTCACCCCATCTCCTCTCTCTCAATTTCAATTCAATTTCAAATAGCTTTATTGGCATGAAAAGACAGTGCTTATATTGCCAAAGCAAGTACACATATTAACAGTACAACAATAAGGAAATTATAATAATAAATGAATGTACAGTCGAAGATGTATAATGTACAAACAGTCAAAATGTACAGTCAAAGATACAGTATATGTACATATAAACTTCCCAAAAAATGGGGCATTCTGACTTAAATTTTTTACAGTTGTTCAACAGGTAAACAAACAGTAATTGTCAAATAGAAAATAAAAATAAAAATAAAATAAATAAAATAAGTAAAATAAATAAAATAAGGATAAGAGTAAAAATGAAATGAAATAAAAATAAAATAAAAATAAAATGAGCTGGTGTGTTTCACTGGATGTCTCTGAGGTTGTGGCAGGAGGCCAGATATTTAGCTGCCAATATGCAGCAGTTTGGTTTTTCTCCTAATAGGTATTTAAGCTTGTCTCTTTCTGATTGTGTTTCGAATTCTTGGTATTTGTGTATAATTTTGGGGAAGAATGATGTTCTAATTTCTGCATATTTGTCACAGTGTAGTAGAAAGTGTGTCTCTGTTTCTACTGTGTTCTACTGTGTCTCTCTCTCTCTGTCTCTCCCTCTCTCTCTCTCTCTCTCTGTCTCTCTCTCTCTCTCTGTCTCTCTCTCTCTCTCTCATATGTGTACACACAAAGTAGGCTCAGTCAAATGTCACTCCCCACGCGCTTCTTGCCCTGTCATGCAACTCTGACGTCAAGGGGTTCCTCAGAACTGCCATAAAGCGGTCCCATCTGATGAGATCTCAACTTGAATCACAACTGTTACATGGTGTCAAAAAAAGGTGACATTGTGTCACTATAATGGTTGTGACATTGTGGCCACAGCACACTGGTGCCAAGGTGCACCATGTAGCAGTTGTAGCCTAGTTACTTACAGCCAGAGGCAGTTTACCAGTTACCACATCAGATGGGATTACCCAAACTCTGTGATGTATTCTGATTACTTTCAGTCACTTTGGGATTACTTTGGCACATCAAAGATGATAGATGATAGATAGATGATACAATAGCAACAATACTTCCATGCCACATTTGATAAACATGTAGGTGTAGCACACCTGTCACTGTTGAAATAAATGGCCTTCTGCATTCCCAGAAATATCTCAAATCAGAATACATCATCTCTCTAAGTAACAAAATGGAAGATTGTGAGATTTGGGCGGTGGGGGGGGATTTCATTTAGAATGGTATTCTGTTATTACCATCGAGTGTATATTTGCTTTTATACAACATTTTACAAAACGATCCAACATTAAAGCGAAACACGAGCTCTGGGTTTTAAGTTAATGGTTTTATTTTGGCTCTCCGCCAACAAAAATAGTTCCCCGTTGCTAAGCAATTAACGTCCCAACAGTCTGCGTTCCACACATGACTGGAGCGGAGTGAATAAATTAAACACAAACAAGGCACCTCGGATCACGTTTCATTTTCACAATGTTTGGGAAGAGATATCCTGTAAGGAATCATGAAGAGCAAGTTTATGAGCGTGTTGTTTTATAATGAGGCATGATGGTGCATTCATGTTGTTTATTTCACTCAGACAATGGCCATGTCACAAGCCAAGTCCCAGTCTCTACACCAGTCCCTCTCTCTCCTAGGATCCTTCCCTATCTACTGGTCCCTCTCTCTCCTATAGGGTCCTTCCCAATCTACTGGTCCCTCTCTCGGCTAGGATCCTTCCCTATCTACTGGTCCCTCTCTCTCCTAGGGTCCTTCCCTATCTACTGGCCCCTCTCTCTCCTAGGGTCCTTCCCTATCTACTGGTCGCTCTCTCTCCTAGGGTCCTTCCCTATCTACTGGTCCCTCTCTCTGCTAGGGTCCTTAATTCCCTATCTACTGGTCCCTTTATCTCCTATATGATCCTTCCCTATCTACTGGTCCCTCTCTCTCCTAGGGTCCTTCCCTATCTACTGGCCCCTCTCTCTCCTAGCGTCCTTCCCTATCTACTGGCCCCTCTCTCTCCTAGGGTCCTTCCCTATCTACTGGTCCCTCTCTCTCCTAGGGTCCTTCCCTATCTACTGGTCCCTCTCTCTCCTATAGGGTCCTTCCCTATCTACTGGTCCCTTTCTCTCCTATAGGGTCCTTCACTATCTACTGGTCCCTTTATCTCCTATAGGATCCTTCCCTATCTACTGGTCCCTCTCTCTCCTAGGGTCCTTCCCTCTCTACTGGTCCCTCTCTCTCCTATAGGGTCCTTCCCGCTCTACTGGTCGCAATATTTTTTTTCCCATCATAATTTTTTCTTGTCATTCCAAATTTAATCACATTGTTGCTCTGATTAAGTAGAAGTACAGTTATTTGTGTAAAGAAAAAAGACTGGTAAAGCAGAAGTACTGATTCAACTTAATTACTCAAGTAAAAGGAAAAAAGTACAGGGTCTGAAATGTACTCAAGTATAAAAGTAAAAGGTTTTCTGTGCAAGGCGAATAGAAACTCACGTCATATTAATATAATTCAAATACTATTCAACTTAAAAGGTTCCTTCAAAACATATTTTAAGATGCATAAAGACTATACTTTAATCTTCTAGTCTTAATCACTATGACCCACTAGCTCAGAGAGTTGGAATGCTGTCTAGCAGTTTGGAGCTTGTGTGTTTGAGCCTCAGTGACTTTTGAGGTTGTGGGTTCGATCCTCAGTCAGTTTTGAATGTCGACAGCCAGAGGAAAGAGTCATTTAAAGCCCTGAGAAAACCGTGTTCAATCAGTCTGACTTGGTGGCACAGGGAGTAGGCTTGCTGCCCGGCAATATTGAGACCTCAGCAACTTTTGCGGTCGTGGGTTCGAGCCTCAGTCAGTTTTGAATGGTGACAGGCAGAGGGAAGAGACAAGAGCGCCCGGAGAAGAGCTGTGAGTGTGAAGGGTAGCTGGTGGTGTGAAGGAATAATACACACAGTGACACCGGGGCCAGGGGTTGTGGGTTCTAATCCCGTTCAGCTGGCACTGCCTGGATCTAAGGGGGGGGATGTTCTCCCCCCCTGACCTCTGCAGAGACATGAGCTGAGGGTTATGAGACAGAAAACCACAGAGAGCTGAAATCTTACGGACATCGGAAGTATGATGTGTGGCGTTGTTGTGCTAGGTGTAAAAATAACTTTTTGAAAAACTGCTCTAGACTCAGTATATGACATGTCTGGATCTCTTTGCAGTCTGTCCACAGTGTCCATTTCTGTGGATCTGTAGGAGGCGCTATATCACTCTGTGTATCTGCCTGTAGGAGATGTTAAAGACAGGGCTGTAATATGTCTCCTCCATCGGGAATCAAACCAACAGTCTACCTGTCAGACAGAGACAGTGACACAGCCACTCAGCCGACTGAGCTATGAGCTGTTGGGAGTTTAGCTTCTGATCTCTACACACTGTATTTACACTGACAATAACACAGACCATAAAGAGTGAGACAGGTGAGATTTGTACCAGTGAGTTGAGCTAGAGTCAGGGACTGACTAGTCTCCTTCATCAGCTTATTTCTATCAGTGTTCAAACTACTGGTGATGATAAAGAAGGATCACTGCTGCAGCTTATAATGTGAGTACTTTCTAAGAAAGTGCCTGAGACTGGGATTGAACCAACAACCTGCATATCACACAACATTCACATGTTTATCTGAGTGAGCTATAATCCACTTTCTCTTAAGCTCTATCATATTTAGTCAACCTCATCCTGATTTTATTTAGTCAAGTTTTCGTCGACTAAGTGTCTAAGTATTTTCATCTCATCTTAGTCAAAGAAAACCGTAACTATTCATTACAATCACCTATCTACTGGTCCCTCTCTCTCCTGGGGTCCTTCCCTATCTACTGGTCCCTCTCTCTCCTAGGGTCCTTCCCTATCTACTGGTCCCTCTCTCTCCTAGGGTCCTTCCCTATCTACTGGTCCCTCTCTCTCCTATAGGGTCCTTCCCTATCTACTGGTCCCTCTCTCTCCTGGGGTCCTTCCCTATCTACTGGTCCCTCTCTCCTAGGGTCCTTCCCTATCTACTGGTACCTCTCTCTCCTAGGGTCCTTCCCTATCTACTGGTCCCTCTCTCTCCTATAGGATCTTTCCCTATCTACTGGTCCCTTTCTCTCCTATAGGATCCTTCCCTATCTACTGGTCCCTCTCTCTCCTAGGGTCCTTCCCTACCTACTGGTTCCTCTCTCTCCTAGGGTCCTTCCCCTATCCACTGGCCCTGTGGAGCGTAGTCCCGCATGAGTGTGTCTGGGGCCTGGGGAGTGTCAGATAGGCCCCAGACGCCGGCTATATTTACCCAGGCTCTCAGAAAAAGTGACCAGACCAGGAACCCATCATGTGCTTTTCTCCCGTGGCTAATTCCCATGCCAACGACTCATTCAGATAACATGGAGCGGTCTGGACAGAGTCAGCGTGGGCAGAACAGGTTCTAGTGGAGAGAGAAGGTGGAGGGGGGAAGGGGACTGGGAGTGAGCTGAGCTGAGCTGATTGCAGGTAAAACCCTGGAGAAGACCTGGGCAGAGAGAGCGACTGAGTAATGATCTCCCCTCCCTTCAGAGACTCTCAGCTGCTCCTGTGGAGCTGGTGTGTTCCGTCAGTCACAGACTGTGGTGTGTGAAGGCGCTGGTATTAACAACAAACGTGGAAAAACATCGGTGAAAACAGTGAGGTGAAAACATACAAATGTGTGTATAACGGCTGTATATTTGCATTGTTTGTGTATTATTATAACACTCCAGTGAGGGCACTGTGGGGGGCAAATGAAGAAGAGATCAATGTAACATTAGGTGAATATGAGGATTTTAATGTTTTTTTGAGGGGTCATAAAGACGCAGATATCCTCTTTCAGCCTCCAAACCAGCTGGAGACACTTTTCCACAAGCCTACACACCTAACTATGATATTTAGACCAACTGCAGGCAGCAGGCCTGTGTACACTGCAGAGTCTGAAGCCAAGCAAGCCTGGTTAGATGTCAAAACAAATCATTCATTGGTTCAATTAATCAATCAATCAATCAGAATGTTGCTGGGAAGTGTCTGAGAGATTTTGGCCATGATAACGGGTGAGGGTCTTGTGGGACGGGGTCAGGGTGGGGGGGCCATCCACCCTATCAGATGTGTTCTAATGGGCCTGTGTGGCGTTGTCACACCTCCGGGCCCCTGCTAGGCCTCCACTGGAGCCGCTGATAATGAGAACAGCCAGAGGAGAGAGAGCCCCCAATAGATGCTTAAGTGGATCCAGTCTGATAAGGTAAATGCA
>NC_139649.1:9396941-9439441 GCF_964638095.1 Poromitra crassiceps | reverse complement strand
GGCTGGGAATTGAACTCCTGGAGTGTTATGGCTTCATTATAGTGATTTGTGCTGGAGGTCTTGGGCCACCATCTCCACCACCATCACCATCTGGGGTCCGGGGGGTCACGGAGAAGAGGGTTTTTAGGCTTAGAGTTTAACCCTGGTCTCTAAACCCAAAACCATCATCCAGAGGAGGGTTATGGTTTGTCTCCAAACGTCCAGAAGTTTTTTTTTCCGTTGCTCCTGCTGACTTTATTCAGAGTGACCTCGACTTGGCTCCCGTCCTCCAAACACCACGGACATAATAATAATTTGTATCTCCCCAATGTCAGCCTCCACTGAGACAACAATAACGAGCCCGCTGCGCACAGAGCAGCCTCACAGAGAGGACTGTCTGGATGGAATGTGTCCTCTAATAACTGTAAGTGAATGGCTGGCCTGTGGTCGATGGTGCTCATCGTCGTCGTCTCTATGAGATGCCCTGGGGGCAGGGCAGAGCAGCGTGGAGACTCCAGAACCTCTCTCTACTTCTACTCCCCCACCGCCAAGCCAAACCAGACCAGGTTACTGCGGGCTGAACAGGGCAGAGAAAAATAAGAAGTTTGATTTGCATGAGCTGTCAAATTCAGGAGTCACACGGGAAAAGCATCAACTGCCATGCAAATGAGATGCAAATGAGAGTCAAAATAGGGAAAAAAAGGGGATAAAGGACGTACGAGTACAAGCCTGCGACTGTGCTGTCCTGCTCTTCCATCACACTGAACCCACCTGTCAGTGTGTGTGAGACAACATGGACCACCTGTCAGTGTGAGACAACATGGACCACCTGTCAGTGTGAGACAACTGGACGACTTGTGTTACAGTGACTGGACGCACGTGTGTGTGTGTGTGTGTGTGTGTGTGTGTGTGTGTGTGTGTGTGTGTGTGTGTGTGTGTACAAACCCTGGCAGGCGTCTGTCTGTGCTTTGGACTCGGGTGTAAATAAGTGTGTGTGGGTTTTAGCACGGCGACAGCAGCAGAGCTCTGGGGAGGGACGAGCCATGACATCAGAACAGTGGAAGCAGCGCTGAAGACAATACGTCTCTGTGAGGGAGAGGGCCCGAGGCGTGGCCTCGCTGGCTGGACAGAGGCTCTTCTCAGTGGACAAGCCGGCCACAGCAGCTGTCTCAACCTCTGTCTCTGTCTCTCTCTCTCTCTCTCTCTCTCTCTCTCTCATCATTTGAATCCAACATGTTATTGGTCTCTCTCTCTCTCTCTCTCTCTCTCTCTCTCTCTCTCTCTCTCTCTCTCTCTCTCTCTCCCTCTGTGTGTTTCTGCTCAGCTCCAGCTCTGGAACGCAGGGATGGAGGTGGAGTAGGAGGAGAGCCCCGGAGAGAAAGACACGGTTCGTACAAACTGGCAGGAAGAAAATACAAAGAGCCAATGGACAGAATAAGGCCCTCACTGAGAGGAGATGGGGGAGATAGTAGCATAGACAGATCAAGTGTGTGTGCCCACAAGCACACGCATGGGTGTGCGCTCATAAAACCACACACAAAACCACACACACACACACACACACACACACACACACACACACACACACACACACACACACACACACACACACACACACACAGTCTGCCCACAGAATAGCATTGTGTCCACACTGCATTCGTCCACTCGTCAGCCCCTGAGGCTTGCGTAGCCTTGTAGCTTGGTGTGGTGTGGAGCGTGAGTCGTATTTATTGACCCAGCTCTCCCAATGTAGAGTAGGGGTGGGGGAGGGGGGTTGATACAGTACAGCCATATTTTCTGCCTCAATATAATCATATTGCACAAATGCCAAGTAGATAAATGGGAGCTAGGGCTCTGTCTGTCTGTTTCTCTGTCTGTCCCACATCAGTGATGTCATAAATGACATCATCAGTGAATTACTCACACACACAAGGCTATAGTTCAGTGATGATGTCGCTGATGACATCATCAGTGACTGATGTCATCAGTGATGTCATACATAGGCATTGTGACATCATCAGTGATGTCATAAATTCACTCACACACACACACACACACAAGGCTATAGTTCAGTGATGATGTCACTGATGAAAGGCTATAGTTCAGCGATGATGTCACTGATGTCATCAGTGACTGATGTCATCAGTGATGTCATATATAGGCATTGTGACATCATCAGTGATGTCATAAATTCTCTCTCTACACACACACACACACACACAAGGCTATAGTTCAGTGATGATGTCACTGATGACATCATCAGTGATGTCATAGGCATTGTGACATCCTCAGTGACAGTGATATCATCACTGATGTGAAGTTGAGCAGTTTGGCATGCCAATTAGAGCAGGCGATTGTGCCTGCGCCTGCACAGCGGGCGAGCCTTCGGGGCCTATAATACCCTAGTGATTTACAATCCCATTTTGCTGCAATAAAAATGATTGGAGTGAAATGAAATGAACAGACGGAGAGGTTTTTTAAATGGCAATTATTGTATTGCGACTGAAGTAGAACACTGAAAAACAAGGCTGATTTATTTTGCACACACACATCCAAAAACTGTCAATTGTTTTACATGCATTCGTTTAGTTTGACAGTTGATTTGAGTTCAAGTTGATGCCAGACAGACGGTGATGCCATTGTGTGCATAAATGACATCACCCAATTAAGTATCATGATAATATCATATTGTGGCGACAGACTCTGGTGACTCCCCACCCCTAACGTAGAGAGGCCGCTTCTTCAAACAGCCCTAAAGGTTTCCAGGCCATGACAGAGAGGAGTGAAGAAGCTCACCAGCGAGCTGAATTTCACATGAGGGAGTTGGGAGGGAGAGCCGCACGACTGTGTCAAAGAAGCCCAGGCAGGCGCAACGACTTATTATTATTATTGCCTGGTAGATCCTCCGCATCCCTCTGGGGATGTCGGGCACAAACCACCTGCGTGCAGTCAAAGGAGTGGAGCTGGCATTTAACAGCAGCTCAACGCAGGATGTGCAAACAGCGGTCGAGCGTCGCTGAGCGTGTATGAGCTGAGTATCAACACGAAACCCACCTGCCCTTCACTTTAGCTCTAATGAGAACAAGCACAACAAAAGGCCCCGTGTGATAGGCTACGCCCAGCCTCCAGGGGGCCGAGTTCTAATCATCTATTCAGCCTCCCATTCACCTGTAGGCAGGATTCAATAGGTCCACCTGTTATTAAAGCGCACATAGATAGATGGCTGTTGGCATGGTGGCATTAGGAATTTGCGTAGAGGACACAGGAGGTTTTACATGGTGCTTGAGCCATCATGGTCATTCAGCTACGCTGTGTGTTGTAGGTCGGTGTGTTTAAATTCTATTATATGGGGTATCGTGATATACCGATACCGACGATAACGTGATATTATTTTTATATTGATATCATAATACACATACTGTATATTGGGTTAATTTGTTTCTTTCCATTATCACTTTGTCTTTCTCTCTCACTATCTGTTAAGCCTAATTGTTCTTTTTGTAGCCTACTGCAGGCTGTGCTTTTGTATGCTTATCTCTCCACCCTACACTCATGTTTTGTGTGGAATTCATTTGCCAAAAAAAAGAGACAAAATGCGTAATAAACCAAGGTAAAGATGAATTTGACCGATAGCATTATTTTTTTTCAAATTTTCCATAGGTATTGTGATATCGTTATAGTGGATTATTTTGGCCATGATAATCGTGCAGTGAAAATCTGATATCGTGACAGCCCTACTAATCCATCCAGGTTAGCAGACGTCTGGTGCTTTCCGTTTGTTTAGTTTATTAAAAGGGTCCCCATTAGCTGCCGCCTAGACGACCGCTAGTCTTCCTGGGGTCGTCCCTGGAGAGATCTCCCTGGATCATTACTGTGTGCTGGCCTCCGTCCCACTCCCCAGAGGCGTCAGCCACTCCATAGGGCGAAGTCTCTGACCCTCATCACAGCTCTGGACCGTGAGACAGGGAGTTTCAGCCAGACTGGGTGAAAATACAGTGTGTGTGTGTGTGTATACCAAGTCACATTATACCAACCACTGGCTATTCAAGAGCCACACTGACATGGTGGTAACCCTCAGCCTATTGCTATGTAAATGCTATTGGGGCAAGTTGGCCTGGTCAGTTAAACAGACATTGAGTGCCATCTAGTGGCGAACCAGTAAAACAATGTTAAGAGTTATTAAAAGATCATCAACCGCTTATCTAAAGACTACCGCACTGCAATCTGAAACGTGCACAAATCTTTTAGTCTTTCGTGATACCGATTTATTTAAACATTCATAGTTACTGTAGTTATTTATAGTTCATTGTGCTACAATGGTAAACAAAATATAAAACAAAAAACAAAACACGAGTTGAAATAGTCTCTGATGATGCATACTGAATTCTACCGCATGAAATGATCAAATTCATTTTTTCAACGTTTTGAACACTAGACATGCTACAAAAATATCACTGCTCAACTCACACAGACCTCTACTAAACAGTAGCATACGTTAACTTAGCATTATAGATATAGCTGTCCACTGACTGTACACAGCTGTCGTATTGGAACTGTAAAAAATATTCATGACCACTGGAACAAGCCTACGATCACACATCCATACAACTGTTTACTCATTGTTAATGAATGGGGGGGTGGGGGGAGCGTCCGCTTGCCTCCTCTATCCATCCAGTAACTTGAGGATGCTGTCCCTCTCCTTCAGTGCTTTCCAGGCCTGGTCTTTCTCCTTCTTGGTGGGTGTGCGTTTCTTCTGCCTGGCTGCCATGATGCGCCGAAACCCCTCCATCACCTCGTTGTCGGACACCCTGACTCTCTGCCTCAGTTCCTGCTTCCGCATCTCCTCCTTCGCCAACCTGAGAGGCAGGAGAAATACACGGACGTGTACGAACAACAAAATGTCATCGTTTTGATCGTGGAAATGCCGTTTGACAAATATGTCTGTATATATCATTGTCTAGAAGAAATGTTTTATAACGCTCTGTTCTTTACACAAACAACCCATTAAGGGTCAACACATGAAAGTGGCATAACTCAGTTAGAATATCATACTTTGATCATGAGACATGAGAAACAAGTCTGTTAAGATGCCTGACTTACTCCCATATTAAACACATTTGGTTTTCAGCATCTGCACAAACTCAGACTTAGAATTACTAGTACTTTGGGGGTTTTCTTTCATTTCCTTTGTATTAGAAGTAACATAATATTTCTCAAAATAGAACAATGTAGCTGTGGCTGCATAGTGTCATACTTCTTCTGGCAGACCGTTCCATTTAGGCTGGACACCAAAGGTGAAAACTGTTAACCGGTTTATTCATGGCAACAGGAAGAGTCCATCTCAATCTCAGGGCGTCAATTTAAGCTGCATGTAATCAGCTAAACCTGGATCAGACCATAACGGGAGTGTACAGCCAGTAGCCGGGTCACTCTGTGCGTGTAAAGGAAGTGGGTGTGGGCCTGGGTCCTCACCGCAGCAGCTCCTGCTTGCGGGCCCTGTTGTGAGCGCTCAGGGCTTTGAGCTCCGCTTGTCTCTTGTGGAGCTCGGCCAGGACCTCGTCCTCGGAGTCTCCTCCTGGTCCGGGCCGCTCCTCACAGTCCAGCAGCCCCTGGGACACCAGCTCCTCCTTGATCCGCGCCTCCAGGGAGCGTGTGTGGGGAACGCTGGGAGATGGGGAATGGGTGAGCGAGCGTGCAGAGGAGAGGAGAAGAAAGATATTAACACGTTCAGCTGGGTGCCATCATCAGGTGAAAAAGCAGGACACCCTCACCGGTGCTCCACTGACTCCCATATTGCAGCGGTTGACAATTACGTTCAAAAATATCATTTCATATATCAAAGGCATGGCATGTAGATGTGATGTACTGTAATCAAGTATAAACACCTGAATCCCAAATACATTTTGGTATCTGTGTTTCCATACTACTAATTTACTGTCATATATTTAAAGATGATCTTTATATAAAAATACACTTGTTTTATCGGCCTCAATCACAAAATGGGCTGCAACAGAGAAGAGCACTCCATCCCCACTAGTTCAGAGGCAATAGAGTTGTCCTATTTTTCAGCACGAGGTTCTGGTGTCGGGTATGAAAACTGGACTCACCAACATCAACCCCCCCCCCCCCCCCCCTTCATGCCTTGTCAATAGGAGTGCTGTCATCTAGGGAGAAAGACATTTCTAATGGCTGACTGGAGCTAAAACCAGGACAGGAAAAGCATCCAACACCAGCGCTCTGTCAATATTTTTCATAGTGTGGAAAGTTCTTCCTGGTGCTTGTGTTATTTATTTAGACACTATATCTGGGAGGAGATACCTAAAAGCTTTGCCCTGGCTTCGAGGAGAGGTCCCAGCACCATCGTTTGCATCCTTCCCTGTAATGTCTGGAATAGGAGAATCCTCCATGGGGGATATAATGTTCTCCTGGGAAAAGACAAGACAAAATTACCATTTTATAGTCCGATTTCAATGGTGTCCCAGGATTCAATAGGTTTCAAATGCTTTATTTTAAGAGTCATATATAATATGCTAAAGCCACAATGCTGGACTGGTATTGATGTGCGTGTGTGCGTGTGTGTGTGTGTGTGTGCACGCGCACGCTGGTTCACAAGCTACTAGTGTCTGACCTCTACGAGGGCCTGGAGCAGACGCTGGGTGAGCGGTCCAAAGGGACAGCCGTCTTCAGGAGAGTCGTGCTGCGACTCTGACTTTTTCAGCAGGGAGTCCACATCTAGAAGAACAAGAGGAGGATGAGTGTAGAAGCTGGACACATCATGCCGTCCAGGGAACTACGCCATGCCGGTGGCGATACTAAAACACTGTCTTAACTCATTGAGTGCCAAGGACGGACATGTTCGTCATTTCAAATAGTAACGTAGAGTGCCAAGGACGCAGAGCAGCGCGCAACACCCAGACAGACCCAGGCAGCAGGACAGGATTGACAAACGCAAGCCAGAATATCCGATGCCCACCAGCAGCAAATCAAGACCAGCAAGAAGCTGCAACCAGCAGCGCACGCAGGGGCCAGCGCTGCTGGTTGTAGCTAAAAAATATTATTCTGCCAAACAGAATTCCCTGGCCTTCACTGTTTTATTGAAGGAAATTATTTTTGAGGTGTGACTACATTAGAAAAGATTAGCTTCAGAGTCAGTGATGTGCTTGAAATGTTTAATTTCACAAAAGGCCAATTATCTCAGCTTCTAGAAAAAAATTGCTGTTTTTGGATGAATCAAGCTATCTTCTCCGGCTCATAACTAAAGAACGGAAAATGGGATCAATAAACTTTTTTTTGCAGATGATAGAATAGAGTCTCATCGTTCTTTGTGCGTGTTCAGTGTTTACATAGTAATATCACACAATATTCTGTGGGCCTCGAGAAATCACTGAAAACGCTCTGAAACTCTGGCACTGGGAGCATCCGTTCTCCAAAAGTGGCTGGCACTCAATGAGTTAATAGTCCTTGTAGACTGAGAGTCAGCTAAGAAAAGAGCCGCAGCGCCGCCGCCTCACCTTTGGCGTCCAGCTCAGAGAGAGGTCCTCCCGTGAGGTTCTTCTTCTTGTCGTTGGCTCGTGCTCCTTCCCTCTGCTCCTCCAGCAGATCCTCCTGAGCCCACCTCTGAGAGTAGTGTTTCCCCAACGCAGGAACCTACAGGCAGCACAGACAGCAGCCTCATCCTCATCAACACACTACTCTTCCGCCAGTTCCTCAGTGCATTATGGGCCTGTTTGTCCCCATTATAATGATAGATTATGATGATTTTTTTAAATAAAAACATCCAGGATGTTGCCACGCCCTGATCGGTGCTGGGTATGTGTGTTAAGCAGAGCCCATGTAGCATAATAATAACAACAGGTACAAACAAGTGTTTACGTCGTACTTTGTAATATTCAGCCTCATCCTCCGGGGGTTTCAGAAGCTCCTCTAGCAATCTGATCTCTTCATTTGTGATATCGGCACAATATGGCTCGACTGATGCCCAAAATCTGAAAAACCAAAACATCTCAAATACAAAGATACTCTGCCAGAAAGCAACTCATTTATAACGACTCATTTAACGGTATAAGTATAAGGAGCAGGCAAGTTGTCAACACATCTCTCGACAACTATTAAAAAGAGTTAATGTTGCGGACCTGTTGGGCGCGTCATTTTTGGGAGTGCGGGGAATGTCTTGCGGATCCTCTGTAAACTCGTACTCTTGGACTTTAGGCTGCAGGTTTTTGGACTTGGGTCTGCCGGGTCCAGGTCCTGGTCCGTGACCGCCTTTCCCGTCCAACTTCTGCTTCTTGGGTTTGTGGCGAGATGAGGCGGAGGGGTCTGGGTCTTTCCCCATCTTCAGGAAGCGCTTATCTCCCTTCTTGTCCTGCCAATCTGTGAGGATCTGATGAAAGCGGAGGGATGAAAACATCGACATTATTTGAGATAGAAGAGCGTCTCCCTTTGGCTTTCACGCTCATGAAAAACAGTACGAAGGAGAGCAAGTAAAGCAGCGGATCTTAACCATGTGCCCTGGACCAGCTGATTTCACCGATTTGCATCTTCAGCCAGAGAGGGGGGAACTACTCAGTGCAATCAGCTGGTATAACGTTTGGTGGGAAATTAAATCCTGCAGACGCCATGTCTTCAATGGCGGGCGGGGGGCATCTGGGTAGTGTAGAGGTAAACGCACTCGCCTACCACCGGGGGGCGTCTGGGTAGTGTAGAGGTAAACGCACTCGCCTACCACCGTGGAGACCGGGGTTCAATTCCCGGCAGTGGCACCTCTAGCTTGATCAGATATTCCTACAGACACAATTGGCCATGTGTGCGGGTGGGAAGGCGGTGCGAGTCCTGGTCGCCGCACCAGTGCCTCCTCTGGTCGGTCGGTCGGTCTGCCTGTTCGGGGGGAGGGGAACTGGGAGGAATAGGGTGATCCTCCCACACGCCATGTCCTGCCGGTGAAACTCCTCGCTGTCAGGTGAAAAGACGCAGTTGGCGACTGCATATGTATCGGAGGAAGCATGTGCTAGACTATAACGCTCCCCAGATCAGCAGAGGGGGGTGGAGCACCGACCGGAACAGCAGGGGGGTTAGGCCACGTAGGAGAATTTAGAAGAAAATGGGAGAAAATCCGGAAAAAAATACAATAGGGAAGGGGGGGGGGCTTCAATGGCACACAGTTGAAAACCACTGAAAGGACCTCAGTCAGGAGGCTGGTTATGGTCCTACCTGTCTCTGCTCCTCCAGCGCTCGCAGGCGGCGGCTGGCCGAGGACAGCAGCGTCTCCAGCTCCAGCTGCAGGGTGTCCAGCTCCTCGATGCCGATGCCATCGTCCTCGGAGCGGCCGAGCACGGCCGTGTAGCGGGGGCACACCTTCACGTGCTCCACGGGCTTGAAGTCGTAGTACTTCAGCGGCGGGCAATCCTTCAACTCGCTCATGATGATGCTGTGGAGCAACACCTAGCAGCACTATCTGAATGAACAGCGACACGAGAGAGGGGACAGTGTGGTTGATGGTAGATTCACATACTACATCAGTGGTTGTCAAGTTGGGGGTCTGGGGACCACCAGGGGTCCTTGAGGTGGCGCCAGAGGGTCCCCAGCAAATTGATGAATTGTTCAACTTCAACATTATTTAATTTACAAGACGTTAGGACAGTTATAGTGTGGAAGAATTGCTGTTTTGACCATAGTTTTACTGTTATCTCTCTGCCTACAATACAGCAGATAGTCACGCAATTCTGGAGAAAATCATATTCATATCTATAGTCCACATTAGAGCCACAGACCCCCATTTGATGAGATGTTGTCTCTTGGACACCAAATACTCGGTCTGTCTGTCTGTCTGTCTGTCTGTCTGTCTGTCTGTCTGTCTGTCTGTCTGTATCTCTCGTACCTCACACAGATTCAGGTAGCATCGCTTAGCAGATCTGTCACCGTGGTAATAACGATAACTGATTAAATCGCTCAGAAATTGGATTTTAATGCACATATGGTTGCATGTTTTGTACCCATGATTTTCACATTTGTGATTCGTAAAAACTGGACGAATTAACTGGTATTAATTGAATGTTTAAGAGCAGCGATATTTACCGTGAGTGAATGGCGTCCATGTTGGGTAAAACCACCTGGGTGCGAGGGGGGGGGGATTATTATATGTAGACAGAAGAAATTTGCCTGTATTTTTTTTATGAAATAACAAATGTACGGACACAGTTTAAGTAAAAACCTATCGTCAATTTTAATAAGAGAATTTGTATCATATTGTGTTATCAAATGTCAAAATGCAACACAAAGTTGGAAATATGCAAACCTGTTGGTAGAATGGTATACCCGGGTGAAACCATGAGTGTGATGGTGTATTATTAAATTAGATATCATCCCTAACCACAAAATGTTAACAATCTAGATCATATCGGAGATACTTGGTTGTTATATAACATATTGTTGATCAGAAAAATGTTATAAACAGTCACTCAACGTTAGGTCCCCCCTTCTCAGTGCGGAATGGACGCATCCCAGAGTGTGCATGTTTTGTCGAGCAGAGTAAGTTCGACGGGCGGAGTTATCATCGCTAAACACAGCAGCCTCTGAGAGAGCCTGGTGACGCGAGGGGTAGCCTCTACCAAGCGAGGGGAATAACCCAAAACGTGCGCACCCTATATTTACTCGACGATGTAAGATTTACGGAAGAGGAGTCCCAGGCGTGGCAGAGGAACTTCCGCCTTCTCTACAGCACGAAAATGGTAAGTGTCCTCTGCTGCAAATGTATATTTTCTATTTAACCATATACCTACTATGTATGACTTACCGCTAGTGCCAGGTTAGCCAGGTCACTGTTTTGCCCAGAAGGACTTATCTGGTTGGTTGTAATCACTTGTAATGCTATAGTATGGGCGTGACGAGTATCGACGGGCATCCTATGGTTTGCAGAAACTAAGCAAAGTGAATGATCAGAGCTTTCCTCTTGGCCTGTCCACTTGAGCTCAGTTCTCTCAGTTTAGCTAAAGCCCTGTCACCAGTAAGCTGTAGAGAGAGAGAGAGAGAGAGCTGTTGATCATCATAGAGATAGTAGCCATTAATCCAGTGGTAAATTAAGATTCATACCCTCCATAACATCCCAGCCTTTTGCTCAGTTATGATTACTGACCAAATACAACCCCCACCAGTTGTTCTCAACCCTTTTCATATCAAGGACCCCCAATTTAGTTCACATTTGGACCCCCCCATTTGATGAGAGTGTGTCTGTCGAACCCAAATCTCAGTTAGATATGATTTTTGTCCAAAACTCCGTGATTGTCTGTTTTGTAGGTAACGTTAGAGAGATAACAGAGAAGCTACGATCAAAACAGTAATTATTCTAGATCTTCTAATTGTGTTAACTTCTTGTCAATTAAATAAGTGAAATTTGACAATTCATCAATATGCTGGGGAACCCCTGGTGCTGGTGGTCCCCGGACCGCACGCTGAGAAGAACCACATCCTCTACTAGGCTGTTTAGCTTCCCCCCGCATAGCCTGATCTTAGCACTGACACTTCTGACAGCACAGTATCTCTCCTACAAGTCTCACCAGTCACTGATCCTATTGCACCGTTTCCTCAGACAGCGACATTGCGCCCCTACTTGAACGCTGTGAGGGCCACCCTGCAGGCCGCCCTCTGCCTGGAGAACTTCTCCTCTCAGGTGGTGGAGCGTCACAACAAGCCCGAGGTGGAGGTCAGGTATGTTGCTGCCTTGCTTCCTTGCACCCATCCCTCCTGCTTTCAGGCAGTCTGCAGATCATCCACTGCTGTTCTCGCACATGTGCCGACTTGCACAAACACGCATTAGAAAATCTCAGGAGGGGGGAATAAATGACACAAGCACGGGCAAGACTGCTATACAAAACTTGCCAGTAGGGACTTGTGTTGGTCGTTTGCAGGTATGGGAAATATTATAGGACTTTTTCAACAAGTTACTTACAGGTGGCAGATAGTATGCTTTATAAAATTCGATGTCATTCAAAAGCATTCCACAATAATATATCGATGCAGAGTCTTGTATTACCGTAATTGGAAATGACAACAGTTTAAGACTGAGCAGGTCTCTTTCTTGATGTGTAACTGATGGATTGTGCTTTGGTTCCAGGAGCAGTAAAGAGCTGTTGCTTCAGCCGGTGGTGATCAGCCGTAATGAGAAGGAGAAGGTGCTCGTAGAGGGATCCATCAACTCTGTCAGAGTCAGCATTGCTGTCAAACAGGTCAGAAACAATAGGATATCTTTATTTCATCATCTTGACCTGAACACTTCCTGGTTTCTTGGTCATGTACATTTTGTTAAATTTGCTCGCCACCACCAAAGTTGCATTGAATGAGACGTCTGTTACGACTGTTGGACACTTTAGGCTGATGAGATTGAGAAGATCCTGTGCCATAAATTCATGCGGTTCATGATGATGAGAGCGGAGAACTTCTTCATTCTGAGGAGGAAAGCAGTGGAGGTGAGGTGGGGGAGGGGGAGAGAGAGACTGTGGGAATGGAAAAGAGGAACTACTACTACTTTATTTTTAGATGCAATATGTCATAAATGCCCAGCCTGCATGGATGTTCAGGGAACCACATTTACATTATTTTAAAACTGTAGGAAGAAAAAAGTATCATTGCATATGAACATAAACTGCATGCAAAATGTGAATGTCCAGTCCAATGCATCCAAGTATAGAATCTCTTTTTCCTAATCAAGAAATTAATAGTGCAAGACTTTCCATGTATTAGATGACTGTATTCTTACTGTCCTTCTCCTTCTGTATGTTGATCAGTTTCTCTCTCTGACTCGTGAATTTCTTTCTCTTTCTCTCCTCTCTTGCCACTCTTATGATCCAGGGATACGACATTAGCTTCCTGATTACCAACTTCCACACGGAGCAGATGTACAAGCACAAGCTGGTGGACTTTGTCATCAACTTCATGGAGGAGATCGACAAGGAGATCAGCGAGATGAAGCTGTCCGTCAACGCCCGAGCCCGCATCGTCGCCGAGGAATTCCTCAAGAACGTAAGATATTAAGTCTTGACCGCCTCTAATTTGTGTCACGTACACACGTAATTCTAGATCGGGGTCCTTGAGGGGGTTCCCAGCAAAAAGGGGGATACTTTACTTTGACTATAATACCATCCATAAATGACAGAAACACTTTCTGTAATAAAACATCTAAAAGCAAAAAATCGTATCAGATGGGGGACCCTAGGACAAAATGGGGGTCTGTGGTCTAATTTGTGTCCGTTTAGGGGTCCTTGATGTGACAAAGTTTGAGAACCACTGTTCGAGATCACATACACTTTAAATTCACATTACATGTAGAACGGAATTTTGAAGTAGGCTATGCTCAGTTTTTTTTTTATCATGCATTTGTCCGTTTCATGTTTTTGGATAGTGTCATTTGATCAGATTCACAACAACCATCTATTTGCTGATAAAAAGTTCTTCATACTAAAAGACATGTTGATCCTCTCTCCTCCTCAGTTCTGATGACAAGGCGTCCTCCCGTGGTTCCACGCCAAGGGGGGGAATGCTCCGAGGGCCAGTCAGCACAAGGGTGGATATAGGCGTGAACAGCCAATCGGCGAGCGGGAACCATAGAACACGACCAATCTGGCGGCGATGCGCTTTGCACCCGTTCTTCGAGCGTTTCCCCTGTGCTCATGAATATCGATGACTGTATATAATGAAATATTTACCAGTTTCATTTTTCTGCCACTCAGAACAAATCCCCAAACCAAGGCGGGTCCTTAAGTATTAATCGAGTTGATATCCATGAATACAGGGGCATTGAGAGTGTGTTGTCGCAAATAACATGGCCTGTTTTGTTTTATTTTAATATGCTTTTGTTTGTATGTATGTCCTGTCCTCAGTCTGTCATTATGTCTCGTTTCACATTTAGTTCTAAAATTCTCTGTTCATGATACCCATAAGTGGTCTATATGGCATTTTATCACATGGAATATGAGTTCTCTTTAAAGAAACCACCAAAAACCATGTATGAAAATATTGTTGAAATAATCAATAAAACTCACAATTGTTTATACCTTTTGTTGTTCTTATGTAGGTATCCTTAATCATTCTGCTTTGTTCATAAACTTACTATTGTGTTACTATTATTACTACTACTATTGTGTTACACAATGTTACTATTGTGCTTTTGTACACGAATGACTAATCTTCTGGCTGAGTTGGTTGGTGCTGTTGAAATCAGCACTTGAGTGAGACTTGTGCAAAGGAACTGTTATTTCAGGTGCTAGAAAGGGGAAGTAGCTTGCTGCTAGCCCAGACAGTATGTGAACCACTGCTGAGGTAATTAATGCATGACAAAGCACATTTTTATATATACACTCTGCTGTTGCGAGGTTAGTCGCCTTGCTCAGCAGCACTTAAATATTGTGGTTGAAGGAAGTATTCGTGTTCCAACTCTACCATCCAGACTTTCCCAGACAGTTCAGAGTCAAACCAGCAACTTGATGGTCATATGCAGGGCCGCCCAGAGATGGCAGTGCCCCTGGAAGGGTCCAGCCACTATGCCCCCCCCCCCGTCCCCCGCTTTACTCATATCAATGCTGCAGCTTTCGGAGCTGACTGAAAAAAGTTTGTTAACAGATTATTATTTGGGTCTAAAGCCCTTGCCTGCTCCCGCTTTTTTTTGCCTTGCAATTTTGGCATCCTGACTTTTGTTTTGCTCCTGGCATTTTGCTATCACCTGTCTGTGTTGTGTGTTACACCATAAATGGTCCCTCTAGCTGCTGCTGCCCCAAGCAAAATGGTCCACCCCAAGCCTGCCTTGTTGTTCTTCTTTTGGCTTTCCGGCAGACTAGATGCCTTGCGGCACATTGCTGCCTCTCACTGCACTGGTCGGATGGGGGATTACATCAGAATGGCACTATTTTCCACAGGAGCACTCCTGCCCAAGCATGCCTTGTTACTGCTGCTGTGTTTTGTGTATTTGTTCGACTCCTTGCAAAAAAATTAATTAGTTGCCTCATTTTCAGGATGGGAGATATATTTTAGTGTTAATTTTTTTTTTTTTGCCTGGCTCCAATGCCCCCCTAGTGGCGATGCCCCTGGAAGCTTACCCCTTTACCCCCCCTTATGGGCGGCCTTGGTCATAAGGCTACTAGAGGTCCACTTTAACCTCTTTTCATCTAAGGGAGGGTGTGGAAAAAATACACAATAACAAACATGGATGAGACGGACAGAGGCAGGTGTGGGTATAAAAATAACATCTTTATTAGATTGCAGTGAGGCTGTGGCAAACATTTAGAAGAAATGACGCGTACAAACACCAACTTTGAGCCATTCTGCATTTCTGATTTCCAAATGCCTCGTCAACTCACTCAAACAACATGGAGAGGGCATGCGTAGAACGAGCATTACCAACCCTCGACAGCCCTGCCTCGAAGAACAGCTCAGAGAATTTCCACTGTACACCACACAACTAGACGTCTGCTATTTCATTTTAATGTTACCCTTCAATATAAAATTTAAATGACCCTTTGTGCTTGCAGCTTAGAAAACACTATTGGGAAGAAAATAATTACCCATTCCATTCAGTACCATTGAATCACCACACAGTCAAAATAGATAGATTTCTCATAGTAATCCAAAGGTTTGAAACCTTAAAATTGCACATATCAATAAAGACATCTTCACATTAAATGATTGGGCAATACAGAAACACATCAAACACATAGCCTGGGTAAACCCAGCCTCCACGTGACCTCTATGTACCATCAAGTCACGAAACCTACGCTACAGGCATAGTCTGTGACGTCACGTTGGAAGGCTGGGTTCACCCGGGCTATCAAAACACGTACCAGAAAATCACAACAATTTGTTGAGAAACCACGTGGTTAATACTGAACAATATGTTACAGTAACCTTCAGTGTTAATGCTACTGGTGCACATGGCATCGACACACTGAAGCAAGACTATGGTAAGTCGAGCAACAAGGAGAAAGGATTCTACCATGACCCCGAGTGTTGAAAACCCCTCTGTGCAAGATGGTGATCCAGTCATAAAGACTGGACCAGCTATGCCGACTACTGGCTCCAAAAGTACTAGAGCTGCAATGATTAGTTGATTAATCGATTGAAAAAAATGAATCGCCAACTTTTATTGATCATCGATTTATCCTTTGGGCTTTTTGGGGGGGGGGGGGGATACAAATCTTTCGTTCGAGCTTCTGAAACGTGAATATTTTCTGGTTTTAGTCTTCTATGACAGTAAACTGATTATTCTTTGGCTTGGTCAGGACAAAATACAACAATTGATGTCATCTTGGGCTTTGGGGAAAAAGTGATTGATATTTTTCACCATTTTGTGACATTTTATAGACCCAAACGACTAATTGATTAGTCGAGAAAATAGACTAGATCAATCAATAACAAAAATAATAGTTGCAGCCCTAGAGTACCTTTCAAATATGGCTGCTGAGGTCCGAACACTCTTCATGTGTGTGTGTGTTATGGTTTCCCACCACCGGACCCTTCACGGTACCGAGCTCCTCTGAATGAGAAAAAGGGTGTGTGATCTGGCAGAGGTGGGTGGGACAGTCACCGGTGTGTGTGAGCAGACTGGCAGGGTTAACCACAACTCCAACCCCACTGGCTTTAGAACCCAGCAGCCAATCAAAAGTGAAGAGGGCAGGTCTGCAAGGCATCTTCCGTTGTACGATGGACGTTTATATTCTGAAAAGAGGAACGCAACAGTGTCAGATCCTGTTTCACAAAGCAAGCAGCAAACCTCAGTGCAACTGACCACAGTGTTTGATGCATTTTAGTAGCATCAAAATTGGGTCAAGAACACCCCATTTACACCTGGTTTTTACATGCGACCTGTATCCAGATTATCTGGATAATGGTCACATTTAAAAACCAGCGTCCAGTTGCACAAAGCACCTTAGGTTAAGATGTCCCTTAGAGTCAGAGTTAAGGTGTCCATCAAATAGAATCGGCTGCACAAAACACCCTTAAATCTTCTCCATAAGGTTAAACATTTTAAGGAAAACACAAGCACAAGATTTAAGGGTGTTTTGTGCAGCCGATTCAATTTTATGGACACCTTAACTCTGACTCTAAGGGACATCTTAACCTAAGGTGCTTTGTGCAACTGGGCACTGGTGTAAATGAGGTGATAGAGATCTGGGCACAATGTGAGTCAGACTACCTCCAGAAAGATGTGGTCAGGCAGATCTGATAGCATCCTGATCACGGTGCGTTTAGCCTACACCTTGCATTAACATGCCTTTTCCTTATCCAGATCACTTGTATGGCTACAGCTCACATTTAAAAACCACGTGTAAATGGGGTGGAAGATGCACACAGATGTTTTTTTACATTTGTGCCATTGTGATCTGATTTTGAGCAGCCCTAATCACTGCGTACACTGTATAGCATACTTAACAGCACATGCTTAGAGATGGCAGTCGAGACGAAACCATTGTATACTCAAGATTTAAGCATTGACTTCCAAAATAAAGAGTGAGCTGTTAATCTTAACAAAATATCTGCATGCATCATCAAACATATTAGCTGCAAAGTGAAATGCCGAGTGCACATGTTGTGATCACTCTCATGCTAGGCAGAAAGAAACCAGTGTGACTAACAGTAAGTGTTTTGTGCCGTCTCATGAATGGACGCTCTTTCTTATGCTTCCCAGCGGAGCCTTTGCATATAAATGAGCAGGGAAATGTCAGTAGTCGGTTTGCACAGTGAAGCAGAGTCACCACATGCAGCAGAGGAACGTTAGATCTGCACACGATCAGCAGAGGAAGGAAATAGTCTGCCTCCCCTTCTGATCTCCAATAGTATGGAAACAGAAACCGCCTCGGCTCCCTGACTAATCCTTGGAGAAAAGGATAACTCACTACAGTTTGTTATGGATTCCTGTTTTTGTGTGTAGTATTTTAGTTGAGTGTAATCAGTCAGCAACATCCTAGCTTTCAGATGTACAAGTGTTTTTATAATAATAAAAGGATGACAAAAGTGTGGTATGGATGCATCAAATGCTGCAGCGTTGGTCAAGTTCAGTTTATTTAGAGATCGTAAACAAAGAAATGACTGTCTGACCAATGACATGAAAGACAAAAACCTTTACATGAATCAAAAAAACAAACAACAAATCAAACAAAGACTTCTGTGCTTCCAGGATCTTCAGACACGACTGTTAGTGAAAATTATTTGTTTGATTTATTCAAACTTAGGAATAAACTGTCGTGAAAAAATGTAAAGTAACTAAAAAGAAATACAGTTGATTTTTATGTGCAAACGCACAACTTGGGTTTTATGTTGTGCAATACTGTAATACCAAGACATTTCAGCAGATTACAGTTTTCTGTCTCTTAGCAACAGTACACATAAACGGACAAAACACACTGATAAGAATGAACATTGTGAAATCAGTTCACGAGACAAAATCAGTAAGAATAAACTACCGCTTATCCACACTATTTCGACTGAAAAAGTGCCAGAGTTCCATTGCTTCACAGTACGGCATTGATTCACAAAACCTTCCATCGGCTTGTCATTCGTTCTCCAAAAATGAGAGAGCGCACACGATGCACGACCCGTGTCACGACCCGTGTCACGGCCCGTGTCACGGCCCGTGTCACGACCCGTGTCACGACCCGTGTCACGGCCCGTGTCACGGCCCGTGTCACGACCCGTGTCACGACCCGTGTCACGGGGGTTAAGGGTCAAAATTATAAACTGGATTCCAGTTAATTAGCAGCGTGCTAAAGTACAAGTGGAAAGAACAGTGGAAGCTAATCCAAACAGAGGGAGGTGGTGAAGAGGCGGTTATGTGGCTGAGTAAAGCAGGGTAAAGTGAGGTGTGGGGGGTGAGAGAGGAGGGTAAAGTGAGGTAAAGGGGTAGTGCGGGGTGAGAGGGGGGGGGGGGGGTAAAGTGAGGTAAAGGGGGGGTAGTGGGGGGTGAGAGGGGGGGACACTGCCTCACTGGTGAGCTGGCACTGTTAGCAAAGCCTCCTTTGACATCCGTGACACCTCTACGTTCTGTTCAACGATAAAAACACAGACAAAGAGGAGGCAGGGATCAAACACATGGGACACACGGGGCCCACTGTACACTAGAGCCTGACCGATATATCGGTCCACCAATATCATCGGCCGATAACCCATATATCGGTATCGGCCGCCGATAACCCATATATCGGTATCGGCCGCCGATAACCCATATATCGGTATCGGCCGATATGTTGGCCAATATTGCTGATATTTATTTTTTTTAAGTTATAGACAGCATGTTGTGTATATTTGATATTTTTCCTTAACTCAAGTTATATTTTATATTTGTTCCATTTGTGTTTTTGTATTTCTAGTTATTTATAATTATTAAATTCCCAGTTCAGCTTACTGTTTCTCATTGCATTGATGTCATTTTGGACAATAAAGTTGATTGATAAGCTGTAAAATATCCAGCCTACATTACATATCTCAAGTCATGTCATGTCATATCTTTGTAAAGTGTTTGATATTTGAGGGATCATTGTAAAAACATTATGTATATATAATATAAGAATATCGGCTGATATATCGATATCGATAGCATTTTTTTTTTACTCCCTAATATCGGTATCGACATAAAAAAACCCAGTATCGGTCAGGCTCTACTGTACACACTGGGCCAATGAAAAGAGAATAAAGCAGACGTGCATTTTTACAATAGAACATTCAGGGTCTTTAGAGTTATTTTCTCTTTTTTTTTAGCCTCTTGCTAGCCAGCCTCTTGATAGCATGTGAGCAGTGCAAGAAGCGGAGGGACACAAATGCACAGATCTCAAATAGTTCTGAATGCTTATTCTTACTATCATCTGATTATTACCACAGCTATGAAACAAGAGGAACAATATTACTGCAGCTATGAAACAAGAGCAACCGTTTTCATTCCCCCACTGGGTTTCCAGGAACATAAACACCAACTTGAAAACGTAAATATCCTACGGAGCTTTATTGTTGTTCTTATAAGACCTACTGGGATATCTGCCTCCCTTTCCCTAAGCTCTGCAGCATCGTGGCAACATAATTGTCACAAAGTCCATTTGGAAGTTTATTTACCTAAAGGGTGTGAGGGTGGAAAAGAGGAACATGCAAAGCAACGTCATCTTTCTGTATTGTTCGCTTCTGATAAGCTAATGCAAACACAATCCATGACAACAACAAAAGCTACCTTGAGGTCATTATTACTCAAGAACTCTTGATTCTGAAGGCATGGCCGGCAGAATTAACTGCTGCAAAGCATTTGAACGCTGCTGTGAATGAAAGACAGCATCTGACGCCATGACGTGGAGCACCTGCAGACATGTGGAGAAAATGGCGGCCTCCTTACCTACCACAAAGTGTGTCAGTGTGTGTCTTTTTATATATATATATACCCACCTCTGGTCTCTCTCGGTGAGTGTTGACTGCTTCCACATCCAGGCTAATGGACTCCACCTTACAGCCTGAAAACACACAACAACACAGGGCTCTCTCATTATTACTCGTTTACACAGCAGAGGAATACTCGATAGAAATAGATTCAGTAGGCGCAGTAAAGGTAAACCACCAGCAGGTGGCCGGTCTCACCGTAGGCCACTGGTGTTAGCTTGAGCACAGTGTGCAGTGGGCACTTCAGGTAGGGCAGCTCCTCTGTTGGAAGGCAAATGCACAGTAGCAAACCGTTAATGAAACCACCAGAGACAAACTGGGAGACTCGGGGCGTATGTACATCGCCTCCGGAACAGATGCGGTACGGCTCCGGTACGGCTCCGAACAGACCCACACTCATGTCATCTGTCAGACGTATGCGGGATTCGTCAAAAATAGAACAGGTGCATCATTTTTCCTTACCGCATATATCGCCAATCAATTAACATGGGCGAGAGTTTGATCCGGCAGTTTTGCCGGATCCGCAACGCAGCCATAACGCATCTGGTGTACATTGCCTGTCAATCCCTACGTGACATTGTTTCTAAATATATTTGTAATCCATCATCATCATCATCATAAAATGTAAGCGACGACGTATAACCTGCTTTCTGGAACTCTCTACCCAGTCTGCTGCTGATCAAGCCAAAACCCGCTGCTGTATTAAGATGGGTGTGTTCGTACCAGATGAGCCAGTTTAACTGACCTCTCCAGCTCTATGATGGTATTGAAAAAGCATTGGCACCATGGCTTTCCATGAGCAAAATCAGGTCAGTCAGCCAGGAGGGAGATGCTCTGCTCTACCCAGGCACAATGGAACTCTATTTATGTCACAGTTTCACTGGCAAACTGTCACCGTGGACAGAAGATCAGTTTGTCAAAATAAAATCTGTTCTTTATTTAGCAGTACTGTATGTACTTAAGAAAAGGGGGTCAAAGTTGTATTATTGTGAAACTTGGAAACAAACACACACACCCTCAGATACTCTTCCACAATTCAAATTCAGTTATCATATCAATCAGTTATGATAATGTTATCAGTTATGTTATCAGTTAACATATCAATCTGTGATGTTTCAATGCAATCCAGGAAGTATTTTCTGAGCGTTGATTTTTCTGTTGTAATTGACTCCCTTTCGCTGTACATTTTCTTCCCATTTTATAATCCTCTTGTATTCAGAAAGATCTATATTCATATTGTCACAGATGCACTGTGGGACTGCACACACTGTTTGCAGATGTTTATGTGGCGGTCGGTGAAGGCACTGACCTGCCGTCTTGTCCAGGAAGTAGGCCAGCAGGCAGCGCATGACGGCCTGGTGACAGACGACCAGCACGTTCTCCTGCCTCTCCAGCTCCATGATGACCGGCTCCAGCCGCTGCACCAGGTCCTCGTAGGACTGAGGGACAGACAGAGGGACAGCACAGAGGGACAGAGTTAAGCTTAATTTATCGTAGGGCGCCCCACACTTGATAAGTGTCTCTCAACAGAAATAAAAGAGACGCAGTTTTTAATTGATACTTAAGCGACAGGGTTCAGTTGTCTCCACGGTAACAGCAAGCTGCCCCCCCCAGTTTGTCAGACTAAACTCTGGCCGACACCCCAAAAACCTACAATCCGCTACAGAAAAATGTATATTGTTTGTTTATTAACTGGCCCCTGGCCTCCTATCATTTCACGAAAGTGGCCCCCGGGCAAAGCAAGTTGAGTATCCCTGCTCTAAAGCCTTCCATCTACATCAGCACTGCCTCTCAGACGGCTCAGTCAGTAATGACTGGATCCATCTGTCTGTCACTGCTTTCAGACAGACACGGTTCTGGTTCTGGAGTCTCAGAACCTTGGTGCTTTCTGGCGAACCAGCCCGTGTTCACACCAGTTTAAGCGGAACCAAAGTGGGAGGACATTATTCGGTAGTCCTTCAGTTTTTTAAGTTGATTAATTATTTGGTCTGGTGTTCGAGTGAACCCAGCCTTGGCCATCTCTTCCGCAAGTTCGGCATACGACTTGCTCTTTCTTGTACTGCTTTCTAGCTTTTCTTGAGATTCGGTAGATGCCCAAATCGCCACTAAACATTTGGTTTCCTCAGCAGACCTCTGCAAATTATTTTTCTCCATGTTGTCACTGCCTTCTCCTTCCTGCTCGTTTTCACAGCCTAGAATGAGACACGCCCACTGATGATGTCACGGTTCCCAAGGAAAAACCAACTATTTTTTGGTTCCGCTGAGAACCAACTTTTCAGGTTCCGAACCAATTATTTTTTCGGTCTGAACGCGCCAGCCGGTTCAAATTAGGGTTCGGGAACCGGAACCGGCACGGAGCCCTGCCGGTGTGAAAGCCCTATGTGTGAGATGAATGGAGAGGTAATGGACTGGACTGAAGGTGAGCACACACCACCAGTCATTCAGGCCCACAGTAAACAACCTGTGCCCACAGACAGACAGACAGACAGAGCCACAGACTGGATGTGCAGTCTTGGTTTACAGCATCCTGGTGTTTAGCCAGAGCTGTTTGAGAGGTGACTCTTCCAAGCCAGGTGCTCGTTAGACCAGTCTAAGTGGCCTTAGACCAGTCTAAGTGGCCATTAGCCATCTGGACGCAGTTAGTGTCTGTGTGTCTATGACAGAGTGAGAGTCATTATATCCAGGAGACGCACAGAAACACACAGTGTGTCTACAAGCATATTGTCATTTAAACACACTCACACAAAACATATAAGAGAATTAAATGATGTGAAAGCTCCTGACCTCTCCTTTGGGGTAACGATAGCGGTATTTGTCCTGGTCCCTTAGAGCAAACTCCTGAGGATAGTGCTCCTGGATCTCCTCATACATCATCTCCTCACACTCGCCCTGAGGACATCACACACACACACACACACACACACACACACACACACACACACAGGTTAAACTCCATTACCACTGCACAAACGGAAGGCAAATATCTGCACGTGGCGACAGAAGGTCTTGCGCTTACGGCATCGATCTCGTTGAGGACCTTCCACTGTTCGTAGGGCACTTCGAGAGCCTCGGCCGTCTGGATGGTTCTCTTCATCTGACTCGTCCACACCTTCAGGTCGCTGATGCCCTGCGCCTGGATGAACTGGCTCAGGAACTTCGCAAACTGCGCAGAGATAGAGGAAGGAGAAAGGACGAGTAGGTGGAGGGAAGCAGAGGAGGAGATTGGTCAGCCCACTCTCAATGTTTGATTTGATTTCACTAATGCCTTCACCTCCTCTGCAGATAAGTCTGTTAGCAAACTGTCAAAACTTAACTGGAAGCTAACATTAGCGACGAGGCTAACGTAGCTTTTTTTGAGATGACTACCTGCTTGCCTGGAAAATAGATGAGTAGCCAAGTGCAGTCAACAAGCTGAACACTCCTGACTGCACACTCGTTGCTCGCCTCTCAGAAGATATACAGTATGTTTGATATGCGCATTGACAGTCGGCTCAGTTGACATTTTCCAAGTGGACTTTTTTTTAATAAAAAAATCCTATTCATCCCGGGAGGATTTCCGTTTGTCCCAAATACATATTAAAAAAATGTAAGACCTTTGTAAACTAAATTCAGTACTTTTAAGGCCTTATTTTGAGAATATTAAATTCAATGTTTTTTTAAATAATATGCCCCCCGCGGGCAGAGGCGCAGTTTGTGAACAGGCAATGCAGGCAATTGCTTGGGGCCCCAGGCCATTAGGGGGCCCCCGATGGCTGAGAAACTCCCTCCCCCATAAACAACCAATGGACAATTTGCAATGACATTGAACCTCCCTAAAGAGGCCCCATGTCATTGCCGTCATACTCGTATGATTCATGTACATTCTCTTGAATTGAAAGTGAAACATACATTCATGAGAATGTATGTGAATCATGCATGTTTTACAGGAATAATTCACAGTCATTCACTTTCACTTAGAGAACATATCGTCGCTGTCGTTCCAGAACCTCGCATTTCCAAAACAGCAACCTTTCAGGAAGTTAAAAAAACCTGTTTGCTCTTAAAATACTGAACCAAACGTCGTCAAAGTTGGCACGTCTTAATTATAGTTAGTTTCCCGCTGAATGTGTCATTACTTTATTAATATCTTACCTAAGCTCAAATGATGTTGTTTATATTATCAGTCCGACTTGGAAGCATTTTCTCCCGGCCAGTCAAGCGGGAGAGAGTCGCATGCTCATGCACGAGCCGCAAGCTCCAGGCCGCGGGGGCGCGCGCAGGAGCAACAGCATTGCCCCTCGCCTCTCATGTCCGAGGCGGGGGCTTTCGCATGGGGTGAGAAATAGTCTGACATAACGTAGCGTTAACGTTACTTTATTCTCGTCAGAAAACACTCCGATTTGCATGTTAAAACAAGTTTGCAGCCTAGGAATAACTGGAAAACATTTGATTGATATATTAACGTCAGAGGAAGCCAGGATTAGTCAAAACGATATGAGAAATACACAGCACGTCTGCCGTGTGACTTTTCCAGGTTTATTGTCCTGCGTGGGGGGGTACACACGGATGTAGGGGACGAATTTCGAGGTTTGACTGACAGATCAAGGGCGAATGGCGTTACGAGATTTACTCGTTTTAATGCTTTTCCATTGGTTGCATTTGTTAAAAACCACACAGAGACGTGAAGGGTGACCAATGGCACTGATTTATGACAAAAAGTAAAAAAGTGAAAAAAGGCACATTCGAGGTCCTGGCACAACAGCGACGATATGTAACTCATTCCTGTCAAACTTGCATGATTCATGTACTTTCTCTTGAATTGAAAGTGAAAGAACGCTGGTTGGAAGGGGCCCCTTGGAAAACAGACTCTAGAATCAGCACTGCCCGTGGGTACCCTGACCTCATGTGGTTAGAATCAGGGGAAGAAAATGGCTACTGTGAAGGCAAGGCTCTTGTGTGAGAGGAGGAGGGAGTGCTGTACTGTACCTCCCTCCCCCGGTCAGAGAGGCCTGAGTCTCCTCCGATGCGACCCTTGATGTTGAGCTCGCTCTCGCCGTGGCGACACAGGTAGATGGAGCGCGGCGTGATGTGGATGTTCATGAGGTAGTAGACGATGCGACTCTGGATGTGGTCCAACACGCGGTTCACCAGGTAGCGCCGGCCAACGTCCATGATCTTGATGTAGGAGAGATCCCTGGGGGAAGAAGAGGAAAACCACGGAGAGATTTAGACATCATCATCATCACGATAGCCATAAGAAATTCTTTTGATATTAATATATAACAATATCCGGCATAATATGCAAAATCACATTAAATAGTCAAACTCCCATCATATTGAAATGCATGGTAATATAAAGTACAATCAAACTCAATATCGTTATTTCATCCCAATATGCTTCTAATGAAAGATGATAAATGATCAATTATCTCCCAGCCCTACTGATAAATACATCGTAACATACCAGAGCCAGAAACAATGGATTAGCTGATTATTGATATATACCCCCCCCCCCCCACACACACACACACACACACACACTTCCCCGCCTAACACACTCTTCCTCCTCAACTCCTCACCTGTCCAGAACTTCATCCAGGGTCTGGTAGGAGTTTTCATAACACTTGATTCTCTTCAGGAAGTCTTCCACCGCGTCCTCGGTGTTACAGTTGGTGTAATCGGGGCTGCTCAGCTTCACTTGCTAAGAAAAAAACAGAAAAAAGCAGGAGACTGAGCATGGAAAGAAGCTATAGCTTTGTCCTGAAATAAGCAGGCGTCCTCGGCCACTCACCACGATGTTCTCCTGTATGACGTCGGGGTCTTCACACACAGACTCTACGAAGAACACCTGAGAGAAGAGGGGAGGGGAGAGAGGTAAGACCAAGGCTCGATGCGGCCAGCAGCGCCGACGCGGAAACCTCATCCAGGATTGCGAGTCGACGCGTTACCTTAAAGCCGTTCTGCTCAGCAAACTGGATGATGGTCTCCCTCCTTTCCCTGGTAGTGTTCGTTGCATCGAAAACCTGGATGACACAGAAAACAACCGTGTTAAAACCAGTGATCAAGCGACAACGGACAACCTTCTCGGTATTATACACTGTACTTGACCCATGTGAGTCACATGACCCACCGCAACTTGGCCGCCTCGGTCTGCGAGGTACTGCCGCACATCGTTCAACGCCGCTGACGCACACTGTCTGCAAAGATCAGAGAGAAACAGCAGCGAGAGGTGTCACAACACGGTGGTCCAATAGATTGTAATGTCGATCGGAGAGCATTAGCCACTCTTACTGTCTGATCTTTAAACCCTCCTCGTTGTCTGGACGGAAGAACTCAAAGGACTTGTAGATCTTCGTGAACTCTCTCCTGTATTGGCCAACATTGAACTCTGTGGGGAAGGGGACAAAGTGGGAGAGACACTTTGTGATCCCCATGCTTTCGCACTGCAGTGTACAGGCTGGTGCAGGATCCTGTAGTTTCAGTGAAGTCTATTACGCCCCAACATCCTGTGTGAGCTTAGCTGGTACCTCTGGTGGAGACTCCGATCCAGTTGAGGTAGCGGGTCAGCTTCTTGGAGATGTAGGTCTTCCCTCTGGCAGGAAGGCCCACCGTCACGATCAGAGTGGGACAGTTGGTCATGCATACTGGACATAAGAAAAAAGGACAGTTGGTCATGCATACTGGAGAAAAAGGACAGTTGGTCATGCATACTGGACATAAGAAAAAGGACAGTTGGTCATGCATACTGGACATAAGAAAAAGGACAGTTGGTCATGCATACTGGACATAAGAAGAGGGAGATGGGGAAAGAAAGTTACATTCATGTGCTGATCACACTTTGGAAATAAATGATGCGAAGCCTGTGAAGCTAGTTCAGGCAGACAACTGGAGCCGCGCTGCAGTCACCTGATATACACACTAGGGGTGGGAATCACCAGATGCCCACGATACGATACTGAAACGATACTTGAGTCACGATACGATAGTATTGCGATACTGCGATATTTTCGATATTGCGATATATCGATATTGCGATATATTGAATATTGCGATATTTCGATATATTGCGATTTCTTACTTTTTCAACTGCAAATGATGTCCCCAAAGGAAAACTTTGTCAACATCTGGTTTATATAAGAACAATTTTTCAGTCTGTACATCTGACTTCAACCATTTTATTGCAGCAACATTGTCAAGTAGACAGACCAACAACTTTCATAAAGTCATGTCATAGTTGCATGCACCTGACAAACTGAACTGTTTGTTACAGTCTACTTACAGTCCACCTTAACTGGATGTGTGTGTGGACTACTGTACTTATGTAGTTTTTGCAACTTCACTTCACTTACACAAAACATTTTGTGCAGCCCATTCAGTAACTGGGGAATTTGTAAATGACTGTTATGACAAAACTGTTACTGTTAAAACAAAATGAAAATATGCTACCGTTTGTTTACTGCTGGCCTTGGAACTAAAGTTTATAGTAGCCCGGTGGCCTGGCATGGCCTGCAAAAAAAAAAAAAAAAAAAAAAAAAAATCTTTTTTTTTTTTTTTGCAATATCGATATTTGGCGTCCAAATATCGATACGATATCGTCAGGCAAAATATCGCGATACTGTGGTGTATCGATTTTTTCCCCCACCCCTAATACACACTACTGATAAAACTCTTTATCAAGCGCCCCCCCCTCTCAATAAGGTGCTCTTTCATATTGCCATGTTGCTGCATTCATTCTAAATAATCCATTTACGTGACTTGGAAGACTGAACGGCTTTTGGAGTTCAGTGTGTAGCCTAGCTGTTTCGAATGTTAAGACCTGCTACAAATCTCTATAGCACGTTCGAAATTTGCCCTGTACTATCTTAATATATTACAAAATTAAATAATAGGTGAACACAGTTCACAGATTTAATATTAACACTAGATTGTCCTTATCAGAGAGAGAGAGAGAGAGAGAGAGAGAGAGAGAGAGAGAGAGAGAGAGAGAGAGAGAGAGAGTGTGTGTGTAACTACTACGAAGAGAAAAGTCACATGGCACGACTGTGGGACTGTTGTGAGTGAGGAGTGGGGGTCACGGTGTCACTGGGATGAGGCAGGGGAGTTGTGAAACAGCAGAGTTCAACAGGAGACATCTGGAGACCTAACAGCCAGTTTCCACACCGAGACGAGACGAGACGAGACGCACTGTGGCAAAACACACTCTGCACAAAGGACTAGGTGAGAGAGCACATTGGTTTTTATGGGTGCCACTTCACCATATCCATTTACAACATCTTGTAAGATAGTCAGTCCATCAATGACTCACCAACATAAACAGAAGAAAAGAAAACTGAAAGGATTTCACTATTGCGAGTTCCAATTTAAAGAAATTACATAAAAAACCCAGTGTGTGTTCTCACCATTTACTAGGGTGTTATGGGGCTTTGATGGCCATAGACCCCATTTACACCTGGCATTAAAATGTGTTTTGGGTGATCAGATTGCAATCAGATAGTGCTTGACCACATGAACCTCTACCCCCTATCCCACAAAAGGCTGTGCCTTCTGCCAGGTCGCCATTGTAAATAAGAATTTGTTCTTAATGACTTACCTGGTTAAATAAAGGTTAAATAAAATAAAATAAAATAAAATAAAATAAAAAAGAACCTCTGGATATGGATTGAGAACGCATTTGCCTGTACACTTGTGTTCAATGTGGTCACAATGTGTCCCTGACCACCTCTGGAATTGGTTTGGCCGATCAGATTGTCGATAATCTGTCCTCAACGAGTGCGTTTACATGCACACAATAATCGGATAACTGAGAATAATCAGGTAACTGGCAATAATCTGATTTCTGTGTTTACATGCACCTTGGTAAATAGCAGGAACTCACCTCAAAGTTCGGGAGTGGACATTGACTGCAATGAGTAATACACCTGATGATTCAGCAGAAACCTAGGCGTGTTTATCAGTTTTGGTATAATGCATTTACACCTGTACTTTCATCACCGTCAAGCACTACTATCCGATTGCAATCTGATCACCCAAAACATTTTAAATGCCAGGTAACGGTGTGAATGGGGTCAGTTTAGTAAAATAATAATTTTTATATGTAGCATGCTCTTGGTAAGCCAAATACAATAGGTATTTGACTTTATAAGGAGATGCCCGCCTTCACAGAGTGGACATTATTGTTCGATTTTATTGTTCGATTTTATCTGGTGATTTTTTTTTACATTGATCAAAATGGGAGTTACTCCCATATTCCTAATCTTTGAATCTTACTTGATCGTTGATGGCGCTATAAAAACATAAAACTTGGGGATTTAATATTAACAAAGATAGAACCTAACAGTTTAGCCAGCGTTGATGCTTAACGTTGATACTGTAACTCAGAACTGCACTCCACTCAGATATAAATTCCAGACTCATGATATTGTTGACATTTTTTTTGTCATTTACTTTGTATAGATATTTATTTTGGACATTTTAAGCCCTACAGGAACCCCAAAACTCACTCTCTCTCTCTCTCAGTCAGGCCCTGGTGGACAAACACTGACCACACAGAAATCATCAATGAATGCATGGCCAGTATAAATCAACAAGCACAGCTAAAATGCACACAGGGGCAAATCACTGACTGCATATACATTTATATATATGCATACACTAACAAGAGGTGATTGACTTGGCATATAGCAACAAAGATAATAGGATATCCCTGCCGGGAATACGGACAGCTTTAACTTGATCGCCACCTGCAGGGAATACTAACCAAGCCCTTCTAGCGCTAAATGCAAACCAGCTGGCTGCACACAAGTAGGTCAGGCGGATGTAACTGCTGAACATCTTTGCTTCGAGTCTGTTGCCAGTTTATAATTTTAGCAATACAGCTAAATTGATAAAGATGGACGTATATAGAATATTGGAGTTATCGCGGTTGGGGGGGGGGTCGACCTGCGTGCTCGCACATGTTAACAAATGCGTCCCAGATGGAGCATCAGCTGGCATTCATTAAACCAGCGAGCGGCATCGACATTATTCATGATGCTATAACAATGCAGGTCATTTGACCCGACGTGCTGCCACGTCGCGATAAGATCGATACGCACCCTTTCTTTGAGGAATGTGTTTTTCAGGAAGGCCGTTTTTACACGGCATCCAGATCTTCTTCAGGGGGTTTTGGGTTAGTTCCCGCGGGTTTGACGGCGTTCTGTCGTCCATGCCGCCGGGTCCCGGTGATGAAGCGGCCGCGTCGGGAGCACGGGGCCTTTTCCTCTGATGCTGCGCTGATGAAGGTGACCGCTCCTTCATCCGCGCTGCCAGGCTGCGATTAAAGGCTGCGACTCGAGGAGGCGGCTTTGGCGATGGTGAGCTGCTGCCTGGCTGGCTCTGTGGCTCTGTGGCTGCGGTCACGTGGTGCAGGCTGGCAGCACCGGGCCGTAATCACTCCAGTATAGGCGCAACACCCGCGATGTAGTAGTGCGCGTCTGTGAGACTGTCAATGTAGCGACCCCCCAACCTAGCTACCCCCAACCCAACCCCCTTTATTTTTAGGTCAGTGCACAAAACACACGCTTTCTGAAATGCGTCTGTGAGCATGGATTAGACGAGCCTCCAGAGAGCAGAAACAATGTAGCAACACCCCCCCCCCCCTTTGATGGTGGTGTTTACCGTAACATATAGACATATACAGTCGGTTTCCAACAGGACACATTTCCTATGACTTCTTATGAATACATTATTAATTTTGAATTAATTAACTATAAAATGAATGCACAAATAAATAAATATCGATTGTAAGTTTTTTATATATATATATATATATATATATCCCACACACACACACACACACACACACACACACACACACACACACACACACACACACACACACACACACACACACACACACACACACACACACACACACACACAGTTCACAGCTAAGCCTACATATTAGCATTGAGTTCAGCAAGAGTTTAAAGCATATAGGCTAGGCTGTGAAAAAGTAGGTCTTTCAGGGTATTTCCTTTAGAAGCTGTTTAAAGCCTTCCTGGCCCAATTAACCCACATTGAAAAAGCCACTTAGAAATGACCCAGCAGTAACACAGTGACAGAGGGAGACAGACTAGGCTAAATCAAACTCAAAAGCCTAAAGGAGACCAATGGGAGAGCTGAGAATATTATAGTTGGCATTTGACTGCATTGACTGTGGGCCCTCAGGAGAGAGCAATAATGGTCTGAAAGTATATGTAATGTCCTGTCACTGTTTAGTCAAAACTAAAGTATGTAAGTATGAGGACCAGAGAGAGATGTTCAAGGGTGTTAATTCCTTCCATTGTCGAGGTACAGAAGAACAGATGGTAACAGATGGTGGTAATATTAGCAGATAACAGCAGGCCCGTAGCCAGGGTTTGAGAAATACCGAGGTCATTGTAACGCGGCGTGGGGGGCCCAGGGCGGGCTATGCCCCCCCCCCCGGATCAAAAATTGTGTCCATTTTAAAGTAAACAGCTTCAATCTGGTGCACTTTGAGAGCAAAATTAAGAGGCTAGATCTATAAAGAACTACAGACATCATGTTAGATTAATATCCTCTTTACTGTACTGTTGCTTTAAAATGATACAAAAAATAAATGTCTCCCCATATAATATAATTTATATTCTGCATACAGGTCACATGGCAGAATACTGCTCAATTAAATACAATGGCCCATCTACACAAACATCACTTTACAGGGGAGTTACTTACCCATTCACTTCAATAGAACTGTCCCCAAAGTCTAGCCCCAATCTAGCCTCAATGCAAAATCTGAATGTTGTGAGTTATCTCTCTTCCTTCTATAGCACACAGAGAGGAAGCAAATTGTTGCATTTCCGATCAACTGTCGCATTAAAACATCAATGACAGATGAATAGATCTGGGGACCGGGGCTATTTAAAAAAAAAAAAAAAAAAATGTGTGTGGAAAATACCGAGGTCATGACCTCAATGGTAGCTACAGGCCTGGATAACAGATGATTGAATGGCTGGAACAGAAGCAAATAATGACAAAGGATTTAACTAAACAACAGACATCACCCTCATATAGTCAACAATATGAGTCATATCCAGGGGCGTAGTGGAGGGTAAACGCAAGTAAACGCAGTTTATCCACCTCTTTGAAATGATGCAGATAGTTTACTCGCCTATTTTCAGATCACCTATATAAAACAATGAAGCGACACAAGGTGGGTAAACTACTCACCTTGGATAGTTTACCCACCTCTGTATTTACCACTACACCATCAAGCATATCAACCCAGCACAAGCATTTAAACCCCTCCCACAGTGCAGTATCAGTCCATGCAGCTGGGCCTAGGGAAGGCAGTCTGGCCAACCTGCATGACATGACCCGAATGAGGAGCTCATGCAGGTTGTAAGGAGGCTGGACGCAGTAGAGGGGCACCTATACACTCAAGAACGTATGCTTCAAGTTACTGTGGTAGTGAGCAGCACACCCAAACCCAGGCATACAGCGCATCATGTCCAATGCACCAGTGTGATGAAGAGAGACATGCCTGAGCTTCCTACCAAAGCGTGTTCAGACTGTGCACCACCCACGCACCTCCACAAGTGTCCCCTCTGCTGTCTTTCTGGCAGGTGCCCCTAGCACCTCCCCCGCAGCAGGCACCCCCTCTAGTCCAAACCCCTGCACCTCCTCCAGTCCAGGTGCCCCTAGCACCTCCCCCACAGCAGGTACCCCCTCTAGTCCAAACCCCTGCACCTCCTCCAATCCAGGTGCCCCCTGTGCCTCCTCCACTCCAGGTGCCCACAGTGTGACTACTAGTTAGAGCAGCGGGGCCTAATAGGGCCACCAACACACACACACACACACACACACACACACACACACACACACACACACACACACACTTCACAAAACGTTATTTAGCTTACAGTAGCCCACATTGCGACCTTGCAAATATTTTTGCGCATGTGTTGACACTGTCCATAAGATGGCAGCATTGCTGTGTTTCTGTGTGTGACTGAACTTGTCAGCTTACTAGGCCTATCTCTAAAGTATGTGCTCATTACCAGAGAATAGTCCATGTATTTCCAATAAGTAATGTATGACGGTGCTAATGTGCTCTGTTAATTCCTCAGAATTAGAGGCAGGCTATGTGACGGAGCAACAGGCCTGTGACCCAAATATGATGAGATGGAGGTCTTCTAATTAAACTCTGTGTCTCTCTCTTTCTCTTTCTCTTTCATTTTCTCTCTCTCTCTCTCTCTCTCTCTCTCATCCCCTCCAACTGCTAGACTATAAGAAATTATACTTTTTTTTTTAAGAAACTGAGGAAAAATATAAATGGTCGCTGAATGCTCCTGTGCAGAGCATTGATAGTCATAAAGTGTACAAATGTATGAAAGTTGCTTAAGCAATGTGAGTTGGTGGGCTAAAGTATACAGTGTCTCTTATCTCATATGGGAAGTTGTTGGACAATAAAGCTTGAGTGTGTGAAAGCACCAGGCAGTCCAACTTTTTGGATTGCTAAAACACAACAGGGCGTCGGGACGTATCTTTTTGTGCAGGAAATATTTTCGTTATTTAATTGATCCTATCAGGGTTAGTAGCCTGGAGGCTTGCAAATGCACAGCAGCCTACAGTAGGCTACGTGCACAGGAAACAGGTCTGTGCTGCTCCTCCTCCTCCTCCCAGGCAGCAGCTGCCTCTGTTAGACTGTTTGCAGCCCCAGCCTTTCAAACTGGACAAGTCATTTCCCAATATAGTAACGTACTCTCTCTCTCTCCTGTTCATCTCCAGTACTAAAGGCGCTCAGTGGCTGCTTGCTTTGACCACACACACCAAACCAAACCATTCTACAGCCTATAGTTTCCAGTCACAATTAAATATGCCATTTTGGTACATTGCATTGCAGTGACAGCTAGGCTAAAAACAACAACATCGCCTTCTGTTTTCTGCAACAGTACATTTTCTAATCGCGATCACTGTCATCAACTGTCTTAAGAAAAGAAAAGAAAAGAAAAAGCCATGAGAGGAAAATTGATTTAGGAGAGTAACGTTAGGCTGCATAGAAGCATTGTGCATTTTTTAAATGTCGATATCAGTCCAAAATCATACCGCTGGCTGTTCCCATTTCCTGTCAAAGCACAACTATCAACGTTACTGTTAGTGTTAACCAGGATCGCTATTGTCACAAACCAATTGACAGTCAGCCGTTGTTATGATCTGGGGTAAAGGTGATCAGTGACAGCGCCAACAACCGCCAACACGTCGACTCTTGTTTACGTGTTTAAAAAAGGGCTGCTCGCCCTGTCGCGGACGCTCGTTTCCACCCGGTCGAAGATGCACGCTTTGAACCAGTACATGCATACAGATTATGACGTTAAAAGCCGTTGGAAAATGCAATGTCTTACCCTTGTGCCTGTGGTCCAGGTTCTGTGTTTGTTTGGGTCGGCTGGAGCCTCTCATCATGGGCATGGGTGTGTGTGATGGAGCTCTGCTGCCTGGCGGTGGAGTGTGTGTGTGTGTCTGTGTTGTGTCTCCTGTCTGCAGCCTGCCTGACTGAGTGAGTGAGGTTCTACGTGCACGGATGCTGACTACACACACCCACTTTAGACACCGACCTGACCTAGCTCAGGCCAGGATGAGGGCTACTTCTCCAAACACCTGCACCCCCCTAACCCAGCCCACTCTGCTACTTCACAATGACGACTGAGAAACGTCACTGTTTCAGTCTACACTACAGTATGTCAACCTGGCATAACAGTGTACAACAACTGACTCTGAGTATTTATAGCCAGTCTATGCAAAGCAAGTTGACCCAATGAACAACAGGTAGGCCTAATACAATTCAGGACAGGCTACATAAATATCATTCTTTCAAAACTTTCAAACATACAATCAGCTATTATGCAACTTTGTAGGGCCCTTCAAATGTAAAAAGAAACTTTTTTCAAAATTTCTCCCCTCCAGATTTTAAAGTTGAGTTCTGACAGAGCTCTTGATACAAGGAGGACTATCAGTTTGTAAGAGCTATGAGTTTCACATGTACTTTGACTTGAAAGCCATAGGCTACATGGTTGGACATAAACATTGGAGCAAAACAGGCTTGTGTTTTGAGTTATGGTGCAATAATAACAATTATAAGAGCACATTGTGCATCTAGTCCTACTCTTCAAGAATATGAATTTAAGATGTAAAAAAAACAAAAGAGCAAAAACAGACAATCCTATAGAGAAAGCACAAGATACCAACTACACTACTCTACAAGTCCCTATTGGAATGTTATTGGATTATTATAGTGATACCATAGGAGGAGATTAAAAGTAAAACAAGTATGAGATAGAGTCACTTAAAGTCACTACTGAGAGCCAGTGAGCCACTCTAGAAGCACCTACTAGAGCCGAGTGATTTTCCACCCGACGACTTTTCAGTGACACTGTCTAACTTTACCTCGCGTCACCAGGCTCTTAGTCAAACTTGAAGAACTTGTTTTGCTACAGTAATTTATCACTTATTTCAGTTAATTTGCCTGAGCTGGCTCAACCAATGATCACAATGCATTTCGGGGGCTAAGACAACAAATCCAGATAGCCATGTGTGTGCACACAGGCACGTATGCACACAAACATACCCTCCACCCCCCCTCCCACACACACACACGCACGCACGCACGCACACACACACACACACACACACACACACACTCAGACCTCTCAGCAATGTGACCTCTCTAGACTCTAGAGATAGCGTCATGTGACCCGTCTGTGTTGGACTTGGGGCTATATTTCAGTGGCAGTAATAATGATAGCATTATCGGCAGCCTACAACAATGACACTAATTGTCAAAACACAGGGCCAAGCGACTGCACTGCACGTCAATATAGGTTAAACCAATCACACACAGACACATGTAGCTATACAAACAAGCAGAGGACGGACATCTGGGAAATGTCAATGTGTGCACAGAAGATGAAAGACATCAAAGATAGAAAGTGGGTGAGAGAGATCGAGGCATGAAACAGGGAGGAGAGACAGGAAGAGTGGAGGGTCAAATGCAAAAGGGCTGATTGAGCCTCCCCTGTCTTGAAGACATTCCTCCCTAAAGGGCAGAGAGCTCTCCTCCGTATGACTAGGGACTTGGCTAGTAGTCCCAAGCGGGCACACACACGGACAGCTGCGGACGCCACGGACACACCCTGGTGCGTTCAAGAGGTGATACCAGTCCAACCAGTCTCCCTGTCCATGCACACTGCACATGCGGCATGCCTGACCTGACTGGAACACAACACACAGGCCTTTTGCTGCAGAGAACCTAACATTAAATATAAAATCAACCCAGTTTCAATGACAGGGACTAGTTTACACAGCATGCAGAAAACAGGGCTGCATTCTAGCTCGCTATCACGGCCTGATGGATCCTGTTCCGATCTGCCCTCTACAGCGTTCTGGCCCTGCTCGACCCAAGATGGTGTCAGAGAAAATGTGTCTTGTCTGGAATATCACAAGGGGGGAAGTGAGGTAAACCCTTGTGTTGTGTCATCATCATCACTCTCGCGGTCTGAAGTGAACATAATGTGCTGAAATCATGACCGGGCTTGTCTCTACTGAAGAAAAAGGCGAGACACGCACATCCAAGCCTGAAAATTGTCTCTACGTCAACGAAACAAAATGACTAAGGGAAGAAAAGTACTCGCCACCACCTCGCTATGAGGATATGACTTGTAACATGTTGTTAAATTCCTACTTTCTGTCTTATTCAGAGACAGAACGTTATTTTATACTGAGGCACATTATAATATAAAGACACAAACCAGCCACAACCCTTTTTGGGACAATGCTCTGTCCCGTTGATGCCAAATCCCCAAACAGCAGCTGACAGGTCATGATCTATTTTGGCCATATCTCATCGTGGCTGATATCCCATATTGACAGCAGCGAAGCCAAAGGCAGCTTTTACGATTAGCGTCCCCGGGCCTAACCCATCCCCCAAATACTGCAGGGGGGGGTGTGCTGGAAGTAGGGGAAAGGTACTCGCCATATAATCTGAACATGATAATGGTGACCTTTTCGGCGAGAACACAAAGTCAGATGGCCGTGTCCCAAATAACTACTTCACTGTTGCTATTTATACAGTAGCAAGCTCCCATCACTTGAAACAAAAAAATAAACTCCTCCAAGGCCCAAAGCAAAAAACATGAGTAAATAAATAAATACTCTTTATTTGAGGTTATATTATTTGGGGCCGTATGGAATACAACCCCTATGTGGAGTAGATCTGCTGGTCATTGCTTAAGATTGAAACAGAGCGACTATGACTCCATATTTCCTGGAAGCATTTTACTCAACCCTCCATAAACGTAAGCAATAAGCCCTTTCTCAAGACAAAGTGTCACAACTGTAAAGCATGTCGCATCATAAGCCCACCTTCAGCCACTTCTGCTTACGTATGAGGCTCTGGCCGCACCGCGATAGGAAGGTGGTGAACTGTGTGTAGTACTGTACAGTACCGTCTCTCACACTGTACACACTGAGGAAAGAAAGGAGGGGGCGTAATGATAATACTAATACAAACGCACCATGTGGCGGTTGTGTGGGTGAGCTTGTTTTGTTATTGTCGCAGTGGAACACACACTCCCTCAAATTGAATTATATGGAGACCGCATTTCCTCTTTCAAAGATGGAATAAGTTCTCCTTTTTGTGGTTTGCCAACAGAAGAAGTCACAGATGGACTTTTAAAGGCAAAGTAACTGACAAGACAAGACAAGCAGGTCCAGACTTTGCTTTAATCCCTGAAAGGAGGAGAGCAAAAGACAGACAATATTAAAAGACAGGTCATACTAGAGTGTTCTCATGTCCCAGTCTGCACACAGATCGTTAACTTTTACTGTATCGTCCTACTTGGCTGTGTCTGTGTGCATGTGTGATCTGCTCACTAGTGCACGGTTACACAAATACACAAAACAAATATCTTTATACTTACTGTAGGCACACACACACACTCTCGTACAAACACGCACACACACACAGACACACCCATATACAGGATCTGAAAATCACACACATACACTCATAAAAACAATGAATAATAAAAACGGACAGGCCCGCAGTGAGCAGGGCCACTTTAGGAGGAGACACACAGGCAATAGCACGTCTCCATTATGTCCTATGAATGTCCAACTCTGACATTGTTGTTGTTGTTCCCTAACAGCACCTCCCCCCGCCTCTCCAGGGAAGACTTCCTCCCCGTCCAGTCTCTCGAGAGTCCTGAACAGGTTTCTGAATCGTCCCTGCCCTCCCAGCTCTCCTGCAAAAAGTCAAAGTTCCCTCCCTCCTCCGGGGCTTGTCTTGCACACGGTTGGCTTGGTTTTCCGGGGATCCTCTCGTCTCCAGCGGCCGACGTCCTCGGGCCCCTCACTGGCTTTGGCAGACGGTGCCTCCTCCGCTCTTGCCCCCGGCCGCGGCCTTCTTGCGCCTCTTGTTGAGCAGCGGGTTGCTGGAAGTGTCCAGGTCTTTGATCTTCACCTGGTCGTAGTCGACACGCATGGTGGCCAGAGCGCTGGTCATCTCCTCCTGTAAGAGACGGGTGGCAGGAGATCAGGTATATAGCTGAGGAGGAGAGTGGGTTTGTCAAAAGACACGTTTTGTGATTTTGGATCTATAATATCATTTGTCTCTGACATACCTGTCGTACCCACAGAGAACATATTAGGCTCCAGAGTCAACTGCCGGTGGAAACGGCGAGCTCTGTTTTCCTCTTGCTACAAACAGTGAGTCCAAATAAGCTTTGTCAATATCTCCATAAAGCCTGCGAAGCAGCACCACACCATTTCCACCCAGTGGACTGTCTTCTACCAAACTGTTTACAGCCGGGCCCGACTGTCCAAAACTATAGATCACGCCATCAGTAACAAACTTTCACCCCACAGCAGAGAAAAATAGTTGGTTTACTGTGATTTCGTGATTCATTGTGTCATGTTTACTATCAACTCCTTTTTGGATCCTATAAATGGCTTTTTTTGTGAAATATTTTCACAAACCCCATTTGGACTCTTTGTTAGCAGCATGAGGCCAAGCAACGGAGCTCACCGTTTCAACTGCCAGCTGACTCTGAAGCCAATATTAGCTGTAGGTCCAAGTACTACCACAGGTATGTAAGAGACATATTATATATCTGTCCAACATCACAGAACACCCTTTAAGTGCAGTGGACTCCAATTGACCTTCAGCTTTTGACTAATCAATGCATTGTAGTTTGAGGACTGTTACACTACACTGTGTGGCTTAGCCTTCCCAAATGTTGAGGGTCGTTTTTTTAGAATTTAATACATAGAATTGGGAACGTTACATTCAATTTAATTCAGACTGTCTGGCACTCAATCGCCGCCATTTTCCCCCGGAGCGAGGGAGGGTGGGAGGAGGGAGGGTGTAGTGATGCACATACAGTAGTGGCTGATAGAGCGTAGTGGCACAGTGACGCTCCAAGCAGGTCGCGAGGCACATTTTTGTGCCAATCAGGGGGCATTCCCCGGCAATTCACATGTAAATCCACTCTAAAGACTGGTCTTAACTAAAGGCCTAAACAGACTCGTCCGTCCGCCTCGAATTGGAGCCGTCTCGCCGTCTGCCGGCGCCAGCGAGCCCTACATGCTAGGACGTTACTACACCCTCCCTCCTGGAAAATTGCGGCGATTGAGTGCAAGGCAGTCTGAATGAAATTGAATGTAACGTTCCCAATTCTATGTATTAAATTCTAAAAAACGACCCTCAACATTTGGGAAGGCTAAGCCACACAACTAGTTCGTTATAATCTAACGTCATGCTTTGAATGCGACTTCACAACTCTTGTGCAGCTGACGTCACGCACGTATCGTCGCCGCTGAGTTACATTTTCGAGCAGCCCCCGTCAGCCGACGGCGCCCCCTCCCCGCATGATGGCGCTCCACCCGCCGTCATGCGGGGAGGGCGGGGCGAGGCTCTGACGGACGAGTCTGTTTAGGCCTTTAAAGGCCGACGTAGGAGTTACGACCAGGCATAGTTAAGACCACTTGGTGCAACTGGCCCCTGGGGACTATTGCTACAATCCTGAGCACAACAACTACTGTACCACTCTACAACTACAACTCTTGGTGCCTCCATGGTAGATGATTGGAGACCACTAGTCTGGTATAATCCATACTCCAGAAACTGATATTCCTGAAGAAAAATCATTTTAACCTGTCAATGTTCGGACATTGTGATATGTGGTTGTTCCGGTGTGCTATGCATGATTTTCTTCCTGTAACGTACTTGCTGCAATCTGTAGAAGCCAGTGGCCATTGTTTTGGTGACTGGCTATTGCACATAATTCATATCGGCCCATTCAGCTGTTAGGAAGGAATGTGTCTCGTCTTGAACTGTGCTCATGTTTCCAGTGATTGGAAAAATATGTGATTGCCCAATTCATACATTTTGTCCTGGAGAATTCACCCTACAGTGACTTGAACTGAGCAAACAGCGTTTCGTCCAGCACAATACTTGAAGGTAAGGCATGCCATTTGACACTGCAATAGAGAGCCTACTTCCGGCTTCAGGGCACGCACCAGCGTTGGAAGAAATAGGTATGAGTTGGTGGTGAACGGCGAAAGACAATCATTTTTGTCTGAATTGTGCCAAGAAGCACACATAGGATGTTTGTCAATTTAAAAGATAAGTTAGCAAGTCATGAAAGTCGCAGTTTATCGTAAAACTGAAAAGCAACGTTTAGTTTGATATGAAAGCGGGTTATGTGGGTTATGTGTTAGTCTTTCTAATTTATAGTGCAACAATTTTACGACAAACTGTGACTTTCTTGACTTGCAAAGTTATTTTTTAAATTGGCAAACATCATATGTGTACCTCATGGCACAATTCAAAGGGGATAAAAAAAAAAATTGTCTCTCACCATTCACCATCATTCATATTCTTTCAGATGCTGGTGAGTGTATGCCCCGACTGGAAGGGACGTGACTTTGGCTCTATAGGCAGTTAAGATTATGCATGTCTTTCCAAATGTAAAAAATAAGGTTCTAAACTGTCTTATGGAGGAACAGGAATATGGATCTATTTGCACGAGCTCTGCACTGAAACCGTCAACATCCAAGGGATTTTGACTACGGTAATCAATGCTTAGAAGTTTGAGGACCACTACATACTATGCACAGTAGGGTTGTGTGACAGCAACCAGATGGCCATCGCGATGGTTCCACACCACAGTGAAACATCCCATGGACGATGGCATCGTCTTTGACGGGGGAGGCAGATAGCATGCCATAGGAAGTCGTTGCAGTGCCGTTTGGCTGCGCCGCTGCAATTCACGTTTACAACAGGACAGCTGAGCTCTACATGTCATGAGAGACCAGCGGGCTTGGATAGGCTACTACTACAGGCTATTGAAAGGTCCAAAACAAATAACGTTACAGGTCCTGACCAACAATGTGTGTGTGTTGAACTTAACTAGCTGGCAGAAAACGCTCGATTCATGTGTGCTCAGTTTTGAACCTAACATTGCATTAAGAGACAAACACAGCAGCAGCAGCCTGTGTAATGAAGCGACTTCATGGAAACAGGCGAGTTCAATTCACAGTTGGACACTTGTAACATGACTCACTTTGGGCTGAAAACAGGAAAGAACGTGAAGTTTCTTCTTTGCCTTAACATTTTCACAACAACACAACCGAGTCCGACTTCTGCTTATCCTCCCCTCCCCCTCCTCTCCTCTCCGCTCTACCGGTGGCTCTACCGCTTCTCTGTACTCGGTACGCTTGGTGAATGCCACCCGCGCATCGCAGGGGAATGGAGTTGGCCTTTTTTATGATTAAATCTGCAGAATTTCAATTCGAAACAGATAATTAATCACGATGGTCTGATGTAGAAGGCTCAGAGGTCGACGGGGGTCAGCCCATGGTGCCAACCCTAAAGCACAGCACAGGCACAGGGGTCATAGTGCTACACATGTGCAAGCCAAGGAGAATGACTTGGCTCGCTTGAAATGAGCGTAATGTTAGAAAGAATGGCTTGAGAAAGATGACTTCCTTTTGTGTTCAGGTATGTTACATAATAAGACGTGTGGAGGGAATTAACTGATGTCTCGCCTCTGACAACTGCCTCCCCCTTGTGGCAGTCAATCATCCACATGCTG
>NC_139649.1:9376941-9394441 GCF_964638095.1 Poromitra crassiceps | reverse complement strand
TGATTGAGGACATGCTATAATAAAACACACCTGTGTCCTATTCCCTTCCCTACATGTATATAATGCTTGGTGAGCTATTTTGTCCCTCAGTACCCTGAAGAAGACGGTCACATCAAAACATTGGTCATCTTTAAAAAAGAAAAAGACATTTATAGTTTTGCATGGTGGCTACGAATGTGCGAATTCCTTCCTTCACATAACTGCGCTTCCCACCCACATGTGTGTGAGTGTGCCGGAGTGAGGATGCTGTACTGTATGGGCTGTTGCCTGTAAACAAATCAGTCACACACATCTCTGCATACAAGTTTGTGTATACTAATACACACAGTATACACACACACACACACACACACACACACACACACACACACACACACACACACACACACACACACACACACACACACACACACACACACACACACACACACACACACACACACGTGTTTATAGAGATGTAAACAGGCGCAACTAATTGGAAATGGCTGTGCTTTCCCACAAGGCAAAACAACCAATCATGTGATATTTTAAAACAACCAATCATGTGATATTTTAGAGACCAATCCCAGACACTAAGCCCTTGTTCTTGCACACAGGACGCCTAACGTAAGCAGAACTGAAGCTTGAGGCAGGCTCACGCTGAGCCGTTCACACAAGAAGCCTTCTCGTTTCCTCTCAGCGCCTACTCGGCGCTCCTTGAACCCGCCCACAACTCCCATTGACTTCATGCCTGGCTTGACGGATCAATGCTCGGCTTCGGCACGCGTCACGCTTGGAATAGGCGTGAATCCTGAACGATCGCTTGAGCAAGGCGTGAGCGTGGCACGCGCGCGGGTGGTGTGAACGGCTTCGCCTGTTAACAAGGACGCCTAAATGAAACTTGTGGGTTCAGCGTAGGTAGAGCTTAGGTTGAGCGTTGCTTCGGCGTCCTGTGTGAACGGGCGCTGACACACCCTGAGCTGGTGTGGGAGGAATTCAACGATGTTGTCCAGTTTTGTCCAGCAGGGTGGACGGGGGACGGACACCCCTAGTCTCACCTTCCTGTGAGACGTCGGACCACTCGGGGTTGGGGAACTCGTACTGGCCCATCCTGATCCTCTTCTTCATCCCCGGGGAAATGGCTTGGCCCGTGTTGGAGTAGAAGGGAGGGAAGCCACACAGCCTGTAGAACGGAGAGAGAGAGAGAGAGAGACGGCCATTTTAAAAACCTGAAAGACTCTCACCCCTAGGGGTCGTAATGATTAATTATTACTTAATGTAATGCTATAAGTTCCCTTTATCTGCTGTTACATTTTCTCCCTTTTATTCCCTCTATTTTCAGGTACCAATCCTGAACCTTTGACCTAATGTGGATTACATATCTGGACCCCATTGTTATGTGATGAATATTGTTGTATAAATATGGGATTTATTCTAGTACTTTTTCTACTTTATTCTATTGTTAGTGTTGTTGATGCCTTTATGTATTTGAATTGCTACTTTACTGACAGTCTTAAAAGACCCATATACTGTAGACCTCTAATTGAGGGAGGAGCTGGCTGTGAGCCACAAGGTGAAGGCTTTTGCCACTGATATGATGTCTGTAATGATTGGTCACTGTGAAGCCAGACTCCTGTATATAATGTTTTCCATTTCCTCCTGTCAGCATATACTTGAAAAAGGTCTTGTACCGAAACGTTGTGTATTCAATTTTCCAATTTTGAGCAAGTGAAGACAGTGTGCGGGTGTCCATTATTTTTCTAACAAACCTAAAAGAAGAAATGTAACTGCACTCAATTTGAAGGTCTTCACATTATACATACTGTACATCACACGAGAACGTGTACTGACACACACACATGCACACAAACACGCACACACACACACATACACACACACACACACACACACACACACACACACACACACACACACACACACACACACACACACACACACACACACAGAGAGTACAGTACTCACAGGATATACATGATGACGCCCAGCGACCACATGTCACATGACTTGTCATATTTCTCGGGGCCCAAAACCTCAGGAGCTTATCGACGGCAGGCGATACGTTCACATCCAGAAATAGAAACAGACGGAAACAGACGGAGAGTAGAGTTACACAACGTAGCTAAAAATAACTCCATGTTGTTTCTCATGGTATAGCATGTACAAAATACATGACAGTATGTCCTAGCCTCACCAGCCGTACCTAGCCTTAAAGGAACACTCCGCCCATTTTCAACCAGCTTTGTATCATTAGAACATCAGTAGTATATCAGAAAACTGTAAACTGTTTTGAAGTCTGTCATTTAATTTGACAGTTATTGAGTGTTAAAGTGTGGACCAGTGACATCACTGGTCCACACTAACTCAAATTAATAACTCATTAACTCAAATCAACTCTCAATAACTGTCAAACTATTTATCATTCATCTAGTTTGACAGTTATTGAGAGTTGATTTGAGTTAATGAGTTATTCATTTGAGTTAGTGTGGACCAGTGATGTCACTGGTCCACACTTTAACACTCAATAACTGTCAAATAAAATGAGAGACTTCAAAACCGTTTACAGTTTTCTGATATACTACTGATGTTCTAATGATACAAAGCTGGTTGAAAATGGGCGGAGTGTTCCTTTAACAGGGAATCTGCCAGGATGTCTTTGGAAAAGACCATATTGGAACTTACCCACATAGTACGGCGTGTAGCAGGGGGTCTGCAGGGGGTTGTGTAGGGTGGTCTCCTTAGCGAAGCCAAAGTCGGTCAGTTTGAGGACTGCGTTGCGGTTCTTATTGGTGTACAGCAGATTCTCCGGCTGGTGGAACGAGGAGAAAAGGCACGTTCTGTTTACACTACTCAACATCTCACTGTCTCTGAGCCCCAGATTATAAAACTCATTACTGCACGATTAGCATCCTTAGCACACCTTGATGTCTCTGTGCGCGATGTTCACGTTGTGGAGGAACTCGATGGCCGTGCCGATGTCCCTCATGATCCCTGATCCCTCTGGGAGGAGGGAGAGAGGAGAACACGCCGTCTCAGATCTACACACTACAAGGCTGAAGATGTTTTCTTTCTGTTGTTTTTACCAGGAGTATTCCCATTGAGATTCAGAATCTCTTTTAAAATGGAGTCCTGGCAAAGACAGCAACATCAAAAGTTCCACATAAAAGAACAAACAACAAACATAACAAAACAGCAAGTTACAATGAATCAGTAACAGGACGTGTGCATTCAGTGGTCAAATAGTCCTAATCGTATTTATAATCTTCTGTGCTTATAGAATACTCTAGTTTAGGGTAACTCTGTAGCTCACACAAAGTTGAGGGTGCAAAAACTTTAAAAGCACTTTCACCAAAAACAGTGCGGGTTCGAGGGAATGACGTACATCATTTGTCCACGAGACCGAAGGTCGCAGCTACTGATCATTTTAGGAGTCAGTAGAGAACATAAATAATGAGGCAGTTTGTGCAATATGGCCTTATAGAGAAAAATGTAACAGTGTCCCCTTCTATGGTTGTATAAGGAAGACAGACCAACTTTCTCATACAAACTGCAATGGCGCGTGCGGAAACCCGAATCACAAATCTCTGCTAATATTGCATTCTGTCCTATTCTGTTTCCCTTGATTTTTTTTGTATCCATCCCTCCATGAATCCTCACCTTTCTCAGTGAAGGCCTGGTCTCCTTTGTCCTGGATCCTGCTGAACAGCTCTCCTCCCTGCATACTGGGCACATGGACACACAGCTCACCTACTGCATGTCAAGTCAGTTCAACTGAATGACACACACACACATCAACTGTGATGAATTAAAGGTGCTTCATGTAGCGTTATAACATCAATAAATCATTACCAATTAACATTCATTTTGAGACATTACTGTAATTAACATTACTGTAATTACCACTGTCTATGAGATTGGCAGCCAGTACACTGCTGTTTACTTGTGTGCCACCAGATCTGCTGTATTGTTTTATGGCACAGGACAGGTAGAGGGCGCTGTTCTTCCAGTCAGTGCAAACTGAGCTACAGTTTCTGGCAACGGCTGGTGGAGTGAGATGCCGACGGACAAATCCCTTCCAACGTGTTTACCCTCTCGAGTAAAACCCAAGAGAAAACAAACACAGAGACTGACACCGGGGTGTAGCAGCATTATCCTCAATGGGGCTTATGGGAAATGTGGTCTTAATTGTGTGTGTGTGTGTGTGTGTGTGTGTGTGTGTGTGTGTGTGTGTGTGTGTGTGTGTGTGTGTGTGTGTGTGTGTGTGTGTGTGTGTGTGTGTGTGTGTGTGTGTGTGTGTGTGTGGCAAAATGTGGTCCTGGAGACACATATTGTAGTGGACTACCACAGAGGCCGTTTTGAGTACTTTGGTGTTTATATGTCTGTCTGTCTGTCTGTCTGTCTGTCTGTCTGTCTGTCTGTCTGTCTGTCTGAATGTCTGTCTGTCTGCCTGTCTGTCTGTCTGTCTGTCTGTCTGACTGTCTGTCTGTCTGTCTGTCTGCCTGTCTGTCTGACTGTCTGTCTGACTGTCTGTCTGTCTGTCTGTCTGTCTGTGGACAGATATTGTTGCACGATAGCGTCAAAACCATGCAAGATGCAGTCACAAAACTCTACAGGTGTATAGACCTTATTCGCTAACCCCGGACAGCGCCATATTGTTGACATACCGTCCTGCAGCTGACAACAACTATAGTAACGGCCTTATTGTCATTTCTGTTCCATTACAAAATAGCGATAGTGATGACAGCAATAAAAACCCCAGAGTTGTTGTTTGTATGCTGCCGTTAATGCCTGTAATAATAAACAAAAGAAAAAACGAGGTGAACAGACTTTGCTGTGAGGAGCTGTCAGAAAGTTTCACCTGTCTCTCTCCCAACTATCCACACATCTCCTGTGTGCCGACGTATCCTCCGTCTCGCTCCCTTCACGTCTGTGGACGGTAGCGATAGAAACAAACCACGGGGACTTTATTGCTGTCATTACTACAGCCGTGCGTAACGCAGGTCACCATCCGAACACAATTGGAACGATACAGGTAACGCTAACGGCGGCTAGCTTCCTATAAACGCTGCTCTCACATAGGTTGTCACTTAAAACTGCAGCGCTATGTCAACAATATGGCGACGGTGGGCGTGCCCGTACGTGAGTGACGTCCATCGAATAAGGTCTATAGTTCAAAATGAAGGCAGAGTTCGATGATGGGTGTGATCCGAGCCCATGGCCCACATTCGTTTTAAGTTGTGGGCGTCGCGGCTGGTGTGATCCCATTACAAGGTGTTCTTGAGTTACTTCTGATATATTTTTTACCTCAGACAAATGGCTACCCTCTGCTCTGGGTCAGCCAGCTCTCTGGGACTCAAACTGTCCCACAGACATCCTGAAGTAGGTCAGAAGAAAGTGGTAGCTAGTTACATCTTCAGCTCCTGTGCCAAGAAACTCTCCCTCCATGCTCTCTCATCTCTCCTCAAAAGCATGTCGTCATTGCTGCTTGACATTGACTCATATGTTTCGTGCCGCAATGGTTTGTTTAGAACCTGCAAAATCGCCTCTCATTTGATGTGAATATCATTTGGCGAATAATTCGCCTGCGAATTATTCAGAATTTTCCTAACGTTTCCTAACGAGAACCTCTCCGTTCTATTCCAGGGGAAATGCGTGAGTGTGAAGTGGATTACGACACACAGACACAGGAAAGGGAAAGTGTGTAGAAGAGTGACTGTCCTGTCTGCTTCTCCTCTCTCCTGTCCCCCTCTCGCTCCAACAGGAAGGAGCTGACACAAGTGAGAGGACACACACTCCACACACACACACACACACACACACACACACACCACACACACACACACACACACACACACACACACACACACACCACACACACACACACACACACACACACACACACACACACACCACACACACACACACACCACACACACCACACCACACACACAGAAGGTCACTAGACAAACCGCAAGTTGCTGCTGCTTTGATGAAAGATAACGCCTCGCCTATGAGTCACTGTTTAAAATTCCCATGATGAAAGTTAATCTATCATTTGTCAGCTCACACCTTGTGCGTTTTCTCACTTTTCCACTGACTTATTACTTTTCCTTTTTCCATTCACGAGTCTGGACTGCAGCAGGCAATAAAGAGGCCAGAGTCCAACCACGTCCCGCGCACACGCACACGCACCACGAGTTTATAGTATTGTTATTGGAGTCACTTATGGTATTATTATGGAGAGTCTGGCATCACATCTGAGGCCCAGATGGAATGATAACCCTCTATCTTACCAACAGATGTCTTCACTTGTCTTCACTTGTCCACACTTGTCTTCACTTGTCCACAGACATGCCAAGTCGTATGGCTAGGTCTGACCTTTAGCAGCTATGCTCAGTAGCAGAGCCTGACTTTACAGTATGTGCCAGAGACAGACATTAACCTGCATTCACTCATTATTAGATTATACTGTACGTCCGAGTCCTGGTCGCTGCACTAGCGCCTCCTCTGGTTGGCCGGGGTGCCTGTTCGGGGGGCGGAATGAAACTGGTGGGAATAGCGTGATCCTCCCACGTGCTACGTCCTGCAGGTGAAGCTCCCCGCTGTCTGGTGAAAAGAAGCGGCTGGCAACTGCGCATGTGTCGGAGGAAGCATGGTGCTAGTCTACGTCTCTCCGCAGATCGGCAGAGGGGGGGAGAGCAGCGACCGGGGCAGCAGGGGGAGATTGGCCAAGTGGGTCAGAAATAATAATAATAATAATAATAATAATAATAATTATTATTATTATTATTATTAAAAAAAAAGATACGTCTGAAACAATACATTCTCCAGGTACTTCAGGTCATCAGGGAAAGCCTTCAGACCAGGGTGAGGGGATCTAGTGGTGAAGTAACGCTGGACCCTTACCACTCCATGATGATCAGCAGACACTTCTTGCCATGGTGCATGTTCTCATACAGGCTGAGAATGCGGACGATGTACGGCCCGCCTGACACTCGCCAGTGGAGCTCCACCTCCCGCCTGGCCTTGGGACTGTCATAGAGGATCTGACAGAGACAGAAGAGAGAGACATTATGAATATAAATGTTCAATGGCAGGCTTATCTGTTTATGAATCTCTAACCACAGTCAGGAGGGCTAACTTGAACTAAGGCACCCTTCACTCTGTCCTGTAAAACTCTACCATTTCTTGCATATTCAAACTTAATTCCGTGTGTCTGGAAGTGCTGTTGACAAAGCCATCACTTTTGGACTGTCTTCACTGGTCCCTCAAGTGTAAGCTGAGCACAGCACACACACACACACACACACACACACACACACACACACACACACACACACAGCACACACAGTCCTGACAGCGGGTTGGGCCTCACGACACATTGGCCTCAGGACACGTGAGCAGTGAGCACTGGCGAAGCGTGGACACACACACACACACACACACACACACACACACACACGTCACACACACACACACACACACACACACACACACACACACGTCACACACACACACACACACACACACACACACACACACCCAGAGCAGGTGGCGGACCTTGACATAGCACAGGTCTTCCCTCAGAGTGTATTTTGGGAGCTGACAGAGTGATGGGTGTGTGGTGTCCGGCCCAGCAGCAGAGCTCACACACTACAGTCACGCACACACACACACACACACACACACACACACACACACACACACACACACACACACACACACACACACACACACACACACACACACACACACACACACACACACACACACACACACACACACACACACACACACACACACACAGTCACGCACAGTCTGGACTCTGGATTGGGGAACCTGTGAATGGAATATTTACCGAAGTCAAGTTTCACTTCTGTGGGTGGAAGTGAAGTAATTTCCTTGTAAGTTATAGAGTGAGATTGGGGAAGTCCGGGTGTCCGGCTATTCAGAACAGAAGTCGCCTCTATAGAACTGTAATAACGACGGCTCCAATCAGCAGAGAATAGCTGTGTCTTTTACTTGGGAATGTGAAAGAGGAAGGCGGGCCATGTGCTGTGTTTCAAGGCAGGATGTTGAAAGTTGAAGTTGAGGGCTTCCGGAGGCTTCCCGTATTTGCCTGCTCTACCATTACTACTGTACATCTGTACTTGATGCATTTGATTAAATCAGCCACAGAGCTGCCACGACTTTACTGTGGTTCAAACGAAAACCTTTCAGCTGGGCTCTGAGCAAGGCAGTGCGCAGGTTTGTTTCTGTTACGTCAAGGTAACCGTTTATGGCTTCTCTCTTATGACTTTAATCAGAGCAGACAGCATGCGAACCCATTCCCTTAATTTCCTGTACTGACAAAGAATCGGCTATAATAAAAAGAGGACTGTTAAGATCAAATATACCGTATGTAGAAGAACACAACGCCAGGGGGAGAGACAGAAAGAGAGAGAGAGAGAGAGAGAGAGAGAGAGAGGGAGAGAGAGAGAGAGAGAGGAAGTGTCTGTTAATCTACTCACAGACTCATTTCTAATGCAAGGCGACATTGTGTCGTGTTGTCCACTGCAGACACACACTAAGCACACCCGTGACTGATCCTGCTCTAAACCAATCAACCACATCCTCAACCTCATCCTCTAAACCAGGGGTTCCCACACTTTTCCGACCAAGTACCACTACGTACCACCCATAAAATTTAAAATTGCTGATTTATGCAATAGCAGCAGAAAGGCTAAATAATATAAGGCTACTAGCTGGTTCAAAATGGACACACACACACACACACACACACACACACACACACACACACACACACACACACACACACACACACACACACACACACACACACACACACACACACACACACACACACACACACACACACACACACACACACACACACACACACCTGCCAACATTAGGCTGTGAAAAAGAGAACCCCTTTGAAAATGTTTTTTTCCCCTCACCAAAATTTACCATAACTTGTGTTATTTAGCTACCCTCCTGACAAGCTAGCATGTCATGGTTGGTACAAATCAATTGCTTAGGTCTTCTCGTTTCATATGATACCAGAAACTTCACTCTGGCTTTAAAACTGAGCCTGCTGCGGTCTCTGAAAGAAAATGTAATTTTTTTTGATATTTCCAAAAATCGGCCCAATCCGGTTACTCCTCAGGGTTAATGTGTATATAACTGTTTGTAAAAAAAAAAAAAAAAAAAATCTTTGGGGGACCACCAGGCGGGAGTTCCGTTTGGGAACCAATGCTCTAAGGCAGGCACTTTCAAAAAATACCGGGCAGGTGATTGGATGAATGTTGAATGTTGATCTTCTATTAAGTCTTGAAGGCTGCCAGAGCACTGGACTATCTGTCTTGATAAAAAAGGCTCACGATGGTCTTACTTTCCCTTTACAACCCGCCCCAATAAAGCACTGGTCATAAAGTCTACAGAGAGGTGGACTGGACTGGTCATAAAGTCTACAGAGAGGTGGACTGGACTGGTCATAAAGTCTACAGAGAGGTGGACTGGACGAGGAAGTGGTCCACAGTAAATCAGAGAGAGCTGATATGTGTGGTAGTCAGACTGGCAGTGTGAGAGATGACGGAGTCACAATAATATGATTCTTCTTCTGATGTTGTTATCGCCCACAAAGCACAAAACTGCTCAGGGTGCTGAGTCGTTTTGTTTTTCTTCTTCCAATACCTGCTTTGTATTACAATAATGATATCACTATTACAGTCAAATCATTAAAGGATCTCAAATGCCTTTAGCCTCCATCAAATTAATGTTGAACATAGCTGATTGGTATGTGTTGGTTTTGATTGAAGTTCTCATAATCCCCGTCATGTAGTTTTATACAATTGTACAATGGGATTTTAATGGGGCCCGAGAATCATAAAACACACTCAACAACATCTAAATGATGAAGGAAATTTGAGGAAAAACTGCAACAACAAAAATTGCAGTGATATAGCTTTTGCATAACAGCAGAGGTGCACTGTATGTGTGTGCTATATACAAAACCTTGTCAGTAAAGTCCCTGACCTTAAATACCTTTTGACTACCCCCCCCCCCCCCCCCCCCACTAGACTAGAAACGATCTATTGCATTGCCCACGCTAGGGACAGTGCAGGAGTAATCTATACAGGGGCAACTCCCAGCTCTTTTGAACGCTACAAAGATCCTCAACCACAGATTGTTTCGAGAAGAGGTTAAATAACCCAAATCCCTCACTGCCGTCAATACACAGACCCTCTGAAGCCTCATACATTACCGCAGCACAGTTAATACACAGGACCCTCTGAAACCTCATACATTACCGCAGCACATTTCCATCTATTTTTATACGCGCTATGATTTCCACCAGGCAAGCCGATAATGAGCTTCAACTAACAGTACAAGCATCTGAAGCAGTCAAAGGATCAAACCACACCTCTCCGATGGATTAACTGCTTTTATAGTGCCGGCTGCCTTGACCGATCCTGGATCTGAGCACAGCGTTTACAATAGGGCAGAGACAAAATTAATATCACAATAATCCCCCCCCAAAATTACGTTGATACCGATATATATATTTCAATATCTGCTAAAATATGTTAAATCACCTCAAAATTCTAAATCAAATTGATCTGCATGGTAATATTAAAAAAACTCTCCTTTTCAAATAACACGCCCCCCCAATTTGTTCCTGATTTCATTTAGTGAGAGACTTTAATAATTTTGTTTTCAAAATTGTGAAAATACAACCGCTCATCCGGTATCAGACCTTGCTGAGGTGTGTGCTGGAGCTATATGAGTATCAAAATGAGTGAAAAAAGCAGCATCTGCACACTCAAATCTGTGCAAAAATCTTATAATAATATATATATATATATTTTTTTAACATAAATTTATACAAAACTGTGTATAGCAATAACTCATCATTATTTCTCGACAATATGATCATATTGAAAGATGATAAATGGTTATGTTGAGTTATTGTGTAGCCCTGTTTCACAGACAAGTTCTGCTCCTCAGCTCCTCACCACGACAGTCTGATACTGGGTCACAGAGGAAAACCACAAGCATGCCAAAGGTGTGACCACAGCGTCTCCAGGAGGAAAGTGAGGACACACAAACAGAGGGCGAGCTTCTGACCATGAATGGAAGCCTGTGCAGAGAGCTGTGGCTTGTACGGCCGTGTGCGTGTGGCTGAGGAGACGACCAGACAAACCCGGCATGACTCTAAAATGGAACATTCACCTGCCAAATACTGTAGAAGCTTCTAATGGCATTAACAGTGAACGGGAGCCCTGAGGAGAACTGCCTCGCACACCACCAGGCTCTGCCAGGTCCTCGTCCTCAGAGAAGTCGAGAGATGGCTCTCCTCCAGCTCTGCTGCAGAGTGGAGTAAGCGTATAGTATATCTATCCATCCATTATGTTTAGCGCTCAGAGACACACTTAATTAAAAAGCCAGTGAGCTGGTCAACTCTACCCCCCACATCGCTTCCTCTCCCTCTACCTGGCTATTTGCCTTTGTGATTAAACATCTAGGGACCGTCATAAATTAGCAGGAGTGCCAATAGTGTAAAACGGCACTGTGAGGCTACTGCTAGGCAACGGTGGCTTTTAATCACACTCAACAAACAGTGTCACTGGGCGTCCGAGTAGTGCAGCGGTAGTAGTAGTGCTGCCTACCAACACGAGGGTCACAGGTTCGAGCCCCTGTGGTACCTCCGGCTCGGTCGGGCGTCCACACAGGCGCAATTGGTCGTGCCTGCGTGTCGGAAGCAGGATTAAAGGTACGAGTGCTGGTCGGTCGCTGCACTAGGGCTTGCTCTGGTCGGTCGGGGGGGCGCCTGTTCGGGAGGGATGGGGACTGGGGGGAATAGCGTGATCCTCCCATGTGCTATGTCCTGCTGCCGGTGAAAGCCCTCGCTGTCAGGTGAAAAGAAGCGGGTTGGCGACCGCACGTGTCGGAGGAAGCATGTGCTAGTCTACAAGTCACCCCGGATCGGCAGAGGGGGTTTAGCAATGGATAGCAGGGGGAATTAGCCATGCACAATTGGGGAGAAAATGGGGGATGGAAAGAACCTCTGGGGGGACTTGGTGAATGTATTTCCACCACAAATCACACCTTGTGTTTTATTCGTCATGGTGTGGGGGGGTAGCCTAGGTAAACCCAGCCCCCACGTGACCTGCTCTCAGACCCTGCTCACTAGTCACTACGTAGTGACTAGTGAGCAGGGTCTGAGAGCAGGTGACGTGGGGACTGGGTTTACCCAGGCTAGTGGGGGGGTGTCCCCGCTGACAAAGGCCTTTATGAGAAACAACGCCCTGAAACAGGTTATTCAGAGAGGACAGGGGTTTTTGTCTTGTTGTGTGTGTGTGTGTGTGTGTGTGTGTGTGTGTGTGTGTGTGCACGCGTGTGTGTGTGTGTGTGTGTGGGTCCATGGTGTTTTGGCTCCACTGGGGTCACCCTGACATGCTGCTGGCAGTGAGACGGGTAACGCTGTTCCGGGTGTAGTGCGCTGTTATGTGACTGTCACAGCTTGATGCCAACCCTAAAAGCAGCTAACACACCACGCCGGTTTCTGAACAGCCAACATAAAGATCTTTAGTTCACCACACTCGAGTGCCATCAATGTTCACAATGTCCAAATGGAAATAGTGTTTTCTTACATCTGAATGATATGATAATGATATGATATCTTAAATGAGCCAGAAAGATTTTCGGGATGCAGATTTTCCCAGTCACATAAGATGCAGATTTGATCTTCCCCTCTGCTGTCTCTCTCAGCGATAACAACGCTTGCCTGTTGGTTTCACTCTCTCTCCCTCTTTCTGCCATGATGCTATCCTCCCATCTAGAGCTGCAACGAATAGTCCATTGACAGAAAGTTAATAGCCAACCATTTTTTATAATCAATTAATCCTTTAGATACATAAAAAAAATACTACAATTCTCTCATTCCATTCCATATGTGAATATTTTCTGGTTTCTTCTATGACAGTCAGTAAAGTGATTATACTTTGGCTTGTGGACTGTTGGTCAGGACAAAAGAAGACATTGAGGATGTCATCTTAGACTTGGGGGGGGGGGGGGGTGACATCTTATAGGCCTATACCAATCAACCAATCAACTAATCAATTAGTGGAGAAAATAATAATGAAACTAATCGTTAGTTGCAGCCTTACTCCCACCGGACTCTCATCTGTGTGTTGTGTGCCTTCCCACTCCCTACCGCTGTTTATCTCACTAGCTCATCTGTTATCTTTCGTCCACAGACATTCTCTGGCTGTGACACTGCAGTGTCTGGTTTGATGACTGATCCCGGTGGATTACTGTAAGCCAGTAAATCTGTCTGTGTGTGTGTGGGGAGGGGGGGGGGGGGCTGGTGGTGACAGGTGACCGCTTGATGGCCCTTGTGTGTGTATGCACATCGCATGTGTGTGTTTGCCAACGTTTCCACTGTTCTGGAATACAGTGCCACCGTCAAAATCCATGTGTCTCTCCGACTGAAACGGCCATAACATGTCACAGCAGCACATGGCCAGGCCGGGTGCATCTTTACTGGCATCTGATCCGATGACAAGCCCAGACCTCCCCCCCCCCCGCCACACACACACACACACACACACACACACACACACACACACACACACACTCGCATTCAGCACTGTCCAACAGGCATGTGAGGCAATGTACATAGGCTACATATAGCCTGGACGTGTTACACAAGTTACACTCACAACTTCACAAGGGAAGAGCCTGCAGGATTATTACACTATATCATAATAAGACAAGTGTAAAAAGAAAGGTGGCTCTTATGTTACTTTTGGCAGAAGAATAGTAGGCTATGTCTATGTCTGTGAGTGAGAGACATCTGATAAGAGATTCCCATAAAGGTCAAAGTTCTTCAATTATTAGTGTTCCAACCACTCAACCCAGTTTACAGGTCTTTGATCTTCTCAGAGTGCAGAGTGCACCAAACACACATTTCCAGAGGCTGATCGAGGCTATCATCAAAACCCTGAACTCCTTTGTGATATATAGACGCAATTATGTAAACATAACGGTATATTTTCAGAGCGGTACTACTGATGTTTTTCCCTCGACGTTTTTACAGTCGTTTTTGTAGGCGCACGTTAGTTCCATTGAGGATCTAGTCTACTTGGTATAAAAACGCTGAGTTTCGGTGGGGTTTGCCCTCCACCATCTCTGGTCAAACACAGGTATCTGTCATGTGATGCAGCCTGCAGGTCAGTATACTGGAGCCTACCTTCAGCGCGCACTTCTCTCCAGTCTTCTTGTTGAAGCACTCCAGAACTTTGCCATTGATTCCCAAGCCCAGCACCTGATTGGAAATCTTATAATCGTCCGTCACCGCGTTGCGCTTTATCTCCGCTTTGGGATAGACGGGCATCGGGAAGTGCGTGGACTCGGTGTCCGCGTCCTTATCGCCGGTGGCGGCGGCGGGCTGTTTGAGGGGCTCCCCCGGGGAGTCGGGCTCTGGTTCAGCCTTCGGCGCAGCTTGCAGCGGTTCCTCCCCTACGTTCCCATTTTGAAGCATGGTTGGTCACACCGGCCGGCGTGGCGTGGTGTCCTCTGGAGAAAAGAGGATGAGTCAAAGTGGCCAAAGTAACGTGATGACTCCTACTGCTCTCCGGGTAATTGCGCAAAGCAGAGATGAATCCTCCCTTGGCCCCCGCGCGGTGCGGTGCGTCTGTCCAGAGCCAGTAAACCAGCCTATTTCTGAACTACAATAACATGATGACGCACGTTAATTACAGACAAAAACTTTAAACACGCACAGTCTATTCTCTATCAACTTTACCGGTCACAAACGGTTTGAATAACTCCAAATAAATCAGCATAATATCTCATTATTGGCACGAGAAATTAGTAGTATTCCGATGGGGTGTCTTCAGTGGTGAGGGCATTCTGTTGACTGATGAAACCAGTTCCCCGATGGTGATCTGGAGTGGATGCGTCACTTTCCAGAGTCCGGTTGCATTCACATTAGATTCACATGACAGTCACCTACACCGGGGGCTTAAAGCACCACCCTCCTCCAAGCGATATGTCTCTCAACTGGCCGCCTTTTTAAAGGAGCAGCAGCACAGATAGTTAAGAGTGCAGTGTGGAGTCACAGTGAACCTGCTAGATATTGATAATGATATATATCTGTCTTATTGGCTGGAGCCTGGAGGAAGCATGAATGAGAATAGAGGAGGAGAGTTGAGTTATGTTGGGATCCTGGGAAATCATGTACAGTAGATCCCTCATAATCTTACAAGACACCATGGCATCAGACAGTTTACTACACAGTCATAGCCTACTGTGACTCAAGTGACTATGGGAGTGAAATCATATTTGGCAACATAAAGAAGTTACTGTACATGTACAGTATGATGACATCACTGTGGTTTGTAAAGCATATGAAAACTGGTGATTTTGCATAATGTGCCTTTTATTTGAAAAGCTGTATATTGTTAAACACTGTGTGTGTGTGTGTGTGTGTGTGTGAGAGAGAGAGAGAGACAGAGAGAGAGAGAGAGAGAGAGAGAGAGTGTGTGTGTGTGTGTGTGTGTGTGTGTGTGTGTGTGTGTGTGTGTGTGTGTGTGTTCAGTACCGTGCACATAACCAGGGCCACTGTTGGTGGAATGACTGGTTGGAGACAGGAGGGTCCCTAAAAACAACACACAGAACGGGCTCATTGACACAAAATGCAGACATGTCATGTGAGTTGGTCTGTCTCTTCGTCACTGAGTCAAGTGTTTCCAAGTGGTCTAATCTGCCAGCACAGGATGCAGGCTGTGAGTTGAGGGTGGAAAATACAGAGCTGCACTTTCGTAAGCTTTCTGAAACTGGACACTAACTGAGTCTATTTTGGGTGAGTAATAAAACCACCTAAAAGAGACACACACACACACACACACACACGCACGCTCACACCAACACCCGAGCAAATAAACAGAATACACACCAAGCAAAAGTTTCACACACGTGGGTCACACCGTTCCTTCACGAACAAGCGCTAATTTGCTATATGCCGGGCAGCATGTGCGTTACGGATGACATCACTGTCGTGATATCATCTGTCATCTTGGCTGCCTGGCTAAAAATAGTGCCAGGCAACTGGCTACCCGGCACTGATGATGTCATTTGTCGTCAGGGTTGTGAGCCAGTCAGCCTTCCGAGTGAGGTCACTCGAGCAATCGTGTTGTCCTCAGTGAGTGTGTGTGTGTGGAGGGGGTGTTATCAGTCACTTGGGCATTTTGAGGGTTGTCAGTCAGTCAGCTCTCTTCAGACAGCCAGATGTAGACCGCCTGGCAAAAAACAAAACCATATAATTGATCTCTACACAAAAAAGTCTCAGTTAAGGTATAACTAATCAAATAGGTACATATTACATTAAGATAATAGCCAAGCCAGTGATGCTCAGATCCTGTGTGTACTGAGCAGCAGGTGTGAGAGTCTTGCAGATGGGGCAGAGGTTTGTGTTTGAGCTTGGTGATCGACCAGATGATGGCGCTCTGTGTAGAGCCTCTTGGGCCTTGACACGTTATTATGGATCCCACTGCCCTTGCAGGAAAAACACGCCTACCCAGCATTCAAGTGCCAGGATTGGCCAGGAGCGAGCCAACACACCCCAGTGTTCATTTTTGACAGCTCAGGCTCACACACACTCTGCGTCATAGCAAGCAATTCATTTACCAACTGAATAGAGCACCGCAGGAACGAGTCTGGAAGTAGCACGTTGGAGCTTACAGGGAAAAGTGAATGTGGTTTTAGAATGGGGATTTCACTTTAATGCATAAAATAAGGTCTGTGGTTAACAAAAGTTTATGGGAGTGGTCATTTGTGTTCAGCAGGATAATCTTCACAAACGTCGTGAATCACTTTTATGACTTTTGAAACGTCAATGCGTTTTTTTTAAACAGGATTTTCAGAAAATGCTTCAAAAGTCATAAAAGTTATTCACATTCATGAAGATGATCCAAAATGTCCGGGAGTTCCACCTTCCGACTACAAAAATATGTCATCCCTGTGGCACTCTATTAATCTTGATAGCTGACATTGAAATAAACGATGGTCACATACATTCCTTAATGTAACATGTGAATGTTACATTAAGGATCTTTGGATCGATATCGCGCGGCTGTCGCCCACCTGAAGCCACCATTGCTTTGTTCCATAACGCAGACCTTGTGAGTTCCATAATAGCTCAGCCTTGATCCCCCCTGAATAGATGTAGCAGCCCATGTTTGGTTTCTCTGTTATCTCTGATGCTGATTTGACCATTACCTGAGGGAGAGAGGACCGAAAGATAGGTAGGAGAGGAGGAGATAGAATCACAGGCATTGAAGAATAACGCTTCAAAGCAGTACAGTATATACTTCGATATTCCGTCCTATTAGAGTGGCTTAAATTCTCTAATTCTATAAGATGTTGTGCCTGAAAAGTATGAGAAATTTCTTTTTAGCTGAAGTAGCAACAGTGATTATAGTGTTATTGTCATTGA
>NC_139649.1:9289441-9374441 GCF_964638095.1 Poromitra crassiceps | reverse complement strand
AATGAGGGCAGGGTAATGCAACAGCCCCAATATGAGCCAGGATTTCAACTCATGTCATTGCAAGAAACATGACACACGCACTGGTGTAATGAACCTACTGGGACAGTTCCAACGGAATTAATGACTGGAAATAGGAATGTTTAGCCTGCCACTAGTTTCAGCTGTGTGTGGGGAAATGAGTCTTACTGTACAGTCAAACCTGCACACGCGTTTTCCTGGTTGTTCTGTGGTTGTTGTTATTTCTTTCTTTCTGTCTTACAGTATTTAGGTGCGTGCTCATGGTGAATGTGGCACCTTTCAGAGATGTTTGGCACAAAGGTCATCTGGCCTGAAATAGAGCAAATGATTAGCATTGAGGTGGCCATTCTTAGCAAGACAAATGAGAATGGCCTGGTTCTTTGAGAAAGTGATTTACAGTAGCTTTTCCTCTGGGTCAGAGAGAGAGAGAGAGAGTGTGAGAGAGCGAGAGAGAGAGAAAGTGTGAGAGAGAGCGAGAGTGGAAGGAGGGAGAGAGAGAGAAAGAGTGTGAAGCGCAAATTATGCTCGAGCGAAATCGGCGGCGCTGACTGCGCCGAGGGGGTCGCCACAGCTGGGCATCCCTCTCGGCGCAGCTCGGCGTAGGGGGCGTGCGGCACGTCGAAAATGTGACTCTGCGCCGTCAATCCATTGTTGTGAGGAATGAAACGTGCTTGTCCCTCATCTAGCAAAGCGTCCTGCAGGCTCACCGGAATGAGTTTTGAAATGGAGGGACAATAAAATGTTCCCCCACCTACATGATTGCAAAGTTATTGGTAAACGACACAATAACGTTTTGGACAAGTTACGTTCGAGTATGCACAGTCTCGCTGTCGGGCGGCAAGGCTCCAAGTCGTGGCTGCGCAAAACCATGCCGGGCGCTTGATAGAGCGAGAGAGAGAGAGGGGAGGGAGGGAGGGAGAGAGAGAGAGAGAGAGGGGAGAGAGAGTGTGATAGAGCGAGAGAGAGAGTGTGTGATCGAGAGAGAGAGAGGGGAGGGAGGGAGAGAGAGAGAGAGAGAGAGGGGAGGGAGAGAGAGAGACGGAGGGGAGGGAGAGAGAGAGAGAGAGGGAGGGAGGGGAGAGAGAGGGGAGGGAGAGAGAGAGGGGAGAGAGAGAGAGAGAGAGAGAGGGGAGGGAGGGAGAGAGAGAGAGAGAGAGAGGGAATGATAATTCCCAGGCACTCCCCGGGCCCAGAGAGATAGCAAGTTCATAAGTCAGCAAACTTGTAGAGGTCGGCGGCCAGGTCGTCCCAGGGGAGGGGACAAAGATAAGGAGGAGTGGAGGAGGACGCCTCCTTGAAGACCACCGACAGGTCTGACGTGTGGAGGACAGATGGAGGGAGAAGGGGAGAGAGACAGTAAATATTGCTGTCAGAGGCAAACAACCAGTAATGAATTTCAGCTAATGGCTAATTGTACATCCCACTTGTAAAATAAATATGTGCACTGTTGATGACTCAACCAAAACCAATTAAGACGATTATGCCCATGAGAATAATATCATCATGGTAAGAGATGACTCATCTCTCAGCTTCACTACTGTGCTGTCCTGCTGCTTGTATGTCCAAGGGCCACAACATGCAAAAACCTAAGTGGCATGTTAGACATTTAAGTTAAGTTAAGTTATCCTTTATTTATCCCCATGGGGAAATTGATCCTCTGCATTTGACCCATCCTCTACTAGGAACCTTCCTAGAACTAGGAGCAGTGGGCAGCCGCAGTGCAGCGCCCGGGGACCAACTCCAGTTCTTTTGCCAGTACCTTGGTCAGGGGCACTGACAGGAGTATTTACCCTAACATACATGTCTTTTGGTGGTGGAAGGAAACCGGAGCACCCGGAGAAAACCCACACGGACACGGGGAGAACATGCAAACTCCACACAGAAAAGACCTGGGACGGACCGGGGTTCAAACCCAGGACTTTCTTGCTGTGAGGCAACAGTGCTAACCACTGAGCTACCGTGCCACTGAGCCACCATGTATATTTGCTTAACACTGACATACAATAGATTTTTGTTTTGTAGATGCACGTATTGTGTGTATTCACCAGCCATAACAAGATGGGTTCCAGAGCAGGATCCGGAACCTCCCACCTTCTCCAAGAGGCGGGCTTTACCAAAGAGAACGGTGTCCTTAAGACTGCGGAGGAAGTCCGGCTCACCGAGCTTCATAACATCCAATCCACTATCACGCTCCTGGGTGAAAACAGGAAGCAAGCATGGGTGAGCAGTTAATCATAGATACAAATACAGGTACTGAGAAGATTTCTGGAGAAGTACTGGGCCTAAATCAACAAATCATCTGTGATAGGAAGTGGTCCACTTTAACCCCAACGAATGTCACCCATCACCATTTACAACATCCAAGCCAGGTTCCTCTGTAGGCCCTAATTTAATAGCATAAGGGACATTTGCATCAAATCATCTGTAGTGGCAACTACTGATGCTGATAAACAACATATAATTACAAACAATACACATGATGGTAATGGACACTGTATATTACTGTAACGTCTTGTCTTTCGGTCTCACTGGCACCCTCTGCAGTCAAAAGAGAGTACTACTCCTCACCGTGTTAAAAGTGTGATCCTCTTGGCTTGCTCAGGCTGATGAAGTCTGTTGAACTAAACAGCGTTGAAGTAAAGGATAAATGATCTCACTTAAACATTGATGAGCATACACTACTGCTGACCCACTACACAACGGTATTGAGATACAACAACAATTACTATTCTTGACAATAATCTGCAACTTTCTGTTGCAAAAGGTCTCATTTTAAATTCAGTCTTAGAAATACTATTGGAAAGAATTGTTACATAAAATTTAGCAAAAATGCTTTCAAATCATGGGGCAATTCTTTTACATCAAACAACTTTTTTTGTTTTTTAACTTTAGCACACTAATACATAGAGCAGTCACACACTCAGCTGCAACCCACTTACAGGTAACGGTCCCAGGTATCCTGCAGATAGAAGGTTTAGTGTGCGGCCAGCGTTACTAGGACAGTGCAAGATGGGACAAGAGGGATCTCTGTCTCTTCAAACACAAAGCGTTCCACCTGAAACATGCGGACGGCTATTTCAGTGTTATAAGATGCATCTTCAGGTGAGCGCTCAAAAACTATGGATCCTGTGACTCCCTATTCAAGCAGTAACTCACACTTTGCTGTTAGGTCTTCTGAATAGTGGTGGTCTGTTGTGCCACCACAGATAGCGCCTCCACATCAATAAGATTAAATTCCTCAAAGCACGCCCAGGCTGAAAGGGAAAATGGAAGTCAATCATAATTGAATACAAAGCTCTGAGAGAAACTCCAGTCTCCAGTTTCACATAGAAAAGGAATCCAAAATGGATGTAAGGGATAGCCAGATTTTTGCTCGGCTCGTCTGGGTAGTGTCTAGACTGTAGAGGTAAAAGCATTCATCTACCACCGCGGAGACCCGGGTTCAATTCCAGGTAGCGGTACTTTCCAGCTTGGCCAGACGCTCCTACAGACACAATTGGCTGTGTCTCTCTCTGCGGGTGGGAAGCTGGTGGGATATGAGTCCTGGTCACTGCACTAGCGCCTCCTCTGGTCGGTCAGGGCGCCTGTTCGCTGAGTAGGGGAACTTGGGCGAATATAGTGTGGTCTTCCTGGCGGTGAAACTCCTCGCAGTCAGGTGAAAAGACGAGGCTGCTGCCAACTGCACATGTATCGGAGGAAGCATATGCTACAGTAGTCTACAGCTCTCCCCAGATCGGCAGAGGGCGTGGAGCAACGACCAGGGCAGCAGGGGGACTTGGCCAAGTACAATTGGGGAGAAAATGGGAGAACAATCTGGGGGGGGGTGGAACTTGCTGCATACCTGATGCAGCATTTGCGTGTATATCCCTCATTTGTGTGTGTATCCCTTTAAGACCGCGAACCGCGTGACACGGTTCGCGGTCTTAAAGGGAATCAGGTATCAATGGGTTAAAAAAAAGCAAGATTTTTACTACTTGACAACAAAGCTGATATATTCCATCACAAGTTTAAGGTATGTTTCTCTTACCTGGCCATGCAGTCCCGTGAGGGAATGTGCCCATTGCAATGAAATCCAGCAGGAGCAGTTGAACACCAGTCTGTCTGCATTTCATGTCCCTGCTGGACCCGCAGGATTGCCTCCAAACTTCATGTACAGGGTCAGCTTGCATCTGGAACAGGCAGAACATATTCTCATTCAAAGAGCATAATGGCATCAAGGCATCAGAACATCAGAGCAGGTAGCAGCAGAAGGAATAGCCAGGGCCTACCCGTCAGTGAGCGAGGTGATGATGACCAGATGATCCAGAGTTACCCAGGGACTCACATCCACGGTAACACACTGCTGTCTACACACTTAACACAATACAGTCAGCTGTTACACCCCTGCTGGGGGACGTGAAAGTTGTATTGTCCAACGTTGAAGGGCATAACCAAAAGGAAAGTGACGTAACGGTCCAGATTTTAATTCACAAATATCAACAGATTAGAAATGATCAGGGTGGCCCCGATGTGCCTTTGACCGGTTTGGGAGGGTTACGAGTTTATTTGTAAAAGGCTCACATTACCAGATCTTCTGTGCTGAATATCAGTACCGGCCAACTTGGCCCTGATCCAGATTTATCCTCCGATTGTCAGTGGGGGTGAATCGGGGATAAATTGTCTGAAGAACGCCTGTAATCTGAGCCCAGCATCAGTCATGTGATATATTTCCAACAGTCGAAGAGGAGAGGAACTATGAGGATAATTGTGAAGAAGCAACCGAGCGATGTTCTCAAACCGTCTGCACGAACGAGGCTGTAGTACAGCAGAGGGATCTTTGGGTCTGGGACAGGATCTCCAGCAGCTCATCATCTGACAGGAAGCAGAAGAACCCACAAACAACTAGGCCCGTGCAACTAATAGTGTATATTCTTTTATTGTCATTTTAGTTTGCACAATCATTGATTGTGGAATACTGACATAATTGGCAATACTGAAGCATTTAATTTCACTTCAGAATAGGAATAGTATTAATGTCCCTCAAATGATCAGGGCCATTTATTGTGATCGATCATCATTGAGCTCTTTCTGGACCAGTCCCAACAGCTTGTTACACTCCCTCAGATTGTATTGCAGACAGGGATCTTGGCACAGGTCAATCACCTAGAGATAAAGACAGAAACACACACACACACACACACACACACACACACACACACACACACACACCATCATCATCATCATCATCATCATACTGTAGATGTGGGCTACTCCCTGTATCCCTACAAACACATTGCCGTCTTATGATGGGACCTGCTTGGGGGAGCCCTGACCTGTGGGTTATCAAAGATGCTTTTCATGACCTTCCTCCATGTGTGCTCCATTTTCTGGTATCCGCTTCCCTCCACAGGCAGCTGGCGGTTGGGCTCCAGGTCGAGCCAGGAGCGCTGGCATGCCAGCAACTTCTCCAGCACATCCTGCAACGCACCAGGAGAGGGCAGCAGCACAACATGAGAAACTGGACTGACATGGCAAAGAATGATCCAGGGTGTCTTCCTTCATTCTAAACGTGTGTGTGTGTGTGTGTGTGTGTGTGTGTGTGTGTGTGTGTGAGTGTGAGTGTGTGTGTGTGTGTGTGTGTGTGTGTGTGTGTGTGTGTGTGTGTGTGTGTGTGTGTGTGTGTGTACCTGTGTCCTCCAGAGCTTGCTCTGCCAGCTGCTGATGCGGTCTTCAAATGGCTTCTTGAAAGGAGAGAGGGACATATTTTGGCTCATGGAGATGTGTTGGTCCAGCAGCTGGGAGGACTCGTCTGGCCTCTTAAACACGTAGGTGCCCGGCTCCTTGTAGGGCAGCACACCGAAGTTTACCGTCGACCACTCCTGTTCCATCTTTTCCAGAGCCTGGGTGAGAAAGTGCGAAAGAACACAGAAGTCTCGTTTCAGAGTCCATATGACAAATTTGACCAATGTATGGTCAAACTTGTGTATATGTTCAAAAACATATACAGCAAAAATTCTGTGTGTCGAAACATTGCAATTAATATGAGGAATCTATTGTGATATACAGTAGATTAGTTGCCCCATAATTACACAGCTGACTGCACTGTCACTGTGTAAGATATAAAGAAACACACAAGTATGTTACAGTCCATAACAATTCATGGAGACCAGGTTCTTAAATTGGGCATGTAACCTGTTCAATGGCGTACTCTTCCCTAGCCAGCTCAGCCACACGGGCTATCTCATCCATGTGTTTCTGCAGGCCCATCTCCAAGCCCTGGGAGAAGGTCAGGGTTCTGGGCTGGAAGTGAATCTGGAGGCCATCGGAAAGCACCTGCCAGTGGCGGCTCCTCATCCCCTGGTTGCTCAGGCCCTGGATCAGAGGGACGTGAGGCTGGAAGCCTTCAATCTTGCCGAGGATTTCAGTTGCCACCCTCTGGCAGTCTAGAGATAGATGGGGAGCAGAGCAAATAGGGGAAGTGAGGATAGATGCACTAACCGTCATGATCTATTGAAGGGCATTGAAGAACCTTCATACCTGGTCAAAGTATGAACACAAAGGCCACACATATCCATTCTTCTAGTGAGCCAATAAACGTAATAAAGCTTGTGTCGCTCACCAGGGATGTCCTTGTCCTTGAACTGTTGGACACACTCGTGCATGGTCTTAAAGGCGTCTGTGAAGTTGCGCCCCAGCAGCTCCGAGTCGATGATGGACAGCGGGTCATTGAGCCAGCTCTCGTGCCAACGGAGCCAGTCAGAGGTGGTGGTCCAGAGGTCCCTGAAGGGCCGGAAGTCCTTTATCAGCTTCTGCAGTCGATCATACTGTGACACATTTCATTGTTAGAGAAACAAGTCAAATGGGTATTCTTGACCTGTTTTGTGAAAACCAATGGGTAAAACATATATATATGAAGAAGAAGAAGAAGAAGAAGAAGAAGAAGAAGAAGAAGATTACATTCGTGATGGGAATCCCAAAGAGACGTTCTCTGTTGTTGTAGGTTTGGGCCATAGTCTGGCACTCCTCCAGCTGGTTGCTTAGCTGCTTCACCTCGTTGACAGTCTCATGGGCACGATCAATGTCTGTGTGGGCCGCGAGCCCAGCGACCAGCATCTACAAACACGGTTCCAAACCGGTGATTAACCGCCAGATGAGATTAACTTACCCTACACTTGAAGGTGTAGGGTAGACATGCTAGGATTACAACAGATAAACCAAGGCCTATCCTGAGTGCATGTTTAAAGGTCCCATTCCGTGCAAAAGCTGTTTTGACTTGTAAATGCATATATACTGCTGTCAGCCCTCCCTGTAATGAGTGGTCACAAGCTCAGAACTGCCACAGTTGGATTTGTCCCTATACAGCTCTCTCAAGCAGTCTCCTCCAAGCCACACCCCCAAACGCTTCGTTTGCCCAGACGGGGGATCGGGACGTCACGAGCTTCCTCACGCATACTGCGCGGGTCTCTCTCACACAAGCTACCTGCACCATTTTGTCTATAGCCACAAAATTAACACTTCTAGCTGGAGCGACGCCAACTGTACGTGATCCAGCAACTGCAGAGGTGCATTCGGTAAGTCTAGGCATTTTGAGATGTCCTCTTTAGCGTAGTAACCGTTAAGTTAACGATAACTCGCAACCTAGCGTGCTGGTCCACAGACGCTAATCTGATTGGCCGCTGGGAGCCTGGGGCGGGCTCTCCCTCAGCAGCCAATGGGAACTGTTAGTTCTGAATATATTATAGAAACAGACCGTTCTTGGGAAGCGACGAGATGAGGCAGTGAGAACTCCGTCACAACAAACGGGGTTGCTATATTTTCGACAAATTAATCCAGAATCATGTTTTATGGACCAGAGACACACATTTTTAAGAGGTTACAGCTGCACGAATTGGGACCTTTAAGTTAAACAGAACTACACAGTGTATATTGTGTAGAGGTTTCAATGACTTCTGTAGATTGAAAAGCATACTGTGACATTTTGTATTTTTGACGCCTATTTGTCTTCATCAGAAACTGGTCCCAATATGGAGGGAAGTTTCTCATCGAAAAAAAAGTTTCTAATTTGTCAATGAAAGCGATTAAGTGCCAATAGAGTAGCGCAGGGATGATGCCTTTTTGTAGGTAACCCATAAGTTAGCATCCCGCTGGGTTCCCTCGTCTCCAAGTCAATGAGTATTTTCTATGGGGATTTTGGTTAGATGCCTGAAATAAGCTCTGTGGTTAACAAGCGTTTATGAAACTGAGACATTTGTTGTTCAGCAAGACAATCGTCACAAATGAACAGCACTTTTGTGATTTCTTTAAGCGTAATTTTGTGATTGCCAAAAATCACGATCGCCAGAAAACGCTTCAAAAATCATAAAGGTGGTGTTCATTTGTGAAGATTGTCTTGCTGATCACAAAGGTCTCAGTTTCATAAACGCTTGTTAACCGAAGACCTTATTTCAGGCATCTAACCAAATTCCCCATACAAAAGTCCCATTGACTTTGAGACGAGGGAACCAGGCGACGCTAACTCCCGGGTTTTAGGACTCATTCCTGTGGCACTCTATAATGAATCCCCATGGTGATAAGTGGCTGGTGAATATACAAGAATAACTCAGATGGTCCAGCTGACCTCTAGAGAGTCTATTTGCTCCTGGAGGTTGTTCTGGTTGACCAGCTGGATCTTATGGAAGCCCTCCTCATCGTCCACATGCTGGGCGGCTACTGCCTCCATCTGGGTCATTATCTTATGAGGCCACCCAATAGCTGTCCACCTGCACAGAAAGAGTCAGTGGACAGAATCACTAATCAAATTCAGTTATCTTTTCCCTCTATTCACTCTAACCATTACGAAAGCCCCAAAAATAATTCTGAAATCATATAAAAAAAATATTAATTTGTATGGACTAAATTCAACAGTCTTACTTTCTATTAAAGTCCTCATCCGAGAGGCTGTAGAAGAGCTCGTCCAGGAGCTCATAGTCTGAGAGGGTCTTGCCCAGACGTTCCTGTTGTGGACAGATAGGTCAAATATGTTGAGGAATAAGCCTTGATGTGGTGTGTGTAACTGAAATATCCCTTCTATCGGCACCTTGTGACTCTTGAGCTGTTCTGGGATCTGTTTCATCCAGTCCCTCTGCTCGCTCAGCTCCTCAATGCTGTCGGGCTTCTCACACAGCGTTCTGCTGATGACCTCACACTCCTCACATGCCTGGACACACAAACACACACATGTTTTCTATCACAATGATTTTGAAATGAATACAATGAAATTGTATCTAAAATGCACACACACACACACACACACACACACACACACACACACACACACACACACACACGCACGCACCCCTCACACACACACACACACACACACACACACACACACCAACTTTACTAATACGGTGCCATACGGAACATAACTATCCTAAGCAGTCATACCTTATCAGTTATCCAGTAGAGAGGCAAAGTGCCCGCCTACTTTCTGCTTCAGCACTGTACCAGAGATTTTTATCCGCCATTTATTTTCCCATAGACATTTCGTAAAATGCTTATAAAAATATTTTTACTTGGTCAAACCAAACGGTTCAGCTATATTTAGAATCGGGAGAGACCATAGAACATTTCTCTCTGACCAAAACTAAAAAACAACATCATGGAAAAAATACTCTCTTTAAACCTGCATTTTTTTTAAAGTTTTGGTCCGAGTGAAATGTTATGCGATCTCTCCTATTTCTAAATATATATCGTTTGGTTTGAACAAGTAAAACTACAGTATATTTTATAAGCATTTTACGAAATGTCTATGGGAAAGTAAATGGCGGATGAAAATCTCTGGTACAGTGCTGAAGCAGGAAGTGACGTTCCACTTTGGCTCTCTATATATAACTGTACTTCACCCTCATATGACTTCTACTCTTCTGTGTTCTAAACGTGCAGCTTACATCTTCAACTTGCTTGCGCAGCTGACGGGCGAGGCGGTGGAGCGCTGCGTTGGCCAGAGCCTTTCGTTTGTTGGAGAGAGCCTGACGTACGCTCTCTACACTGACAGTGAAGGGCCCGATGACGATGGAGGACGGCAGCGAGTGCTCCAGCTTCTCCTTCTCCTTCAGGTGTTGAACTGCCTCTTTCTTCACTTCCTGGGCTGTCTCTTCCCCCTGACTACAGCCTCTGGAAGACAAATGACAAACCCATGCACAGTGATTACGCCTTTAAGTAAAATAAATAAATAATAATAATACAGTAGTCAAAAATAATCCATGCAATGGAAAATGCCCTATGGGCGATTGAAATGATTTCATTTAATAAGTTAAGCATCTCATGACTGCACCAAAACCTTTACAGCATTATATAGTAATACATCTGCCACTCACATATCGCAGAACTCATGGGGGGAAAAGGTGGAGTTGTGAAGATCTGCGGGCATAGTCTGAACAAAGTCTTACCTGAGGAGGGTTTCTATGTCTGAGTTGTGTAGCTCCAAGTGTTTCTCATATTCAGCAGCGTAGGCCCTGAGGGGTATGGCAGCTTGGCGCAGAGCCATGCGGACCTTCTCCCTATGATCAGTCACTAGTGGATCAAACAAGCCCACCGACTCCAGCAGAGAAACGTCAGCGAAAAACAGCTTCTGCATCACAAACTGCCATGGAGGAACAATTACATATCAGCAGTATCTTCAGCGACATTGTCACAGACCTTATACTCGTCGTCATCATCCACAGATAGTAGTGCCTATCATAAAAACATTTTCTTTACTTGCATTGCTTAGTAGTTCATGCCAGATTGTATCTTACCTTATCAAGCTGCGGAACATTGTGTGTGGCCAGGATGCCCTTGTCAAACAGGTTCACAATAGATATCTCAAAGTTCTCCAGAGGAGTGCTGTAATGGACTCCAGTCGGATCCAGAACCAACTCCACCAGGAACAGAGGGTTCTTCTTGGGCCTGGATAGTGAGAGTGGAGTAATATTACCCATACACAATATACTGTATAAATCACAGTAATATGACATATAGGCACTATCAAACACTCATTAAAAGTGAGTACGCAATGTAAGGCTGTGTGAGATCCAGAAATCCGCAAGCTGCGCCATCAATGGACAGGCAACCTGTCAATCACGCCCAAAACATAGTCTTTTCTACCATGTTTTACTCTAACGGGTCAGTTATATAAAAATTCACTCCCTCTACAATTGTCACGAAAGGTGAAATTAGCTATATTGACTAAAACCGCTTTTTGAACCAGGTTGTAAACATGTTCATTCCTGTTGCAAAATCGGGCATTTTAACATGGGCGTGAACGGGGAACGACTCCCTTTCGGAGCCAGCCTCAAGTGGCCATTCGAGGAACTACAGCATTTATCACTTTCGCATCGGCTTCATCTGTCCAATCGAGCTTGCCGCCTGGTGCCAATGTGTGTGTGTGTGTGTGTGTGTGCACGTGTGTGTGCACGTGTGTGCTTCCTATCCTACTTGTAGGGGCTGGTGATCAGGTTGTTTTCCCAGACCAGGTCCTGAGGGCAGGTCAGCACACTGTGGCAGGCGTCCAGCAGCAGCTGAGCCAGGCTGAGCAGCGAGCCCTCCACCAGGAAGCGCAGCGCGTCCTGGAGGTTGTAGTGCACCAGAGACATCAGTCTGCGCAGCTTGGACATCTTGTAAATCTCCCAGCGAGACTCATTTAGGCTGTACCAGCCCGGGCCAGCGTCCTTCAGCTCGGACCGGATGGTGTTACACAACGTGGTCACCCAAGAGTCCCGGAGAAACGAGGCTACCTGGAGAAGGAGGAAAGACCGGCTGTTGCTTTATTCATGCGATAGTCAGGCTACAAGTAGCCCGAGGAGCAGGTGAAACTGGAGTGCATTGCTTGTTTCTCTGGGAATGCCCGTGTAATCATCAGGTCAATTTGCTCACTGCCAATGTTGAATGAAGAGGACTTGTAGATACCAGCCCCTAAAAACAGTTAGAATAAAACCAAGAGTTGCTGTCGATATCACTGGGAAATTGTTGGACCGAGAACTAATACAACAAGCCACAATTGTCCTGATGACTCCCATTCATAGTTATGATAATCTGATTGGACAAAAGGCATTCCACGAGTATACACAGTATAACCTTGACTGGCAAAAACAGCTATCTTTCACTCGTTTTACAAAGAAATTCATCTTTCCTCCTTCTCTTGTACAGTAAATTACATAAATGCTATTCAGAAGATATCGTCGAGCGGTGACGAATATAAAAGAGCTACCTGTGAATGTTTCTGAGACTGGCTGAGCTCAAATTCCTCGAGACGCAGTGGCGTGGTGAAGGTGATGCGGAACAGACTCATGGCTGCGACTCTCTTGCATTCGGCCCGTATTGTGGATAATATATCAATCACCTCCGGCTTGGTCAGCAGGGAACGGCAGGTGAATGCAGCTCGGTTCTTCTCAAAAGCATAGTCAGGGACCGACACACACCCTGGAGATATGCAGCACAATCACAGTGTTCAGAGTCTACATTTTGAAGGTGAATACTGGCCACTGGTTGATAATAGTCATTGCATCCCCCCCCCCCCCCCCACACACACACCAGTGCCCACACACACACACACACAGCTAACAGGCTCACCTGTCTTTGGTACCCGCTCAGGATCCTTATGCGGCAGGGTGATGTGTGCAAACTCCTCTGGGTTGCTCATCACTACTTTGTCCAAAATGATGTGGTTCATGGTGCAGTCATATTCCAGTTTGATCTCCTTCTCCAGCTCCTCTACACACTCCTGTAGACTGCACACACATGTTAATGTCACCCTTACTCCCCCTTCAAGGAAGACATATTTATATGGTAAGGTTTGGTCAACTCAAGGGCATCTATTATGAAATAGTAGCAACGTCAAGGTACATTGAAGAGGGGGAAATGATAATTGACTGACCCTAACTGCCCCCCGTAGTTACTGTTGCTAGGTAGATCAAACTTTTTACCTACAGCTATCTCAAAAACGACACATCGTACCGCTTATACTTTGACATTGCGAGCGAGAGCAGAAGTAACCGAAGGGTATGATGTATAATATATGTATGTTGTGTTAGAAACATCGCGGATTCACAATATCACATATTTTAAGCCAATACAGAAGCTTTACTTTTCAAACAAATGGCCAGTTGATGACACAAAGCGGAGTAAAAGGTGCCCAGACTAGGCTCCATAGGCTGCTACATGCTTGCTCAACTGTTATTGGAGCACAGAGCAAAAAAGGGGCAGGACTTAGGAAAGGTCAATGACAACAAAGTCAAAGTTGAGAAGTAGTGATGCTCACTTTCCCAGTCTGCTGCGGCCAGGAGTGGAGAGGGCAATCCTGTTAATGCGCTGGAGGCTGTGGGTGCTGATGGAGGGTGTGCCACCCCAGATGGGCATGCCGTGGGCAGTCAGGTGGTAGAGGATCAGGGCCTCTGTGTTCAGCCTCAAGTCCTTGGCAAACCGCACCCGCTGGGCAAAGACGCGCGGGTCCTCAGCACTGAACAACAACCTGATCCTGGGTACCCAGTACTGAGTGGCTGTAAGCATGGGGGTTACTCCTACTCAGCAGAGGGAGATGGGAGGCATACATGTAAGGTAAACATGGAGAAACATTTGTGAGAAGAAAAATATGAGACAAAAGTACTATACATAATCATAAGAGTGTAAATCTAAGGGCGTCCGCGTAGTGTAGCAGTGTAGCGGTAGATTCCCTGCCTACCAACACGAGGGTCGCAGGTTCGCGCCCCCGTGTTACCCAAGGCTTGGCTGGGCGTCCATACAGGCACGATTGGCTGGTGTCTGCGGGTGGGAAGCCGGATTAGGGGTATGTGTCCTGGTCGCTGCACTAGTCGGTCTGGTCGGTCGGGGCAGCTGTTCGGGGCGGGAAGGGAACTGGTGGGAATAGCGTGATCGTCCCACGTGTTATGTCCTGCCAGTGAAGCTCCCCCTGTCAGGTGAAAAGAAGCGGTCGGCAACTGCGCATGTGTCGGAGGAAGCATGGTGCTAGTCTCGGCTCTCCCCAGATCGGCAGAGGGTGGAGCAGCGACCGGGGCAGCAGGGGGTAAAATTGACCAAATACAATTGGGGAGAAAATCCACGGTGCGAAACACTAGCAGGGTTGCCTGGTGCTCAGCCCCCCTGAATCACAGTCTTTAGCACTCTTTGAATTAGCATGGTGACTTATAGGTTTCTGGACACAAGCCTATCGATGACTGACGCAATTACTCGCCCTGACCAATTCTTCATCTTCTTCTTCTTCACTGTAGGCTCCCAAGTGGAGCATAGGGCCACAACCACACTACACCAACATCTTCCTGATACAGAAGACTCCCCCCCCCCCCCCCCTCGCGACCGATTGGTTTCAGAAATCAAAATCTTTGACCAACCACAGTAGCAAGGCTTCAGAGCAACAACAATTATGGCGGCTGTCACTTCTGATCTTTTAAACATGCTGATTGTTCCTATTTTAATTCATTTTCAAGTTTTTTTAAGGACTACTGAAATCTCTCAATCTAGCTTGATTCCTTCTGATTCCTTTGCTAGCACTGCCATTAGTTGTTGTCACACTCTGTAACGCTCGTCATAAGTAGGTTATAATTATATTATAGTTATTAACCCCCGCGGATAGTCTTGTGCTCCTATGAATCGCCATGCAAATTCAAAAAGTATTAAAGACTGTGATTCATGGGGACTGGACACTGAGGCGACTAGCAGGCATAAAGCAGGCAACTGAACTTACCCTTTTTGTATCCTCCATTTAGAATGGGCTTTCCTTTTTTGTCGGTTAGTCTACCACTGATGTCAGCTTTCTGGACCAGGTACTGGTCTTTCTCATGACTGTAGTCAAGAACCCCAACAAAATGCCAGCTGTACTTCAGGGCGGGGCTTTTCGGGTCCTCTTCAGAAAGCAGAGAGAGAAAACGAATAAAAGGTAAAAAAAGGAAGAACAGAAAAAAAATCCATCTCTATTTTTATATTTCTGGTGGCAATTTACCCGGTGGAATCTTGTCAGTTGTAGGCAGCAGGGCTTTAGCAGGTATAGGTTTGCGATCAGCTGATCCTTCAGCATAGCCCAGGGCGAGCCAGTCTTGTGGAGTACGGCAGTCATAGTCCTCATTATCAAATGCCTGCGAGAGACGTGAGTTTATGCTAATTGGGAGCTAAATTGCCATGGACAAGCAGTAGCAAAATAAATGTTAGCAGGCTCACCTCCAAGGGCAGGTAGTTTGACATAGGAGGGGTAGCATTGCCTAAGGTGCTCACATGTTCCTCACTGCTGCTCTGGTGTCTTACCAATAGTTGGTTAGAGTCTACGCCTTTCTCTGCAAGAAGCTGAGCAATGTCCAGCTTCTGATATTTCCTTCTACGTCTAAAGGAAGAGACAATATAAAACAGTTAATATTATTACAGTGGCTGAGGTGCCAATTAGTGATGTATCTGTCATCTGATTTGCTCCACTGTGTCAAATATACTTATTGTAAGTTAGTCGCTTTAGGAAAATGCGACAAATGTGATGTAATAATGTAATGTACAACTCTGTCTCTATTCTTGCCCTCTCTGTAAATTAAAGTCATATTAATAACAGACACCTTTTGTAAACCTACCACCACCTGCAATACACAGGAAATACAAAGAGATGCAAGCTACATAGCGCTAGCTGACAGTACCTCCACTGTCGAAGTTTCCCTGGCACCCCCAAAAACATACCTCTCTATCTCTAACTCTCGGGGGATCTGGCCAGGCATGGCTTGGTAGGGCAGCTGCACCTTGGGTGTAAATCCACCAGGAGCGAAGTCAGTGATCTGTGGTTGCTTTGTGGTAGGTCCATGTTCAACCATCTTGTAAAGGCCAGGCAGAGTCTGGAAGGTCATCACTGAGAAGAGTTTTGACATAACACAACAAGGTTGTGCTCCTCTTGAACTATAGGCTATGTATGTGTGCGCGCCATGTTAGAGATAATGAATAAAACAGTCTATATGCCTGAAAAAGTGGCATATAATGTCTCACCTTTTGGCGTGTTGAACTCCAGGCTTTCTTGGGATAGTAAACTCAGCTGGGTCTCTGGTCCTTCTCTATAAAACTAATCAATATTGCACTTATTATAGTTTTTCAGTCACAGCATAATAGCAGCTTCATATTTTGCATGCATGGCAGAGCTCCGGTGACTGAATTTGAATGTGTCTGTCCCATGTAGGCTACTGTAAATGCATTAGCCTAACCTATATGTTGTTATCTGGACATTCGACTTGGCTGCTGTGGTGATGATGTCTGAGAAGAGCACCTTGTGTCTGAGCACAGGGTAGTCTCTGTTTCTGATGGGAGGGAGTTTGCTCCTGTGACTCAGAGCTGGAGGCCCGGGCTCCAGAGGTTTGTTGGGTGGACGCTTTCTCGCCATCTGGTCACACAGAGGGGAGGGGGGCAAATAAGAAGTCTGGTTTTCTTATTCTGTTTCCCCCTGATATCTCCACTAGTTACATGTTGATTCAGAATTGCAGGTAGGCATGGCAGGCAACATTGTTTCTGGGCCAGCAGCAGTCAGACGGTGGGAAAATGAGATCAGATGAGCATCTGTCTAACTGACTGATGTCTGTATAAAACCCATGTATTTTACCTGACCGACCACCTAACTGCTAACTCTGACTAACTTGTCTAACTAGGTAGTAGGTTAGCTGCCAAACTGACTGACCTGTGTAATCACAGCCCATAGTTTATCTACTTTGACTACAGCTGTCAATTTGTTTAACTCTGAAAATAGACCTACTGTACAACGTACGCAGTTTGGCAACTAACCACATTATTTGGACGTTTGCTTTGTGTTCTGAAAAACAGTTCGGTTTGAAAAACAGCGAAAATAGCAGCGTTATTTCACGATAATTAAGCTTATTAAACAGCTCGCCGTGTTTGTGAATGAACGCGCTGTTTGCAAAACAAACTTTATATGCTAAAACTCACGTGCCTAAACAGTCAGGGAAATCTTAGCTAAATAGCAAACTACAAACACTTGACGCTAATGTTAGCTAGCATTGTTGTGCATTGTCAACGTAGATAAAAGTCACCTGTCAGCAGCACAACTGTCATCCCATGATCTTGACACAAAACTGTGATGAGCGACGCATTGGCTGGCTTTTCGACATGCCTGTTTACTTTACGTTAAAACTTATAGCTAACTTACTTCGTGTTGTCCAGTCTTTATGGATAGTTGAACATGACTTGAAATGTCCCCTGCAATCTCTGTATACAGTGAGTGGTGAACTGTTGGGACATGGCAACGGTTGTCATGGAAGCTGATCTAAAGCAGCGCGGTCCGAGCTGCCAACAGAGCAGTGCTTCTCAAAGTGGGGTCTAGGGGCCCCCAGGGGTACTTGAGAGGGTTCCAGGGGGTCCCCAACAAAAAAAGGTAGGATAATAATTAATTTTAGCTAGAATTCCAACTACAAGTAAGTAACACAATGACAGAAATAGGCTATGACTATTTTGGTCATGGGTTTCATACACTTTCTGTAATAAAACATCTAAAGTGTGACAACCCTCCCTCCTGGCCCTTGGGGTTAGGCTGATTGGGTGCACCTGCCTGGTGTACTTTAAGAACACCTTCAGACCATTCAGTCTCTCTCCATCCTCACTCATGCACCTTTTGTTCTGTTCATTTGTTTAATGTAATTTGTGTTGTCTAGTTATTTTCCCTTAGTTTTAGTTAATTATTGTTTTAACTTTTACTTTGGTGTAAGGCGGACTCATCCCGCTTCAAGGAAGTAACGAGGGAAGTCATACACCAGTAGAAGTTAAGTAGAAGTATATAATAATATATTCACTAAAACTCAGCGAAAGTAACTAGACAACAGTGCACCGGGCTCAGGTGCACTCAATCAGCCTAACGACCCCAACACCAGGCCCCAGCAAGACAGGGCCAGCCCAGGAGAGTGGGAGGGTCATCACAAAAGCTAAAAAATAATTTAAATAATTGAATGGAGGACCCTGGGACAAAATCCTTTCAGATGGGGGTCAGTGGTCAAGTTTGAGGATTGGGGATTCTAGAGCAGGTGCATTATAGACGTCTGTTCAGATGTGCATTTGCTGTAGAACAGCTGTCCCTGGCAGGTACAAACATCTGGACGACTGCCTGCTGTAGAACAGGAATAACCAGCAGAGGGCCAACAACATACATGCACTCAGGAGACCTCCAGTTGGTTGATGGCCAATAAATATATTATTGAGTTTCTATAACAAGATGGGATGCATTTGGCCTTTAAAAAGACAACCTGAAATAGTATTGAGCTTAATTGCCCTTTCACCTGATATGGCCATGGGAAATCATTACCACTATTTCTCTTTGTTATCATCATCAACTGTATAGACATAAATGTAGCCTATTATTGAGAGTATAACAAATGTGTGAATCCTGGCTGCTGCATATTTCTCTGCAGTGTGAGAGGAATGACATTTGGAGACACATGTGATGATTGCTACCAACTGCGTCATGATGACTGCTGCTCACTGCATCGAGTAAGACAGCACATTGATGCAAAACCTTTTCATCTAAATGAGTATCACAAAAATAATAACAATACTCATCATGTTTATTTTCATTGTAGCATGAAGTTGAACTATATATCGTGTGGTTGTGGGCAAACACAACCTGGAGGTATCTGAGCCCAGTGCCAAGGGCCATCCTGCTGGCCAAGATCATTGTACACAGTGGAATCCTGTGTTGGTGGCCGTGGGGTAAGACCCATGTAGATCATCACCAGAATTGTCCCAATTAGTTTGTATTATTTCTCCAAACCCTGCAACATTGTAACATTAGTGACCATGGACAACTGAGGTGACTTCTGATCAATAAAACCTTGTTACATTGATTCAAAATGACGCGGCTGTGGCTCAGGAAGTAGAGCGGGTCGTCCACTAATCAGAAGGTCGGTGGTTCGATCCCCGGCTCCTGCACTCCGCATGTCGAAGTGTCCTTGGGCAAGACACTGACCCCCGAATTGCTCCCGATGGCTGTGTCAGCACCCTGCGTGGCAGCTGGCCACCTTCGTTGTGTGAATGTAGGCACATTGTAAAGCGCTTTGGATAAAAGTGCTATATAAATGCATTTACCATTTACCATTCCACAAATATGTTGCTGACTCCTAAACCTATTTCATTAATGAATAGAAAAATATGTTTACAAACTCGTCTCAATTCAACTCAACACATCTCCGCTATTTGTCTTTGAAGACATATATGTAGTGAGGCATGCTAATTAAAGGGTGATAATAAAATAAAAAAGTGAAAATGCTTGTAACGTTTTAACCTCTTCACCTTTCACAGGTGTCCACTGTGGCCACTCATTGCTGATAACTAGTCACTTAAAATCAGCAACTAAAAAAATGTGCAGCCTACTCACTAGCAGTGATGGGCAAGTTAATTTCAAAATGTAATATACTACATATGATATTACTAGTTACTTTCATTTGAAAGTAATGACTTACTTTAAAATATTACTGTCTGTGTAGAGTAACTTGTTACTTATTACACTACTTTTGTATTACTTTCACTGTAATAACAGCAGCAGCAGAATGACATCGCCACCCCGGAAACATCCCGAAAAACAATTTTAAACCGAAGTCAGTGTAAACTGTCCAAAATTCTAAATGTTATCCTTTTCCTTTGTTATTATCATCTATAGTGGTTAGTTGCATTAAAACACACAATTTGATTAGGAAATTATTGTATCTTTATTTAAATATTTGCTTTGATTTAAAAAAATGTAACCCAATTTGTAACGTGCGTTATTTGACAAAGTAACTGGTATAATATTACTGAAATCCTATTGGTAATAAGTTATATTACTGAGTTACTGCTAAAAGTAATATATTACATGTAATATGTTACTTTTGTAATAAATCACGCTGTCTATGTCCAATCCATCGCTTCCATAAGTCCTTATTTTGCAACTCTCTCTCCAATATCTACCCTATAATGAACAGCGCAACAAATCAAATCACAATTGAGCAGAGGTTAGTGGGGTTATTATTATTATTATTGGCAAAGAATAATGACCATCTTTTCTATGAAATGAGCCTTGTTATAATCATTCTGTATGCCAAGTTTTACTTATCTTATTCCCCAAAGAGAATTGCACAGGGGGTGCTAATTATAGGGGGGAGCTTGGCTCATTCCAGGGGTAGCTGAAGCGTCCCCTTGCTGCCATGCCCGCTCTAAAAATAGCTGGGCATGCCTCCGCTCCGCTCCACTCCCACCTCTGTGTTGAACCTCTGAAACCATTTGTTATATTTGTCTGCATGGGGGGAGGGGAGCTGGGGGGGTGGGGGGCGTGTGAGCCACAAGTCTGGTGTTTGTCTGACAGCCGGCTTTGCTTCTTCTCTGTAACAACACCTCCCTCTTCCCTCCTGTTTGCAGCAGAATCCCTGTGTAATTACATCCACACCGTTTCCCTCTCTCCCATATGCTTGATATCACTGCTGTCATCCTCTGGCACGGCCCCTCCTCCCTCTGTCTCTCTGCTATTGGAGCTCTCTCTCTCTCTCTCTCTCTCTCTCTCTCTCTCTCTCTCTCTCTCTCTCTCTGTCTCTCTCTCTCTCTCTCTCTCTCTCTGTCTCTCTGTCTCTCTGTCTCTCTCTCTCTCTCTCTCTCTGTCTCTCTGCTATTGGAGCTATCTCTCTCTCTCTCTCTCTCTCTCTCTCTCTCTCTCTCTCTCTCTCTCTCTGTCTCTCTCTCTCTCTCTCTCTCTCTCTCACAGTCCTGTCTCCCTTCCACCCTGTGTGTAGTGCAGCGCAGAAGATCGAGAGGAGGAGAGGGAGAGGGAGACACGGCTGGAGAGAGAGAACTATTTCTCCACCACCACCACCACCACCACAACAGCATCATCTCCACAGCGGATGACAGAAGAAGACTGAATCACACACAGTGGGAATATTTTGTCCAGAACACAAACTGTTGGCTGAGTGAGTCTGTGGGGTAAGTGAGGAACTTACAGGAAACCAAGTACGGTATATGTATGACTATACGCACTGCTGCCATGTGGAGGCACAATAATAAAATACATGGAGAAGTCTTCACTTCTTCTTTTTCTGTGGTGACCAAATCAGTGTTATTAGGGGGATGCTCTTCCACGGGGCTGGCTCAGAATGAAGTATAATCACAAGATGATGTTCTCTCTCGTTCATTATGATACCTGTAATGAGTTGTGTGTCCTCGGACTCTCAGGGGCAACAACCTCTTGAACTGGTCCCATGAATAATATTACTCATTTATTAGCGAAGAGCCGAGCGCCAGGGCGTTATTAGGCTCCTCTCCTCCCACATTGGGATTTTGACAAAGCTGCTCTCTCTCAGCTTTGTCATATAACCCATATAACCTGAATTAATTATTCACTCACCCTCTCTCTCTCTCTCTCTCAAACACACACAAAACCACATGTACACACATACACACATACACACACACACACACACACACACACACACACACACACACACACACACACACATACATACATACACACACACACATACATACATACACACACACACACACACACACGGATACAGCTTGCTAGAGTATGAAATGTGAAATGCGAAATATCTGATGTCTATGTGCATTAAAACGTAAAGCAGATCTGTCATATGTGTGTGTGTGTGTGTGTGTGTGTGTGTGTGTGTGTGTGTGTGTGTGTGTGTGTGATCTCACTCACATGTACATGTGTTTGAGTGTGCGGCCGAGCAATGCATTCGAGTGGGGTCACCCAACAACCTATAGGGGGCAGCCGCAGTACCAGGTTTTATTTCACTTTATGTGCGATAGCAAAATGTAGGCTACTCAGATAGAGAAAGAGATAGAGAAAAACTACATTAGATTGATTGAGATAGGGAGGGAGTGTGTGTGTGTGTGTGTGTGTGTGTGTGTGTGTGTGTGTGTGTGTGTGTGTGTGTGTGTGTGTGTGTGTGTGTGTGTGTGTGTGAGAGAGAGAGAGAGAGAGAGAGAGAGAGAGAGGGAGAGAGAGAGGGCGGGAGGGCGAGTGAATAATTCATTCAGGTTATATCCCTGTGATTCACGAAGGTTCTGGAGGAGTTTGAGTGCTTTGTCACAGGAAGTGGCCGTCCTCATGCTATTAAGCAGGCTTTGAGGAGGCAGAGAAAAACTTTTGAATGGAGAACTAGGGCAAGCTGGTGCCATGGTTGAGGGAACTTAAAGTACATTGGACAAAATCTTTATTGCATACTGTAGAATGCAAATGAAATAAATTATCATCACTGTTCAATAAATCCATATGAACATGTGCAGTGTTTCCCCTATATGCATTCAGCAGTGGGGGCGCATATTTCAGCAGAGGAGAAGAGAGGCGAGACTAATGTTATATTATTTTCTGCTATGGACGCTTCAGGTCAATTCGCATAATGTGAGTAAAGCATAAACAGGACACTGCACAGGTGTAGGAAGCACAGGGGACAAGGGACATGTCCCCTCCGATATTAAAAGGTGCTTAAAATGTCCCCCTCAAAAAATGAAGCGCAAAAGTGTTATTTTGCCAAAAGCTGACCACTGGACTTCGGTCTCAAGAGCCCTTCTGGTGCTGGCAGAGATGTAGAACTCCCAGCATGGTGTGCTCTGCGAAGAACATTTTTGTGCAAAAAATATATAAATAAATTGCGTGCGTGCTTCACCCCCGCTCCATCCGAGAGGAAACACTATGTGACACACATATAAAAAGAACTAATCTAACTTGATTTTTTTTTTACATTATCCATATTTATTCTCTGATGTAAATATTGTATGAAAGGCAAATTCTTTTTTTTAAAGAATGAATTAGCTAATGTATGTAATGTTATGTAATATGTTATATCATGTTTGTAGCTTTCATACTTGTATGGATTCAAAAACCTCTGAGGGTAAACTGACAAGTGGACACATCTAAGTGTCGCTCTCCACATGATTATTCACCCCCATGTAATGTAAATTAATAGTTAACTCTTTGCATTACAGATGCTGATAGTTCCTGATATTATGCGTGCACATTAGCATATGGTCCGTCCTTATCACTGATCTCAATTTGAAAGATTATGAAGACAGAGATGAGCACACCAAGTATGTAGTGTGTGTTAGTGTCCTTTAGTAAGAGAGTGGTGTCAGCAGAGGACCAAAATGCGAGACTCATTAGCCAATGAACAGCCAGGAATGGGTCTCGCGCTACTTTTGCATGCTAAAATAAAGCTGATAATGTACAATTTGATTCAAGGGATGAAAAACCCTTTCAGAGTACAACACAAACTGTCTATTTTGCTGCAACTCGACAGTGCTGCTTTTTTTACTCAAGAGTTCCACTTTCTACTTCCTGGAAAAAAACTGGTCCATTGGAGTGAATGGAGATGTCGGAACTCTTCTATTATATGGCTCTGGTGTGTGTATGAGCGTGTATGTGGAAGAGCAGATGCATCGACATAACTAATTGTGCTGTCCAAACAGCAGTTCCTACTTGAGGTTTGACTTAGTAAGCACTGAATGGTTTCCTGCATAGACCCTTTTCACGGGGGGCATTTTGTACACTAATGAGGTTTTCCAAATTCCAATCATGGAAGTTGGAGCCTAAACCTCTCCAAGACCAAGGAGATGGTTGTAGACCTCCGCAAAAACAAAGTCGAGCTCCAGCCCTTACTTATAAACGATCAGGCTATCGAGATTGCGGAGAGCTTTAAATTCCTGGGGACCACCATCTCCTCATCCTCATGGAGTGCCAATGTAGACATTATTGTAAAGAAAGCTCAGCAGCGTTTGTTTCTTCTGAGACAACTCAAGTAGTTTAGGCCGGGTCTCAAAAACAGAGATGTGTCACTTTTACCGAGCCATGATAGAGAGTGTGCTCACATTCTCCGTCACAGTTTGGTTTGGTAACTGCTCAGCTGAGGACAGAGTGAGGCTGAACAGGGTAGTGAAAACGCCTTCTAAAATCATTGGCAAAGATATGCCCAGCATCATCAGTGACATCTACGATGTTTTGAAGCTGGGGCTGAAGATAATTAAGGACCACCCCTCCCACCCAGCTCATGCTCTTTTTGCCCCTCTTCCCTCAGGGAAAAGGTTGCACAGTATCAAGAGCAGAAGCACTCGTCTGCGTAACGGCACGTACCCTGAAGCAGTAAGAGCCCTTAACTCCTCCTCAGCTGTTCAGCTCACGACCCCAATCTAACTATGACCCCTAGCAGGGTCTTTTAATGCACCGACACCTTTTAATGCACCTTGTCCTTCTGCAGAGTTCTCTTTCTTTTGCTCTGTCATGAATGTTTACTGTATGACACACTGGCTGCACTTTACTGTTGTTTTTACCGTTTCTTTTTATATATATATTTCATATATGTGCAGTCATATTGCCCTGTGAATGCGTGGTTGTTGTCATTTGTGGTTGTTTCTGTTTGTCTGTTATGAGCACACGCCAAGACAAATTCCAATCGATTCTTTGATATGGCAATAAACTATTGGATCTTGAATCTGGAAACCCTCATTAGTGTTTTGCTTGCACCTGTGTTTACCCTGCCTTTCCGACACAAAATGGCCCCCGTGAAAAGGGTCTACTGCATGTCTTCTCATCACCAGCTCAGGTAGCTTGCACCTGTTCGGAGGCAGGCAGCCATGTGAAAGGCCAACTCTCCCACTGCACAACTGATAACCAACTAAGGAGTTTGTTCCGCATGCACCTATCCTGTGTTTTGTTTGTATCAAATTCTTCCTAACCGTCCTATCTGTCTCCCCCTGCAGACATTGGAGGGTGTTTGCTGGAGCTGTGAGTCCCTAAAGGCCGAGTTGTGAATCAAGTGAGCCAGGAGATGTGGCGAGGCTCCTCTGAATGGAGGAGTGGTGACGTGCCAGAGAGAGAAGCAGAGTCTCGGCAGGTGCTGATACACATCTCTGCAGAGAGACTCCTCTGCTCCGACCCCTGGCCCATTTAGATAGTCGAGGAGACCGCGAAAAGCAATGAGCACAGTCGGAACACTGCCCTCTTGGCATTAGAATATATATTGATGTTTTGCCTCAATGCGCAGCACCTGATAATAATAATACACTGAAAAAAAACAGTGAGTTCAATCCATTTAGGCTTAAGGAATCATAATTCTGTTCTTCAAGCTTCATTTTGATTTAAGTCTTGAGCCGAGGCATAGACGATGCTCAGAGTCTTCCTCGTTCCCCATTAACGGACTAAGGACACCATGGAGCCAACATAAAGCTGTAGTCCTGAAGCTGACCAGCAGGGCACTCTTCATGATGGACCCTGAAGGGAGCGCGACAGGACTATCGACAGCTGCGTTCGTGGCCATCGCGTGCAACACGCTGGTCGGCGTCCTCCTGCTGTTCCTCTTTCTGATCATATACCGAGCCTGCAAGGTGCCCTCCGTCCAGGAGGGGGCGCCGGTGGCGGTGCTGGCTCCCAGCGGCGCGGGACAGACCCAGCAGACGAACGAGAACAACTACCTGCTGAACTCCTGACTGGAGGACGGCGATTCAAAATCTGACCAGCCAGCAGCAATGGCCTCAGAGCAAAACCCTGGAGCAGCGCTTCTCAAAGTGGGGTCGGGGGACGCCCCGGAAGGGGGGGGGGGTCTGCAGCAAAAAGGGAGAATAATTTATTTTCACTATCATTCCATTCATAAGTAACACAATGACATAATGTATGATTATTTTGATCAAGGGTGTCATACACCTTCTGTAATAAAACATCTAAAAGCAAACATGTTATCAGATGGGGGGACCCTGGGACAAAATCAAATGGGGGTCCGTGGTCTAATTTGTGTCAGTTTTAGGGGTCCTTGACGTGAAAATGTTTGAGAACCACTGCCCTAGAAGAGAGGGGCCGGCGAGGGAGCAGCGGGACCAACTGCAAGTAATGATCACTCTTGTCGTTCAAATTCGGCTACAGAGCTCATCATGGTGAACCAGCAGGTGTAGAAATGTATCTGCTTCACAATTTGGTAACAAGGAAGAATTGGGGTCGTGTGGGGCAACTATTTTAAGACAGCCATCATCAGTTTGTGCACAGAGGAATGCAATGGCCACACGGATTAATGGGATTCAAATACAGCGATTGTGAGTTCTAGAAAAGCGCTATATATAAATGCCATGTATTATTATTAAACACGGAGACAGAGGGAATGGAACGTTCCGTACTGTACGTTGGCTTGTTGTTGAGCGTTTCTAAATTGATCTCCTCATTAATACTCTCTCCTCGGAAAAACACACACACACGGAAAATCAGTCTATCGCTGGGAGCAGTGACTTCAGACCGAGTCGAGTCATATTGAGTCATATTGTCACTCAAATGCCAGCGACCTGCGAGGCATATAGCGCTCTCTGACGTTCTTACATAAGGACTAGAGAGGCTTAGCTGGGCTTTGTGTTCCTCTTCAATACGGCCCTCACTCTGGCATTTGCTTGCGGCCGTCAGCGAGGGCCCACTCACACTTGAGTGAATGAGAGGACTCACACAGAAGGCTTCAGGGTTTGGGGGGGGGGGGGGGGGGTAATAGAGCATCACGCACCCCACCCCTCAAATCCCCCTCGTCATTTTGGAGTGTGCTGCCGCCACTTACGTTCAACCGCAGACTCAACAAAGACTGCTGTGTACAGTCATAAGTTATGACTAGGGGTGTCACGATATTCCGTCACACGATATATCGCGATATCGAAACGTCACGATATCGATATCGTCAGAAAAAAATGATATCGTAAAAAAAAATGTATACTGAAACCCAGGGGCATGGCAAAACAGCTCAAGGGGTACATAAGATTACATAAGTTTAGGGACCATTGAGCATGAGTTTTTTAAGAAATAGATTGTATACTTTATTTTTATTTCACCATGCAACAAACATTTAGTTTGTGACAGTGTGACACATTCAATTGCAAGAGAAGCATTCTCTTCCATGTTGTTTTCTAGTTATTATAATAACAATTTCCAAAAACAGCATTTGTTTTGTATTTTGTGTATTTCAAATGAAAGACTATTTTTCCAGTATTTTCCCAGGCTCCCTTGAAAAGAGGTTTCGATTTCAACGGGACTCACATAGTTAAATAAATGATAAATAAATACATAAAAATTATTTACTTTTGTTAAAAAATATATTGTTAAAATATCGTATCGTATCGTTATCGTGAACCCAATATCGTGTATCGTATCGTGAAATTAGTGTATCGTGACACCCCTAGTTATGACTAAACAATGACTACTCATTTTAGGATGTGCTTTACAATACATTTCAGAGATTTAACTGATGCTCATATCCAGAGTGACTGACTAACACTGAGTCGGCAGGTATGGTTTGAGCTGTAGTCGCCGTTGCTCAAAAATCCATACTTTGGAACAATGTTAAAAACAAGTTATTGGTCCCGTTGAGGCCCCATTGTGTTGTGTATGTTTCTTGCATGGCAAAATGTAGACGATGTGACGTCGCGTTGAGATATTCAGGCTGTTCTCATGAAACATTCAGACTAAAAGTAATGACTGGGTTGAAGCAGCATGGTGGACTTAGCTCTCTCATTGGTGCCGACCATTTCAGTCGGTGCCGGATGGAAATCCCATTCCGCTCCCTGCAATCTCTGCATTGGCTCCGACCCGCTCTGACTGCGGCTGCGACCGTATTTGGATTTCGTTTCCAAGCCTCCGTGTCGAATCTGTAGGCCCTATGCCTCTGATGCTGCACGTGTCGAATATACGTGTCGAATGCCGAAACGCCGCTGCCTTTGAAACAATAACAACAGCAGCGCTAGTCGCTAGCTCGTTGCTACACGCTGAAAACGATTGATGTGGATTATGCAATGAAGCAGCCTGCATGTTACGTTTGGTGGATGGCTGTAAACAGCCTTTTTCCCCTCAAGTCCACAATAGAAAGCGTCCCCAGCCAGACTCTCCTCGCCCCTTTTGCTGGGAGACTCTGGTAAGTGAGACTATAACCCGCGTAATGTCAACCCATTCTCAACGTCTGAAATCGGCGCCACGGGAGTGCAACATCCAAATAAGCCGGGGCGCAGTAGCAATAGCATCGCTGCAAATTGAAAACATCGATATACAGTAAATCGCCATGACGCCATAAGAAATAAACATTATTTCTATTATTTTATTTTGAAATTCCACGCCACGTCTGCGTCACCATTCCTGCCCAAGCACACCTCTTTCCGCATACAAACAATGCGAATGTCATGGCGAGCATGCAAGAAAAAGAGGGAGAGGATATTCGCTCCCCTCTCAGATATAAATCAACGCATATCGTCTGATATCGATCGCAGCGCCCTGGATGGAATCGTATCGAAATCGTATCGAGGCGCAGATTTTGTGATATCGGCAAATATTGCATCGTTGTTCAATGAATCGATATAATTGTATCATGATCAAACTTCTGATTCCGACCCCTACTGCAAGTGCACAAAACTTGAGGAAAATTGTTTTCATAAGATATCATATGAACATTTCATGAGAATACGTTGAGATATTTCCAGCTGCAAAGGAGTTTGATAGCAGAAAGAAATTTGGCTAACGTTATCTAAACATCAATAGTAAATGAGAGCAACGGCCTCTTTCTAGGCTTGCCATTTTGCGTCGGCAAAAATGATACGGGGGGAAATCCATCGTAGAGACTCCACCAAGCCTCTATAGACCATAATGCATTGCACCCACAAGGCATGTTATGTTTTGGGTGAGGGGTGCGACACTCAAGCAAAAAAAAAGAATCTGTTCTTTTGCTGTTACTATTACTACAGGATACGCCTATTTCACATGCCGCCAAATCAGCCAATTTGTGTCGAAAAGGTAGGAAGTAAAGCAGGTGCAAGCAATTGTGCTTGCACCTACCTACATGAACAACACTCCCAGCTGAATGCAACAGAAACTAAAAGTTCAGCCTGTTCTCTGGAGGTTGTCAAAAGGCATTCTGGCAAATGTAGCAGCTCACTGAAGCGGACGAGGCAAGTTGAGGCAAAGTGCGTACAAGAAAAAGGTAAATTACAACACTTCATCACAAAATAACCCCCGGAATGCACAGAGGGTCACAGTTTGATGACGCATACGAGTGTAAGATTATCAGAGGGTGGAATTTCCTCTCATTTAGTTTATGCGGGGATCGAAATTGTAACCTTTGGGTTCCAGGAACTCTTTCCTCTTCCCTCCCCCTCCCTCCCTCCCCTGATATGTGAAGCGCTTTGGGTATCTAGAAAGGCGCTATATAAATCCAATCAATTATTAAATACTAAAACAAACTAACTTCGCCCAACTCTGCAGAATACTCCCTATTACCGCAGTATTATGGCAACTTGTTACAGCTGTATCCCTAATACCCAGTGTGTCTATAAGAAAAGATGTGATTAAGCATCTCCTCCGGCTAAACCAGGGCAGACGACGAGGCAAAGAATCACAGTTAAGAGAGAGAGTGCTGCATGTGTAGGCCTACTACTGTACGTGGTGGGACATCAAAGGCAGCGGAGCTCTCTCTACCAGAGAGAGGGAGAGAGAGGGATCCCAGGACACTGTGGCAGCGGAGCTCTCTCTACCAGAGAGAGGGAGAGAGAGGGATCCCAGGACACTGTGGCAGCGGAGCTCTCTCTACCAGAGAGAGAGAGAGAGAGAGAGGGATCCCAGGACACTGTGGCAGCGGAGCTCTCTCTACCAGAGAGAGAGAGAGAGAGAGAGAGAGAGAGGGATCCCAGGACACTGTGGCAGCGGAGCTCTCTCTACCAGAGAGAGAGAGAGAGGGATCCCAGGACACTGTGGAGCAGCAGAGCGCAGGGTGGTGCTTTAGTGAAGGACAAGATCATTAAAGAGAGAGAAAGGCATGGAGGGACAGAGGCACAATCAAACGTGAACGACTGTGACACAAATCAAAGTTCTCCGTGTCGATAGGGTATTAAAAGGCTCCTCGCTCATCACTGGACAGCTGCCCAGGACTGTGTGCGCCAGCCAAGAGAAGACGCTCGGTTTTGATAAATGGTCAATCTATTAGGCCAAATGAGCTCTCTGTTCACTTACACCCGACTTCATCTGATCTAGACCAACTTACAGGAGGGGTGCGTTCAATCCCTGCATAAGAGGATAACCAAATCTTTGTCATTGTCATGTTGATTGTCTGATATGTATCAAAAACTATGAACAAATGCATAATTCATTGAATATGAATGATTTATGCACAGCAGAGAGAGAGAGAGAGAGAGAGGAGAATGAAAAACCTTTAATAAATATGATCTAAAATGTGCCTATTGTTTTGTCGTTGTTGAATCGATTGCATTAATTGTTCTGTCAGCTGTTCATGCTGTTGATCACTGCTGCACACGCTGAACAAAGAGCGGGACTTTTACCAGTGAAAATAGTAAGAACACAAATTCTACAACTATAATACTGAAATAGTGTAACAATAAATGCTGCCGTGTTGGTAAGAGTAGCCATAGTGGTCACATTCAACTGGGCCTGGCTCTGGTTCCCTCAGCAGGCACACACACACACACACACACACACACACACACACACACACACACACACACACACCAGAATCCACTTGACCTTCTGCTCAGATGAAGCATGAGGCAGACCGCAGACCCAGCAGGCAGGCGGTAAACACTGCAACATGAGAACAACAACACAATCAGGCAGAAAGAGAAGTGGATGAAAGACCCCTAAGTAGTAGCAGAGTGCCTATTTGTTCCATTGAGACTCTGGAGATGATGTGCCATGGGCGCACTTTTTTGGGGGTGTGACAAAACTCATGTTGAAATTCGGCACTGCACTGCATTCGCACGCACACGCGCACGCACACACACATACATAGATACACTATACGTACATACATACATACATGGTAAATGGCCTGCATTTATATAGCGCTTTTATCCAAAGCGCTTTACAATCAGTAGATAGTCTACATTCACCCATTCATACACCGATGGCGGCAGGCTGCCACGCAGGGTGCCTACACACCATCGGGAGCAAGGAGGGTTAAGTGTCTTGCCCAAGGACACAACGACAGCAGCTGGGAGGGAGCGGGGATCGAACCGCCAACCCTTGCGTCATTGGCCGACCCACTCTACCTCCTGAGCTAAAGCCGCCCCCTACATACAGTACATACGCACATGCATACTTGCATACACACAGCTCTCGAATGATAGTAGTAGGATACTACACAGTGAAACATGCTTTGGAGAAATAAACTATTGTCAGAACTGAACTATAGTGAAGAGCAAATTCAAGATCTTCCAAAGTGTGTGGCATGGACATGTAACTATAGAGACACTGCGGAGCGCGTCATCATTCAGAAACCACGCCCAAAACGGGGGGAAACAAAAACTCCCCCCCAATCCTGGCGTTCTCCTATGTCGCGTGCATGGTCGCGTGTTGCACACAAAGATCATATATACGGAACATCAACACTCCAACTTACTTCACTGACAGCTAGATCCACATTTTTCTCTGCTGTCAATTCTCAATGTCGTTTTGCTTGGGAGTACAAAAAAACTTTAATTGGCGATTTTTTTACATTTGTTGTCTGCTCAGCCCACCACACAACAGCTTTTAGCTATGTTTAATTCAAGGAAAATGACGCTGGTGTATGGAAATGATCCGGGGAGCTTTCCCCCGTGATGGGCGTGGCCTATTTCATGCAGTGTCTCTATGGGCACATTCAAGATTCAAGATCAAGATTCAAGATAATTGTCATAGCCATAGTGAGTAATCATGTTACAAACGAGTCGCTTTGTGTCTTTGTGCAGCAGCTGCATGCAGCGATCACAGCAATTGCAGAAGATGGAGCAAACAGAACAATCTCAAACGATAAATGATCAAGTACAAAGTAAAAGTAGAAAGGCACAGGTAGTATGTTTTTCTTCTCTTTCTTTTTGTGTATTATGTAATTTTATTTTTATAAGAGTAATTGCTGCCATGTATTTTAGAGTGTATTGCTGCTACTTATGTTTCACGTAGTTTTAGAGTGTACTGCTGCGACCTATGTTTTATGTATGTTTTATTATGTTTTACATTTTATGTTTATTGTGTTTTATGTTTTATGGGGACAACGGATGGAAATTAGCCTCGTGCTAAATCCGGCAATTTTTACACTTTTACTATGTTCCAGGTTTTATTATCTGTTCTATGGTTTCTGTGTTCATTAATTTTGCACTGTCCCGTCCAAATAAACAAATAAATAAACAGTCATTATTAGCAGTATTATAGCTCAACATTTGTCCTGTGCTGCTGCTGCAGATGTCCATCCTCCCTCTCTCAGGCTGGACATTTAGCAGACCTCTGCTTATCAAGGAGCCCTCACTATGGTTACAGGCCTTCCTCAGACTCAACCCCACTTTAATTGAATAAGCCTGATACAATCTTGCAGGCTCAACACAGCTTCACTTTATTTGAACCATTTTAATCAGGAAATAACACGGTTAACTGCAGGCAGAGGCAGGGCCATATTTGCACCTGTCCAGGTTGCTCATATATGGTAGATCCGGCCGTGACTGCTGGGAATTTTAATGCAAACAAGCATTGCAACTTCAACCTGTACCACCGAATGGACTTCTATTTGAAGAGCAAGCAGGACATTGACCTGTTCAACCTCAAATCATAGCTTGTGACACTTTGCAGACATCGTTAGATAATGTTGTTTATAGAAATATAGGTTGGAAACAAATAGCGGCTCAAAAAAGTAAAGATAGTCAGTGACGTGCAAAAAGCAAAATAAATACATAAATAAATAAATAATAATCAATAATAATATAATCATAATCATAATCATAATAATCATACAAAAATAATACATTCTCAAAGCTGGAAAACAGATACCACTCTCAAAACATTGTGCAAATTGTGTCTTTATCAAACAATCCCGCAATGCATAATGTTTAGCTGTACTTTCATCAGGATACCTCACAAACTGGCTCAGTAATTGGAAAGAGCTGAAGATTTAACGAGGACCTGCTTTTGGGAGGGATCATTACACTGTTTAATGTGCAAAGGCTGCTTCAACACTGCAGGGGATACTTGCTAACTCCTCCCCAAAGTACAGAAGGATGAATGTGCAGGAATGTGTCCTTAAAGGAACACTCCGCCCATTTTCAACCAGCTTTGTATCATTAGGACATCAGTAGTATATCAGAAAACTGCAAACGGTTTTGAAGTCTGTCATTTAATTTGACAGTTATTGAGTGTTAAAGTGTGGACCAGTGACATCACTGGTCCACACTAACTCAAATTAATAACTCATTAACTCAAATCAACTCTCAATAACTGTCAAACTAGATGAATGATGAATAGTTTGACAGTTATTGAGAGTTGATTTGAGTTAATGAGTTATTAATTTGAGTTAGTGTGGACCAGTGATGTCACTGGTCCACACTTTAACACTCAATAACTGTCAAATTAAATGACAGACTTCAAAACCGTTTACAGTTTTCTGATATACTACTGATGTTCTAATGATACACAGCTGGTTGAAAATGGGCGGAGTGTTCCTTTAACTATCACCCGCCTCCTATTTACATTGACACTTTTTGAGAGTTCCTTTCAAGTTTGAAATGGACACAGTATATGGGAGATGATCCAGAGAGACAGCTGCATGCACCACTAAGCCAATCAACATCGAATTTGAAACGCAACATAATATCTCTGATATGATGAATGGCTCAATAAGGCCTCCTCCACAGTACAGAGGACGGCTGACTGGGCACACAACCAGCACAGATCAGATCCATAAAAGTCCAACTTCAATTCACTATCTCCTAAGATTGAAACCTGTGTTCTAACTCCCTTTATCAAAGCCCTATTCTCTTAACAACAACCTCCATCCACCTGGCAGCGTCAGGTTAAATATGCATACCACAGCAGTAAAATACCAGACCCAAAATAACTGATGGCCCGGCTGTGCAACTATAGCTCCTTGGGAATTGTCCCAAACATTCACACAAATGTGAAGGCTATGATAAAAGTTTGATTCTGGGAGGCAATAGTCATAAATGGATGACATCACATCACATACATTGCTTTAAAGATCCAACCACTGTTGAGTGACAATGAATAATGAAATATACTTAAGGATTAATTTAATTGTGATATATTCACACCAGTGGGCAAGCTCTGCTCCTTTCCCAGGAAGATGTGGAAGTATTTTTTAAGCTGTAATTCCTTGAATGGCCACTTGAGGCAGGGCTCAGAATTCCCGTCATTCCTGTTAAAATGCCCCACTTTGTAACAGTAATTAAGCATCTTTACAGCCTGGTCCTTAACACGGTTTTGGTCTATATAGCTAATTTCACCTTTTCATAACAACTGTATGGGAGTAAAATAGATGATAGAAAAGGGGGTGATTGACAGATCGCCTGTCCAGTGATCATGCAGCTTGCCGATCACAGACCAATAGCAGGTGGAGCTGTGATCCAAAATTCATAGTGTCTATACTTTACTTAGATCGTTAGATTTTCTTCTATATCAGACACAGGTTTTCATTCCTACCTGACATGTTTCGACGGCAATACTTCCGTCTTTATCAGATGGTGTGTGACGTGTCTTAAACAATAAATACCATTATTGTGTATTTATTATTATTACTTGTGTATGTTGTTGCTATTCTCCGTCGCTTTAACAAGGCCCATCCTATACTGTGATGTCATAGCACTGCCCACCATACGTCATCCCAACTGACTGTTGCCACGTATTTTGCTTTATATACGCAGGTGCGGCGGCCGACGCCCAGCTAACATTGCCTGAGGAAGACCTACGTGGTTGAAACGCGTTGCGTTTTGTCTGCCCGTATAACTTTGAAGATATATTCTGATTTGTAACTGCCTGTACACAGATATATTACTTCGCATTAAATATTGCTATATAAAAATACTCCTAGTAGCTCCACCGTTTTTTCAATTTGTGTCTTAAACAGCTGAATCTCAAATCGGCAATCACAGATCACTGCAAAAGGGAGAACCACATTATGAACTGGGATAAGGCCAAAGCCATCCGCACCCAGGGCAACAAACACCAGCGCTGGATTATGGAGGCAGTGGAGATCAGAAAGCGGGCGCAAACGACGATGAACGAGGGGGCTTACACGCTTTCCACCACTTGGAGCAGCGTTCTCAAACGGCGAAAGGACAGCGGGGGGCGTGGTCGTCCTGTCAAATCTGACAGGACGACCTCTGTAAACAACATCAGGGGCCGGTTGCACCAACTGGTCTTACACTGGTCTTAAGCTAAGTTGGTCGTAACTTTACGACCTACAGCTACGCCGGTTGCACCAAGACGACTTAAGCCTTATTTTCACTAAGACCAGGCGTAACTCCTACGCCTCGTCAAGAGGAGGCGTAGAGCCTGCCTGTAACAGAGATCTCCGCGGAGACCTTTTTGACCGTCATCGTCGTAACATCGCCAGTTCGCCGTCTTTGAAAGCACGACGTTAGATTATAACTAACTACTTGTGTGGCTTAGCCTTCCCAAATGTTGGCGTTAATTCTTTTAGAATTTAATACATAGAATTGGGAACGTTACATTCAATTTCATTCAGACTCCCTGACACTAATGGGCGCCGCCATTTTCCCCCGGGGCTTCCACAGGAGGAGGGGGGTGGGAGGAGGGAGGGTGTAGTGACGCACATACAGTAGTGGGTGACGGCGCGAGGCACATTTGGGCCAATCAGAGGGCATTCCCCGACAATTCACATGAACGCGCATTGCTATGACCAGCGTAGTTAAGACCAGAGTAAGCCGTGTTGGTGCAACAGGCGTAAGTCCATGGTCTTAACTAAGACCGACGTAGGAGTTACGACCAGGCATAGTTAAGACCAGTTGGTGCAACCGGCCCCAGCTGTTTAAGACACATCACACACCATCTACTGACACCTCTGAAGAAGACGGAAGTATTGCCGTCGAAACATGTCAGGTAGGAATGAAAACCTGTGTCTGATATAGAAGAAAATCTAACGATCTAGGTGGAGCTGTGGCTCTGGGAAACCCCCATCTGACGTGAGCTGCGCAAGGACTCAACCCATTCCCTCCCACTCTGCTGACGGAAAATCAAGATGGCGACGGCCAACAAATCAACTCCAAACGGGAGCCCAAAATCAATGGGATAGCTTTGTCCATATTTTCTTTTAGGTCAGTGATTCACACCAGATTCCACAAACATTGTGGTGAGTCCACAAACATCATCCACATCAGTAGAAGTTTGTTTTTCTAAACCTCAGACTTCAAAAGTTCTAGGAACAGAAATGTAACCAACAGAAATTGGCTGATTTGAAAATCTATACATTGCTACATTAGTCCAGTTGTTAGAATGGGTAAAATGTACCGACGTGAATGAAAAGCAGGGAGGCTGCAGAACTGGCCTGTAAATGGGCCTTGATGAAAGTGCTGTGACTCAGTGTGCCATTTGGTCTCTTTTGTTTGTGCCTCCCTCTTGGCCTGTGTGTAATAAGCCCACTGTGATTATGCCACACCTCAATGACTGTTGTCATCAGGAGCAAGAGGGACAATGACGCATCAAGAGTGAACAGAGAACAGACAACAGCCACAATAATCTGGCTGAGGGGACCACTGACGATCATCCTATTTGATCGTTGTTATTAATATATTTATATCTCATTTACAACATAGTAACAACAAATCATTTATAAAACACGAGTAAGTAATCAGTTAACACTATGACATCTTAGGTACGTTTTTATAGGTGTAAGTCTGAATTTTACCAGCATCAGCTAATGTTTTATTAAAATAGTTTTATTAATTCATATATAAACGTTGAACTAAAGTGTGTAGTATTGATGGACTAATTAGATTCTAACATCTACTGTATAATATAATAAGATGTAATTATCATTAACTAACCATTTGTAAATGCATTATAGGTGAAAGTTATTATAAGATGTTCCCCTAATGCAGCGGTTCCAAACGTTTTCCGACTGATGGAACCACTTGAATATCTAAAAAATGGTCGCGGCCCACATGCGAGCGTAAACAGTACGGAGGGCAAATAATCCACTCGGAGCACCTGTTTTTATTTTTTATTTAATTCTTTACCATTTATTTAAAAAAAACATGTTACTTCTTTCTTTCTTTTTTTACAATAAAGGGAGCTGTCCATCAGCACCACACAGAAATCAGAAATTAAAAGCGAGGGGCTGTCTGCAATAGAATAGGATAGTGCTGGTGGAACACTCGCAGGACTACAAGTGAGAGGCTGTCTGCAATAGGGTAATTAACAAATAATTGATTACAAACGTTATCACTCAACAATGGAGAAATGCATTCTCATACATAATAATAATCATTTGAAAAAATTCACAAAGATCGTAATGTTTTGCAAATGATTTGGCAGCCCACTTGCAATACCACCGCAGCCCACAGTTTTGCAAATGGCTGCCCTAATGGGTTCATCTAATTGCAGAGAACACTTGACTCCTTGGTTGTGAATTGCTAACTGGCCAAATGAGAGAGAGAGAGAGATAAGAGACGAGTGATGTTAGTAATGAGCTGCTGAGGACAGAGCGAGAACACTAGTGGCCTCCATTCCTTATTTGATAAATTCAGCTCTGGGCCAGGACTCTGCAAACCACGACATTGACCGAAGGTTTAAAGAAAACTATAATAAAAAACTGACCCCCCCTTGTTGTCGATCAGTGTATTTAGGCTGACAGACATATGGCAAATCAGAATTAGTCTCCAGAGAAGTGAAGAGTTGTATTAAATGTGCTTCCACAGTAGCTCAGTAACACTGCTAGCTGTTTCTGCCTTCATGGAGGAGCACAAGCCTCTGCAGGGATGCAAGCATGACCATCTGGTGCAAGGAAATGTGTTACCACTCAGTCACTGTGTGTGCTGTTCTGTGTTCTGTGTTCTGTGTGCGTGTGTGTGTGTGTGTGTGCGTGTGTGTGTGCGTGCGTGCGTGCGTGTGTGTGTGTGTGTGTGAGTTGACAGCCCCAAGACAAAAACGTCAGAATGTCCTCTCAGAGGGAACTACTGTACATCACAGACAATCTTCTTTCAGCCTAGATTTTAGGCAATCTGTGGACAGAAGTGAGCCTCTACTCCAAAGCACCGCCCACTCCTTTCACCAGAGAGATGACTGTGGCTGGGCCGCTAGGGTTCAGTGTCTGTGTGCATCAGCATCACCCATACAGTAGCATCTGTGGTGCAAATATCAGGAGGCTGACTTCTTTGCTGCAATTAAAATATTCCTGTGTGGAGTTTGCATGTTCTCTCCATGCCCCCTGGGCAGTGGCGGACTGCATAATCGGGCACATCGGGCAAATGCCCGGTGGCCTGGCCTGCCAATTTTTTTTTTTTTTTTTGCAGACCAGGCCAGGCCACTCACTGAACAGCAGGCCAGGCGCCGCCTACTGGTTTACTAGTGGTTTTATTACTTTATTCAGGTTTAAAGTGGGTGCATCTCATTGTAAAATTGGACTTGGCCCAAATTGGGCTTCAAACGGCCCAAATTGGGCTTCAAACGGCCCAAATCGGGCTTCAAACAGCCCAAATCTGGCTTTAAACGACCCAAATCTGGCTTCAAACGGCCCAAATTGGGCTTCAAACGGCCCAAATTGAGCTTCAAACACCCCAAATTTTTTGCGCGCGTCGGCCCGTATCGGCCTGGCCTGCTTGGTATCTAATGCCCGGCCTGAATTATGATCCCAGTCCGCCCCTGCCCCTGGGGGTTTCCTTCATATAGGAACCCCTTCACCAAAACATGCAATATCCTGGTCGCTGATGTGGTGCCTCCTCTGGTCGTTCGGGGCGCCTGTTCGGAGGGAGGGGAACTCGTTGGAATAGCGTGATCCTCCCACGTACTATGTCCTGCCGGTGAAGCTTCCCCCTGTCAGGTGAAAAAGAAGCGGCCCATGTCTCGGAGGAAGCATGGAGCCAGTTTCGGCTCTCCCCAGACTGGCAGAGGGTGGAGCAGCAACCAGGATAAATCAATTAAAATGAGCACTAACGGGGGATAAAAATGGGATAAAAAAATCACAATACTAATTTTAAGCGGAAAAGGGAGGTGGAACAGTGGTGTGTGGCAAAAGTCTTTTCCACTGCATTCACTCTGTCTCTCTCTCTCAGGTGTGCAGCATTGGTACAGTACCAACAGAGCATGACACACTCCCATGGTGTCGCTGTCCGGGGTGCTGAAACATCACCCAGAATTTCTATAGGCCTAAAAACCTGAAGCATTCACTTCTTCTGGTGACCGTTCTCGTTGCAGCTCAGAGCTATTCGTTTTCCCACTCACAAAGATCCATTCCCACATTCTCTAGCCTTCACACACAGTTCCGCAGCTGCACATTGTCAGTCATCGGCTCCACTTATACAGTTATAAAGGAACTCTCTTATTGTTTGAACAACCTTGTGGTTTTCTTCTTCGTGTTGTCTGGTGGTAGCAGCTAACAGAAATGGACTCAAAGATGCGCCAAACGGAACCCTCGTCATCCTTAGCGTTTTCACCTCGATCTCCCTTTGTGACATTTGCTTGCCGTGCACAGGACTCTCAGTGCATCCTTATTATTGAGGGCCATTTGTAGAAAGGCTCTTTTGATATTGGCCATTAAAGCCACTGGATATTGCCTAAGCTTAATTAAAATGCTCAAAAGATCTGGATTATAGTTGGGGCCTACATGCAGACACTCAACAGTTATTTTTCTCATTAGAAGAGGCATCAAATATGACTCTTAAGCTTTACGACTCTTAGCTTTGATCACTGCAGGATGAGGTGAGTAGTAAACGGGCCCATTAGTCTCATGATCTTCTGCCAGTTCCACTATGTCCTGATCATTTTGAAGAACTTCATCGTATCTGTCGAGAAGAACTTGGTTATTTTTCAACCTTGTGATCGGATTATCTAACCTATCTTTTGCTGTGACATAATTGGAAACTATAGTCAACCGCTCATTTTTCCAGGGTAGGCTGAATTCATATCAACCTCCAACACACTTCACCATTTCCAAATCTTTTCACAGCCTTTTCATCCATCTCAGAATGTGATTCTTCATTATGGATTCAAAGTGATTCTATCTCCCAAAAGCTGCACAACTGGTTTGAGGGTGCCTGATCCTCTCCAACGCAAACATGCGTTACTTTGATGACAACAACTTCACTGATGATGTTCATGTTCAGAGTGGTGACCTCTTCTTGTGCCAGCCATCCAAACATATTTTCCAGTGCGACTAGGCCGTTTTCAGTTTTCCAATTTTCCCCGTGACTAATCTCCAGTACTGGTCTCCTCCAATTAGGGCTTCCACTTCATCTGATTCCATTCCTCTCATGGGGATGTCAGCCATGGGCGTTCCTTTGGCCTCCAAGTCATTCCTTATCGTTTCACTTGGCATTTTGCTGATTGAAGAGCTCACTCTGCGTGTTTCCAATAGCTGAACCTCGATGCTTTGATTATCTCGGTTGATCAAACGCACCTTCACCTTCCTGCAAGTAGAACTCTTTTAGATGTTTTAGAGCCAAATACGTAAACATTCAGTGCTTCTTTATCTATCACTGGCAGGTTAAGTGCTCTGGAGATATCTTCTCTGATAAAAACGCGCAACTAACGATTATTTTCATTATCAATTAATGGTAAATGGTCTGCATTTATATAGCGCTTTTATCCAAAGCGCTTTACAATCAGTAGGTAGTCTACATTCATACACCGATGGCGGCAGGCTGCCACGCGGGAGCAAGGAGGGTTAAGTGTCTTGCCCAAGGACACAACGACAGCAGCTGGGAGGGAGCGGGGATCGAACCGTCAACCCTTGCGTCATTGGCCGACCCGCTCTACCTCCTGAGCTAAAGCCGCCCCCATTAATCCGTTGATTATTTTCTCGACTAATCAATTAGTCGTTTGGTCTATAAAATGTCACGAAATGGCGAAAAATGTCGATCACTTTTTCCCCACAGCCAGGGCCGCGGGAAGTAGGGGTGCTGCAGGTGCTGCAGCACCCTATAGATTTTTTCCAATTTTTTCCAATTTTTTCCAATTTTTGTTTTTGTTTCTGGAAATGAAAATGTAGCCTATTTAAATAGAATTATCAACAATAACAATCAAGGAAGTTACATGCTTGTAGGCTAGAGAAGAAGAAGAAGCGCGCATGCACGCACATGTTGTGTTGAACCAACCAACAACCAATACGAATTGTTTAATCTGGCAATAAAGAAATGTGAACTTGACATGCTATTTTAATAGCCTACTCAAAAATGCACCTCCCACTATACAGTAAAGAGAGGAGTCAATGTTTCTTGATATATGCCATTCAGATCAGAATAATTAGTCTAGTCATTAAGTTTGCTGATAATATTTCTATCATGTTAAGTCTGTGTCATGTTAACTGGTGTATTCAGAGCAAATAGGGAGATATAGAGCATTATCATCATGCTATATATCTCCCTCTTTGCTCTGAATGAGTGGGAAAAGGAGAAAATACTGAATAATTACATCACAACAGTATCCTGATGTTAATTTAAAATGAGATATTCCTCTAAATATGGCAAAAAAATGTAAAAAAAAAACGTCCCTTCCTCCCAGCACCCCCTGCTTAAAATGACTTCCAGCGGCCCTGCCCACAGCCCACGATGACCTCCTCAAATGTTTTCTTTTGTCCTGACAAACACTCCACAACCCAAAGATAATCAGTTTACTGTCATACTGTAAGACTAAAGAACACAGAAAATATTCACATCATCCCATATGGGATGGGTTAAGGAATTGTCCTGACATGAAAATAAAACGTTCATTCATATATTCATTCATTTAAGAAGCTGGAACGAGATAATCTTAGTATAACCGTACAAACGACAATTGATTATGAAAATAGTTGGCGATTAATTTTCTTGTCGATCGACTAATCGATCGACTATTCATTGCAGTTCTAGCCTGTTGTTCTGTGCTTCCCTGTCTGCCTTTCCTCTTGACTGCCTTTCCTCTTGACTGCCTAATTGAGGGCAGACTGCTTTGTGGTGTCTTCGACCACACTCTTCACAGGTCATTTCGTGCACCCTAAAATTATGATGAGATGAGATGAGATGATGAGATTAACTTTATCGCAACATGCCTGCTACCCAGACACACCAAACACTTGCCTTGTCTCCTTAACTTTTCTCTCCTTAGTTCAAGAGTTAGTTCTGTACATGTCTTAGATCTGTGGTCGCCCTCTCGTTTTTTTACCTCAATTTGAACAATGGTGTGTGGCAAGTCTTTTCCACAGTACTCTCTCTCTCTCTCTCTCTCTCTCTCTCTCTCTCTCTCAGAGTCTCTCTCTCTCTCTCTCGCTCTCGCTCTCTCTCTCTCTCTCTCTCTCTCTCTCTCTCTCAGAGTCTCTCTCTCTCTCTCTCTCTCTCTCTCTCTCTCAGAGTCTCTCTCTCTCTCTCTCTCTCTGTCTCTCTCTCTCTCTCAGAGTCTCTCTCTCTCTCTCTCTCTCTCTCTCAGGTGTGCAGTCAGAATTAGTACTAATGAAGCATGACACACTTCCGTGGTGTTGCTGTCCGAGGTACTGAAACATCCGCCAGAATTAAACTGCAACAACATCGCAGTCATTGCTGCTTGCAACCAATCATTGCATTCTACCAGGAGGACATGACTTCCTGTAGCCTCCACTACAACAGCCATTATTTCCACTGCTTCAGCTGCAGTGAGATATGGTCTACATTAGACTCTAATGTAATATTAGTCATCATCACTGATTGCACATCGATTACATGATTCACGTAGGCACAGAGGCAGAGATATTTTACAGTGTTGAAATGGCTGCCTATAATATTGATGTTTGCCTCAACTTTGGTATGAACCTTATATTGGCATCTATTCAGCATTTCTTACCAATATGGGGCTTTACCATTATACAGTGGAATCCGCTCATAGTGATCACGGTTATATTGATCAAAAAGCTTTGTCCCGAATCATTCCTATACACATGCTGTTTAAATAATTCGCTTATAGTGATGGATACTCCGCTTATAGTGATCATTTTGGGCCTTGTCACACCTGAGAACAATGGGGGAAAAAAGTTTAAAACTACAGTAATTTAGCCTAAACAATAGGCTATGTGACAGACCATGTACAGTACAGCATGTTAGGAGGAGCTATGTGACAGACCATGTACAGTAGGATGTTAGAGGAGCTATGTGACAGACCATGTACAGTACAGCATGTTAGGAGGAGCTATGTGACAGACCATGTACAGTACATGATGTTAGGAGGAGCTATGTGACAGACCATGTACAGTACAGGATGTTAGGAGGAGCTATGTGACAGACCATGTACAGTACAGGATGTTAGTGTTACTCGAAAAGAAGACAACTTTACTTCTTGTTAAACAGCAGCTTTATTTGGCGACCACCGCCATGTTCACCATGAACATCCTGTACCACAATAACGACTCCCCCCCGGAAACCACTCCTTTACAACAAAGGTTCCTACTCACTACTCGATATACCATAACATGTATACAGAGACAATTATTATTATTACTCACATTAGTGACTGTAACTCAACAAATTCCCTCTCTCTTAAAAGAAAACAAAAACAAAAAAACAAATGCATTAAAGTAGCATTAATATAACAAGTACTCAACTAGAGCCATGTGGCCTCCCTTGTATAAAAAAAACAAACATAAATGCAACAAGTCATAACATTTGGCTCAAGGATAGAATTTTGTTCTTACTCAAGTTTACACTGCTTTGAAAATGAGAAAACCAAAAACAGGTGACTCAAAAAAAAACTGTTCCTAACCAAGTTCCCACTGTCCTTCACTAAGCGCCTTAAGCAGTAGGAGAGCTGATGCCCCCTTTTTAGTGAGACAGTCCGCAAGTTGTTCTTTGGTATTATACCAAAGAACTCGCTCAACTTTCTGGGTGTGGATAAGTTCTTTGATACTGCTAATTTCGAGGCGAAGTCTTTTCTCTGTGACTGACTTTGTGGACTTCAGTGCATCAGCCAGTGAATGATTATCTGTGACACATGTTATCGGTGTAATGTGTTCAGTGTCCCCAGTAGTCAGTTCAGAGAAGAGAGTAGCCAAAAAGATAGCATTGTCAATCCCATCTGACATTGCCAGTGTTTCACCTGCAAGAGTGCTACGCACAACCCTCTTGACTCTCTTTGACTGCCAAGAAAGGGGTGAGAACTTTCCATTCTCCCCCATTAGAAGAATCAGGTGTCCTCCCTGAGTGCCACCGTCAGAGAGATTGCCAAAAGAGGCATCACTGAACACAATAATCTTCAAGGCACTATCTCTGCCCAAGTGTTGGAAGTTCAGTGATACCTTCTTGGACTTAATTTTACACACAATCCTGTTTGCTTCATGAATATTTTGAACAGTTGCATTTTTTATGCCTGACGCCAAGTTGCTGGCATCAAACATTACATCAGGCCTACTCTGTCGTGCAACCCAGAGGATTTGGCCTATCTTAGACCTGAGCTGTTCTTTTTCCTTCTCACCAAGAGCTGAGTCTTGTTCTACAGCCCGTGAAGGATCTATAGGTATGGGCTGCATATGCTGGATGTATGTTTCCTGGTGTATTTGCACTTTTCTGTCTACGCTCACAAAGTCTATTCCCACATAACAAAAGTTGTCATGCTCTTCACGTCCAACTTGGAGTGCAGACCTGAGCTGAGGTATCACTGTTGTGGAGAAACTATGTGTGCCCCCCCATATGAAATCATCTACATGGCAGGCAAGAACCCCAGTCACCGCATAGTCCTGATCTAGCCAATAGAAAACAGCTGGATCAACCTGAGACATTTGTCCTCCTGCTGTCAACACTATTTCCTTTACTCTGTTGTACCAGTACAGGGAGGCGTCGGCCAGACCATACACACACTTTTTCAGTTTCCATAATATCCCTTTAGTCTCAGCCTCAGGAGGGGGTCTGATATAAATGTCATGTGATAGTTGCATTCCCTGCAGAAATGCAGATTTGATATCCATAGAATGGAGTGGCCACTGTCTTTGACAAATCACGGCCACAAGTAGCCGAAGAGACTCTGTAGCACATGTGGGTGAGTCCTTTTGCAGCTCTGACACCTCTAGCTCCTCAAAACCTCTAGCTACAAGCCGTGCTTTAGGTACAGTCCCAGTGAGTGTCTCTTTGAGGGTACATACCCATCTGGTGGAAATACACCTCTGTCCCTCATCCTTAACCTCGTCATACACACCGTTATTATTCCAGTTCTTTATCTCCTCATGTTTTGCCAAGTTAAAAGAGACATCCCCCACCACAAATACATCATCACTTACATCAGTATCAACATTTGTTTCTACATGCAGGTTCTCTACGCTTGAGATATCAGTTGAATCTGTAGTGCCTGCAACATTAATAGGCTCAATATACAGCAAGTTGTACCAGTTTTTGTATTTACCCGTGGCTTTGCCTGCACGCCCCAAGACTTTAGCTGTGTGCAAAATACCTCTGTCTTTATCTCTGTATTTCACAATTTGTCCTGGTTTCAGAGTGACATCTGTTCCCTGCTGTGTATCACCTGCATTGTCATTTGTGTGATGCTCTTCTTCGTTCTGCACCCTAGTGGTTATTCCTGGTGGCTCCATTTGACTCAGACCTTGTTGCACCTCAGTTACACTGTCTTCTGTGTCCTCTATGTTCTGTGCAATCTCCTGTCCTTGGTCAAGGTCTGTGTCATTTTCGGTATTTGTGTTATGATCCACATTTTCTGTATTCACTTTTCTCAATCTGAGATAATGCACCCTAACGCAGGTGCCTCCGTGTCTGACAAACACCACTGCGCCGTCCTGACCGATGACAACTCCTGGTCCTTTCCACTCCGGGCAATCCACTCTCTTGTAGTACACTTTGTCTCCACTTTCATATTTTTCATCTGTATGACGTAGTTGTTTCCGCAGCGCTCTCCGTATTCTTTCTGAGCATTCTGCTTCTGTAAAAGCCTTCCTCGATGCATGTAAAGCAGATATGTGTTTTGCCACCCATTCACTCTTTGTCGTTCCTTCTAGAGCTGGGGGTTTATCTGTCAGTACAGAGGGCAGGTTGGGGTTTTGTCCAAAAACTAATTGATGCGGACTATAGCCATGGACACTTTGCATGGTGTTTTTGGCCATAAGAGCCCAGTCCATTGCCGTGCTCCAGTCACAACAGTGGCTTGCCTTCACTTTCAGTGAGTGTTTGGTTGTGTCGCTCAAGAAGTCCATTGCTCCATGGGCTGTAGGCAGCTGTTGTCTTTATTTCAATGCCAAAGTTTTCCGCCATATCTCTCACTTCATCATTGTTAAACTCTCCCCCATTGTCGCTAAACAGTTTCTGAGGTGGACCATGCACACTTATCCAATCATGGACAAAATGTTTCACTATTTCAGATGACTTCTTTGTGGTCAGAACGCTGCCTGCACTGAACCTGGTGAACTGATCAATAATTAGTAGGGTCATCTGTGGCACTTCCGTGACCGTGGAGAGCGAAGGTCCGTTTCTCAATGGATTTGTCATCTAGGAGGGTTAATAAACAAATTTAGCCGGGGTGTATTTTTAAAAAAGGCGTGGAAAATATTTGAGACCAAAATCCAAAATGTCTGCCGTGGAAATGAACTTTTTAATGGTTTGACCTACAATGATGCACAATACATGGTTTCAGAGCTTATTCTGGTCAAGGAATACATATTTGGTGTTTATATAATGATTTGACTTATTTTTTACCTTCAAATCCAAGATGGCTGCCATTTTTGAGCTCTAAAAGGCAGTTTTTTCAAAATCGTCATAGAGCCTTCATATTAGGCTTGAATGACAGGTCTTCTCATGATGAGTTGAATAATATACAGTATAAGTACACAGAAGTAATCTCTGAGGTCATTAAAGTAAATGTTTGTGTGTAAACAACAGTTGCTGATTTGCGGTTTCCCATTAAATAGGGTAGGCTACTGAGAATATGGTGTCCAGTTCATCCCATCACATTTTCATAATGAACCAAAAACTATTTTGCACTATAGCCTAACATAAAATAATATTCTGTATGCAAAGCTAGCAAGGTTAGTTGCTTGAGCTGAATTTAAAGGTCAACTCAAAACAAACAATGAAATTAACTTTGAAATTAAAACTGAATCCTAGGCTACTAAATTTCATCAGCACACAGTAAAGGAAACTTGTCTTTGAACTCAGCTGACTGTCTAGTCCTAATCCCTGTTGTGCAATGTCCCTTTTCAGTGAAGTTTTAGTTTTTGTTAAGAGTATGGACTTTTAATCTTGACCTTGTTGGTAGGCAACGGCCCTTTTTCAGTCAAGCATTTTCAGATTAGCTCAGTCAGTCTGTGAAGCAGTCAGTGTCAGCACTTGCGCGAGCTCGCTTTTTCTCTAACTAATGTTAACATTACACACTTTAAGACACTTTGTTTGAGGATATAAAAGGAGGTACGGTGGTGTAGTGGTAAGCACTATCGCCTCACAGCTCGAAGGTCGTGGGTTCGATTCCCACCTGGGACGATGTGAACGCTGAAGGAATGCGTGCCCGTCCACATGTCCTCGAGTGCCCACCGCCCGGGTGGGGTCATCAAAAGGGCCTTTCTGTGTGGAGTTTGCATGTTCTCCCCGTGCCTCCCGGGGGTTTCCTTCATATAGGAACCCCCTTCACCAAAAACATGCAATATCCTGGTTGCTAATGTGGTTCCTCCTCTGGTCGTTAAGGGCGCCTGTTCAGAGGGAGGGGAACTGGTTGGAATAGTGTGAACCTCCCACGTGCTATGTCCTACCGGTGAAGCTTCCCCTGTCAGGTGAAAAGAAGCGGCTGGCTAACTGCCCATGTCTCGGAGGAAGCATGGAGCCAGTTTCGGCTCTCCCCAGATCGGCAGAGGGTGGAGTAGCAACCAGGATAAAGAAATTACGTTAGCACTAATGGGGGATAAAAATGGGATAAAAAAAATCGGGGGGGGGGGGAATATATATAAAAAGAAAACTTTGTTTGAGGTTATCATCGTTATTCACTAGTCTACAAGAACATATAAAACAAAAGCAAAAACAATTTTTATTTGCAGAAGTCATCATTGATATTTGGTGTTAGCTAACGTTAGGTAACGTTATTATTTTTAGCTAAAGTTAATGTTATCTGTCTCCACAATTCTGTCAACTGACATATGCATTTGCTTTTGAAAATAAACAGCGTATAACAGCAATATAATATAACAGTAATATAATAGCGAGTTGCTTTCCCTCCCAATGAAAGACAAAGCACACAATGTCCTATGAATGTGTCCTAAAATGTGACAAGCCTTGCAAGCCCACCGATACAATAAATCAAGGCAAATGGGACAGCTTACAATTAAAAGCCCAAGACTGGTCAGGACTTGATAAATTTGATGATGTTTACACCACCACCTCCTGGGAAGATGGGGCAACCAATCGGTACATGCATTCGTCATGTTATATTTCTATTTAATCTTCAGTTATGCTTAAGCAAGCCAGGCTGTTTATTTTCAAAAGCAAATGCATATGTCAGTTGACAGAAGTGTGGAGACAGATAACATTAACTTTAGCTAAAAATAATAACGTTACCTAACGTTAGCTAACACCAAATATCAATGATGACTTCTGCAAATAAAAATGGTTTTTGCTTTTGTTTTATATGTTCTTGATGGTAGAACTATCTTTAGACTAGTGAATAACGTTGATATCCTCAAACAAAGTGTCTTAAAGTGTGTAATGTTAACATTACCGTAGTTAGAGAAAAAGCGAGCTCGCGCAAGTGCTGACACTGACTGCTTCACAGACTGACTGAGCTAATCTGAAAATGCTTGACTGAAAAATGGCCGTTGCCTACCAACAAGGTCAAGATTAAAAGTCCATACTCTTAACAAAAACAAAAACTTCACTGAAAAGGGACATTGCACAACAGGGATTAGGACTAGACAGTCAGCTGAGTTCAAAGACAAGTTTCCTTTACTGTGTGCTGATGAAATTTAGTAGCCTAGGATTCAGTTTTAATTTCAAAGTTAATTTCATTGTTTGTTTTGAGTTGACCTTTAAATTCAGCTCAAGCAACTAACCTTGCTAGCTTTGCATACAGAATACTATTTTATGTTAGGCTATAGTGCAAAATTGTTTTTGGTTCATTATGAAAATGTGATGGCATGAACTGGACACCATATTCTGAGTAGCCTACCCTATTTAATGGGAAACCGCAAATCAGCAACTGTTGTTTACACACAAACATTGACTTTATTGACCTCAGAGATTACTTCTGTGTACTTATACTGTATATTATTCAACTCATCATGAGAAGACCTGTCATTCAAGCCTAATATGAAGGCTCTATGACGATTTTGAAAAAACTGCCTCAAAATTGGCAGCCATCTTGGATTTGAAGGTCAGAAATAGGTCAAATCATTATATAAACACCAAATATGTATTCCTTGACCAGAATAAGCTCTGAAACCATGTATTGTGCATCATTGTAGGTCAAAGCATTAAAAAGTTAATTTCCACAGCAGCCATTTTGGATTTTGGTCTCTCAAATATTTTCCCCGCCTTTTTTAAAAATACACCCCGGCTAAATTTGTTTATTAACCCTCCTAGATGACAAATCCATTGAGAAACGGACCTTCGCTCTCCACGGTCACGGAAGTGCCACAGATGACCCTACTAAATGTGGAGATACCACACACCTGGTTCAAGTTCATGCAGATCTACAGCTACAGTCTCATTGTACTGAGATGCCAGTGGTAGACCAACAGCAGGCTTTGGCGTAGTTTTACTGTATCTTTGACATATTTCACATTCACTTACAATTTTGTGAAGGATGGCGTCACATTCTGTATCTTTATTGCCTGAACTCTTCAGAAGCCTCTGGAGTTTGTCGGCTGAAGCATGAGCAAATTGTTTATGAAGCTTCAACAACATTTTCTGCTTTGTTGCTGAGCTCATTTCTTCTGTGATTATCAGAATTTCATCCTCACATTGGCTTTCTTTCTGCTCATTTTTCTTTTCTTTATTGTCCATGATGTTCACACAATAGTGACCAGAGCTTGTAAATTCAAGTTTTACAGGTTTGTTAAACATGACCGCTTTGTCATTTTCCATATCTAGTATCGTCCCTGCTCTTTTCATGGAGGCTTTGCTCAAAAGCAGTGGAACGTTAGCTGGGACTATCTCTGTTTCAATATGACATCTAGTCTCTCCAATCTTTGCAGGAATATTTAACTTTTTAGTGGAAAATACCACTTTTCCATCTCCAAACCTGAATGGTCTATGACTGCGTGTTTCTGTTTTCCTCAAAACATTCACCTCCTTCTGGCTTAGTCCAGTGCTGTAGCTATCTAGCCATGCTTGTCCACACACAGTCCGTGTGCATGCTGTGTCGATAATTGCTGATCCAAAACACTCTGCCAGAAATATCTCTGCTTCAGTGACAGGCTCTTTTGTGTACAGAGTGATGTTAACCTCCTCTACTGCTCCACCATCTTCAGTTAGCTTGACTTGCTCACCTTTATGTGGACAGTCTTTGGCCCAGTGAAACGTGGATTGACAAACAGCACACTTTGATCTGCGGCCGTACCTGTCTAGTGGGTTTGTGCCAGGCAGTGGCATTTTTGGTTGATCTTTTTGAGGCCATGACTTGCCCCTCTGTCGTCGCTGCTCCGTCATATATGCTGATTCTTGGTTAATTCCCATGCTGGAGACAGGCGCCTTTTCTCCAAATATCCTCTTCAATGCTGACTTCATCGATGCAAAAGTCAGTTCTGTACATGCTGTGAGAGCTAACTGTCGGTCTTTTGTGTCCAAGCATGCAGTATCAAGCAGTTTGAACGCCAATACTGCGTCAGGAAGTTCCATCTTATATTTGCGCATCCGAGAGTAACGTTGCTCAAAATCAATTATGTAGTCTAGCATGGATACACTACCGTCTCTCGTAATCCGGTCGAAGCTCGAATACGCTTCATATGTTCGGTCTTTTTCTTCTTTTAGAAACAAATTGTCAAGCTTCGCAAGTAAAGTCTCCATGCCAGTGTCGGCATCCAAGTCATCTACCGGTATTTCCATCGCCGTTTCTCTCGCTCTCCCCGACAGCGCCAAAACCACAGCGAGCGCTTGCTTGCTCTTCTCCAGCTCCGTAACTCTGGTCCAAATCGCGACCTCATTCTTCCAGCTTTCATATGGCTTCGCTTCATCGAAGCCAGGCGGGACTCTGTAGTTGTTAACCATCCTCTGCTACCATGTTACTCGAAAAGAAGACAACTTTACTTCTTGTTAAACAGCAGCTTTATTTGGCGACCACCGCCATGTTCACCATGAACATCCTGTACCACAATAACGACTCCCCCCCGGAAACCACTCCTTTACAACAAAGGTTCCTACTCACTACTCGATATACCATAACATGTATACAGAGACAATTATTATTATTACTCACATTAGTGACTGTAACTCAACAGTTAGGAGGAGCTATGTGACAGACCATGTACAGTACATGATGTTAGGAGGAGCTATGTGACAGACCATGTACAGTACATGATGTTAGGAGGAGCTATGTGACAGACCATGTACAGTACATGATGTTAGGAGGAGCTATGTGACAGACCATGTACAGTACAGGATGTTAGGAGGAGCTATGTGACAGACCATGTACAGTACATGATGTTAGGAGGTGCTATGTGACAGACCATGTACAGTACAGCATGTTAGGAGGAGCTATGTGACAGACCATGTACAGTAGGATGTTAGGAGGAGCTATGTGACAGACCATGTACAGTACATGATGTTAGGAGGAGCTATGTGACAGACCATGTACAGTACATGATGTTAGGAGGAGCTATGTGACAGACCATAGGTTGAGGCCACGTCTCATCATAGACGCTGGTTTAGCTGGCTCAGCCTGGCTCAGCCTGGCTGGGGGCGTGGTCAGGGTGGGGTAAAAACCCCCGTTCTATCCATTCAGCAAAGAATTTAGCTGATAGCCCAGCCCAGGCTGACACGATCGGGTATTTAACCACCACAGTAAATGCACATCTGAGCAGACGTCTTGTGTTCTGCTCTAGAACCCCTAAACCTGTAGTTTAGAGCCGCAGCACCGTCTTTTGGTGAGTCAGCCCATGAGATATATGGGCAGTTTTACCCCACTCGCGCGCCAGCCGCTTAACATTTTGTGGGCGTTCCCAGACATGCGGACTGTCTCTATGTACAGTACAGCATGTTAGGAGGAGCTATGTGACAGACCATGTACAGTACTGGGGCCAGTTGCACCAAGTGGTCTTACGACTGGTCTTAAGCTAAGTTGGCCGTAACTTTACAACCTAACAGCTACGCCGGTTGCACCGACAGGGCGTAAGCCTTTTTCTCACTAAGACCGGTCGTAAATATTACGCCTGGTCAGGAGGAGGCGTAAGGTGACTGTGCCAAGAGATCTCTGTGGTAGTCTATCGGCGGAGATCTGCTGTGATTGAGTCCTCACCGTCCTCATCGTCGTAACGTCGCCATCGAAGCATGACATTCGATTATAACGAACTAGTTGTGTGGCTTAGCCTTCCCAAATGTTGAGGGTCGTTTTTTTTAATTGAATACATAGAATTGGGAACGTTACATTCAATTTCATTCAGACTGTCTGGCACTCAATCGCCGCCATTTTTCCCCCGGAGCGAGGGAGGGTGGGAGGAGGGAGGGTGTAGTGATGCACATACAGTAGTGGCTGATAGAGCGTAGTGGCACAGTGACGCTCCAAGCAGGTCGCGAGGCACATTTTTTGCAACATCATCCAATCAGGGGGCATTCCCTGGCAATTCACATGGACGCGCATTGCTACGACCGGCGTAGTTGGTGCAACAGGCATAAATCCACTCTAAAGACTGGTCTTAACTAATGGAAATAATCATTTGGAAATAAGGCTGGACCTCTCCTTATTTCATCCTGACACTTTAATTCCTCAGCAGTCAGCTCAGATGGAGAGGGGAGGACAGACAGAGAGAGAAATACTGAACTTTGTCATTCTTATACCTCAGCCTGCCAGTCTGCCAGTCTCTCTCACATACACACACGCACGCACGCACACACACACACACACACACACACACACACACACACACACACACACACACACACACACACACACACAGACACACAGACACACAGACACACACACATACACACACACACACACACACACACCCACTTGACATTTTGCAGCGTGGCAGCAGCATGCTGGGCCGTCATCGACAGTTAATTCACGTCATGGAGCACACAACTCATGCTGAGTCACCAGCACTCTATCAGGCACTAGTCACAGAAAATGACAAATGTTCTGTAAATAATGTGCTATCTTGGGGAAGAAATGTATATATAATATTCTAGCGATCCAGGTAATCCAGGTAATTACGTGTAATGTGGTGTTTCCGTGTGCAGCTAGGAACTGATGTGTGGGAGTGTTACCGGGGGGGAAGACTATGCTTGGGGAAGACTTCCTGTCAGACAGAGCATGCGTGGAGGGGCTTCTAGGAACAGCCTAAGGAAGAAGCAGCTAGCTAGCTATGGGCGTAGCAACCGCCAAAGAGTTGTAAGATAATAACGGTGAATAAAGAACCCTGTACCAACTACAAGTCTCCGGTTCCTTGGCGAATACGCGATTCGCTACAATATATATATATATGGCCAGTATGTATAAGTGTTCCTAGTTGCGCAGATTGCAGGCAGGCAGGCTGCAGGCAGCCAGGCAGGGAGGAATGAGTTAACTTTTCAGTCAGAAGCTGCTGAGACCCCAGCGTGGGTGGGCGGGGCTTGCTGTTCAATGGTGCCAAAATGGAGAAGAAAAGAGGTGCAGAGAGGTGGAAAGCAAGGAGCCATGTTGTGTCTTGACCTAAACTACAATATCAGTGGTAGACAATTGTCTATTGCCTCGAGAATATTCGAGAGAAATTAAATTAACACTAATTTGTATTTATTTATTTATATTAGGCTATATAAAAAATCCCATTGGTCAAATGTAAACAGTAGTGGCTAAACTGAAAGTATGGGTTGGATTGCTTTTGCGGTTTTCTTCACAAAAGTGGAGAAGGAGGCAGAAGCAGCACTAGCACTGCAGCAGGTGCTCCTGCAGAGCTGGAGGTGGTGTTGAACTTATCAGAATCAGGAACCTTCAGGTAGGCTACAATTTCAGAGCATAAAGTGAAACATGTAGGCTATATGCTTATTGCTTTCACATTAATGTGCTTTTATGGGATTATCAGTAGGACTGCACAATACAGTTTAAAGTGGAGATGAAGCAGTTAGATTTTTTTGTATTTGCATTTAACCTCAGACAAGCCAAGACAGGACACTGCACTCTTCCTTAAATTAAGTTTGCTGTGAAGCTTTTGTACAGAGGCATGTTTTTGTTTTTACGTCTTCATATTTGCAGTTATCTAGGCAATGTTGAATTATATTAGTGAACAAATAGGTAACATAACATGTAACATCACGTTAGCATTATATTCACCAAATCTTGCTTCAAACGGGTGTATTGGCCTGGCCTGCATGGTATCTAATGCCCGGCCTGAATTATGGTCCCAGTCCGCCCCTGTCGCTATTTTATGTTGTTTGCTTAGAAAACAATAAACTTAAACTTAACATCAATTAAACAAATTCAACATCTTAATAAACAGCATAGATATCATTAGTTCACTAATACAACGTCCCTTATGGTGTAACAAAGTTCAGTTCTTTCGTATCGCAGCCAGCTGGCAGCCGAAATGATTTCGAGTGGGAGTACCACCTGAAGATTGCTGCCACTGTTAAGTTTCTGTGTTGTCTTTTGTTTAATCTGCCAAGGACCTGTCATGGCCCAACTGCCAGTTAAAGATTGCTGCATCTTTGTTGTAAATGCTGCTAAAAATGCTATGCTGAAAACGTCAGATGCTATAAATTCATGCTACATAATTAGTGTTGGATAATAATTTAATTTAATAAATAGATAAATAGTTTCAATAGATAAATAAATAATAATTGATTTGAAGTATGGTTAAAAGACTTAAAATGTATTTGTTTCTGTTCAGGAACTAATGTTCCTTCGTGTTTTACACTCACTTCCAAGGCGGAACTAATTTTTGTTTTGGTGCTGCTACGACGGAGTTTGTTGCCGGACCGTATGTTCTGCAGTGTGGCCATGCCGGCTGTATAGCTGTCAATTAGCTCGCTAAGCTAGAGCTGTTGTGTGCTTTCAAGACTGTAGAGTTGACATCTGAAGTCTAAGCAGACTGTCAAAAGACTTTCAAGGATTCAAGGACCTCGTTTCACTACAAGCGGCCAACGAGGTATTTTATGTTACATGTAAATGGACTTTGTTTCATGCTATAATTCGTTTTCATGCTGTATACTGTTCAGCTTGCTGATATATTTCTGTATTGTTTTTGATTCATAAATATAGTTCTCACGGCGCAAGGCGCATGGCGTAAAAGGCATAAAAGAGAGAGAAAGGAGTGGACACAATCAAGAGATGCCAAAAGAAATAAAAGCGCCCGTTCTAAAGAACCGACCTGTGTCTGTATTGTTGTGAAAGGAGCTACAGTGAGAACTCGACTGCTCAACACGGGTAGGAGAGAAGACCAAGACCACAGCGGGTAACGACGCACACGACAAGGATCCAGCACATCAGACAATCAGCCCACGTACCTTGTTGGCATACCGACTGCACGCAACGGGGATTAGACTGTGTTGAAAGCGCAACTTTCCATGCCAAAGCCAAGAAGTGCTCAACCACAAGCTTCAAGTTAAAGTGGTAGGAGAAGCGGTTTAACCTGGAAATTGCAATAAGGACTCAAGTCTATTAACCTTGCATACTGTGCTTAGCCTACAGGTTTGGGGATAAATCTAATGTGCCGGTTTCCGTGGTTGTTACATGTCATAAGGTTAAAGGAACATTCCACCATTTTAAGTAAAGTTTAAACACCAATTTAAAGCAAGTGAATACGTTTGGTAAAGGTTTAAAAAAGGCACATTATCAAGCTGAAATTAATATTGTGTGTTTTATGAAAATTAACCAAGCAAAAGGGGAACTTAAGCAAATTTAAAGGGTAATTCCAGTGATGTGAAAACTTCAAAGTATAAGTGATTTAATGCATTTCTAAGCATATTGCCTCTGCAATTAAGGTTGATACTTGAATATTTTGCCCCAAGATAATTTCTATTCTAATCTATTTTTTGTTTTGAAACTAAGTTAATTTAAAGTCCATATAAGTTTAAATGCTGATACAGTTAACTTGATGCAATTTTGAAGCCTATATTCACAAGTTAAACTCCCCACATAGACTTAACAGTTTCTAAAGGAATTCATAGCTATTAACAGCTTCCTTCACTACTCACATTTAAACCTTATAGCTTACGCTTTGCCCAATATAATTTCAATTTAAGCTCTATAGCTACACATATTTATAGCCATTCAAGTTATCTCAAAATGTCTGAGACTAGCCATCCAACTGCAGACTCACCTGCTCAATCTGAAGCTACACTCACTGAATCTGCAGAAGAAACAGAGAGGCTACGAAGAAGCGAAAGAAACCGAACGCTCACAGAAAAGGGAAGAGAACTTCAAGAAAAAACCCTGAAGAGTGTACAACGTTGGTATAAAATCATCTATGACAAATGGAGGTCTCATGCAAAAATAGGCAAGGAGATATTGAAAGATAAAGCCTCCGAGGATGAATTGAAGGAACTGATTGAGAACATGGAGAGCACCTGTTCTGATGTAAAGGACATTTACGAAGAGTTGCGTCGAATGCAAATTCCTGAGCAAGACGTGCGACGCAGAGTTGACATATGTGTAACGCTTTCAGGATTCATTATTCAAAGAGCAAAAAGACAACTTGAAGGGCATGAAGAGGACGAGGACGAACCTTGGCCCGATGTTGGATCGATCTTAGACTCAACAGTCTCTTTGTCAAAGCCACCGTCTCGGCTATCAAAGGGTTCTACCCACTCTAGCATCCAAACATTCAAAAGAAATGAGGCCGCGGCTGAAGCTGCTGCATCCCAGGAAGTTTTGGCAGTGTTGGATGAACAAGAAAGGGAAGTGACAGAACTTCAAAGGCTAGAGGCTGAGAACCTAGTCAACAACCAAGCAATACAAGACAAGCGAAGAAGGCTTGAACACCTAGAAGAACTGAAGAAGTTTAATGCAGCAAGAGCTAGAGTAAAGGTCTACGATCAAGTTGAAGAAAATTATGAAGCAGCTAACATGCAGCATGAGTTTGAATCAGCAGGAGAACATCAAGTTCTTAACCCCACAATTCCTCCATTCATTCCTCAATCTCTGCCAGTCACAAGACAAGACTTCCATGCCTCAAGTCCATCATACATTCCTCAATTTCTGCCAGCTCAAGCTTCACCAACTTCAATGCCCATGCCTCAAGTACAGAACAGCTCTGATTTGGTCAACGCGCTAGCAGAAGCTATAAGTGCCAATCGTCTTCCAACACCAGAGCCTGCATTATTCACTGGGGATCCTTTAAAGTACAAGGACTGGCGTCTATCCTTCGAAACATTAATAGATCGGAAAAACATTCCAAAGAACGAAAAACTGTACTATCTAAGAAAGTACTTAGGTGGCGCTGCAAAGAAGGCCATAGAAGGATTTTTCCTCCTAGGCACCGAAGCAGCTTATGATTCAGCCTGGCAGCTGCTGGAAAAACGTTTTGGAGACCCATTCATAATTGGGAAGTCCTTCAGAGACAAGCTGCACGGATGGCCAAAAATAAGCTCTAAGGACAGTTATGAGCTAAGAGAATTTGCAGACTTCCTCAAGAGCTGCGAGGCGGCAATGCCCCACATTAAGACATTGGAAGTTCTCAATGACTGCAATGAGAGTCAAAGGATTCTTCTGAAACTGCCAGACTGGATGGCATCCAGCTGGAACCGTAAGGCGATGGAGGCTAGACGAGCCAATGCTGGCTACCCACCATTCAAAGAGCTTGTAGACTTTCTATCAAAGGAAGCAGATCTCGCTTGTGATCCCATAACCTCAATACAAGCGCTCAAGAGTGTGGAAAGCGAGAAACCAAGGTATCCACGGAGCCACACCATCCAAGCAAAGACACTGTCCACAAACACAACACAGAGCAGCATACCATCATGTGTCTTCTGCAAAAGAATTGGACATGTCCTCGCCAAGTGCAGAAAGTTTTGTGAAAAGACAGTTCCAGAGCGTGTCAAATTTGTGCAGGCAGAGAAGCTTTGCTTTGGATGTTTACAGACCGGTCATCACTCCAGAAGGTGTGAAAACAAGAACACATGTGAAAAGTGTCAGAGGAGACACCCGTCATGTTTGCATGATGACAACTTCAAGGGACCTCAAAGGTTTACACCTCCGACAAGAGACGACAACACAAAAGACAAAGCAGACAGTAAAGAAATAGCTGCAACAGCGACTACCAACAGAGTCATACAAGAAGGCCTAAGCACACAAACTTCCTCAATCGTACCAGTCTGGGTCTCCTCCACCAAACAGCCAGACCAAGAAGTTCTTGTCTACGCGCTCTTAGACACGCAGAGCGATACGACCTTTATACTAGATGAAGTGGCTCAAGACCTCAACACAAACAAAGAAAACGTCAGTTTGCGGCTATCCACAATGTCTACAAGGTCAACAGTAATCCCCTGTCAGAAACTGAGAAACCTGCAAGTGAGAGGCTACAACTTGGAGAAGAGGATTCCATTGCCACCACTTTTCACACGAGAGTTCATTCCGGCAGACAAATCGCACATTCCAACTTCGGAAACTGCACTAAAATGGCCTCATCTGGAACAATTGGCAGACAAGATTCCACCTCCGTTGGATTGTGAGGTAGGTCTTCTGATCGGCTATAATTGTCAACAAGCCCTTCTTCCGAAAGAGATTCTTTCCGGTGAAGAAAGTCATCCATATGCACAGCGAACAGATCTCGGCTGGAGTATCGTCGGCTGTTCGAATCCAGCAAGCGACTACAGCGATGCAATAGGAACCAGTCACAGAATCATAGTGCGACAAGTGACACCTGCTACACAGCCATCAGTTGAGCTAAAGAGAGAAGTACACTTTGTGTGCAAAACTCAAGTCAAAGAGATCAATCCAGCAGATGTAATCAAAGCTCTCGAATCCGATTTCACAGATCACACTGCAGATGATAACCCAGTTTCTCAGGAAGACCTTCTGTTCTTGTCTAAGGTGAAAGAAGGTATAAGGCAGAAGGAAGACGGCCACTACGAACTCCCGCTTCCTTTCAAGACAGACAAACCTAATCTCCCAGATAACAAACAATGTGCAGTTTATAGGCTCAACTCATTAGAGCGACGACTAAGGAGAAATGAACAGTACTGTAAGGATTATGTCCAATTCATGAATGACATAATAACCAGAGGAGATGCTGAGAAGGTTCCCCAGCCTGAACTCGATAACCAACCAGCATGGTACATTCCGCACCACGGAGTCTATCACCCCCACAAACCCGGGAAGATCCGTGTGGTTTTCGATTGTTCGGCACGCTTCCAAGAAACCTCTCTAAATGATCACCTCTTGACCGGGCCAGACCTGACTAACACATTAGTTGGAGTGCTGTGTCGATTTAGAAAGGGTCCAATAGCCATAATGTGCGACGTTGAAAAAATGTTCCATCAATTTCATGTTGCAAAGGAACACCAAAACTACCTAAGGTTCCTCTGGTGGGACAAAGGTAATCTGGACTCCAAACCCTCAGTCTACAGAATGCGCGTGCACTTATTTGGAGCAGCTTCATCCCCCGGTTGCTCCAACTTTGGACTGAAACATCTAGCATCGCAGGGTCATGGAAGGTTCAGTGAAGAGTCTATCAAGTTCATCCAGAGAAGCTTCTACGTCGACGATGGCTTAACAAGCGTAAAGTCACCTGCCGAAGCCATACATCTGGTAGAAGAGTCAAGAGCCTTATGCAGAACGGGAAACCTTCGGCTGCACAAGTTCGTATCGAACAACAAAGAAGTGATTGCCGCAGTACCACCTGAAGAACGTGCTCTGACCAAAGATCTTGACATGGCCCTAGGAGAACTCCATATCGAGCGAGCACTTGGAGTTCAGTGGTGTGTCGAAGCGGATGAATTCCAATTCAGGGTCACAGTCAAAGAAAATCCACTGACAAGGAGAGGAGTTCTCTCGACCGTCGCCTCAGTCTATGATCCGCTAGGGTTTGTGGCCCCCTTCATACTAGTCGGCAAACAGATCCTTCAGACACTATGCAGAGACAAAGTAGGTTGGGATGAAAAACTCCCTGAGAACATTTTGCCACAGTGGGAGTCATGGCTTAAAGACCTGCCTAACTTGGCAGCTTTGAAGATTCCAAGAAGCTACCTTGCATCAAACTTCGGCGAGGTCATGCGATACGAGCTTCACAACTTTTCAGATGCAAGTTCCAATGGATATGGTGCATGTTCGTATCTCCGAGCAATAAGCGAAACAGGACAGATCAGTTGCTCACTTGTCATGGGAAAGGCAAGAGTAGCCCCTACCAAACTAACGACCATCCCCAGACTTGAATTGTCATCAGCCGTGACTTCAGTTCGCAACGCCGATGTCGTCAAAAGGGAACTTGAGATTGAAAACCTGCAAGAGTATTACTGGACTGACTCAAAGGTGGTCCTTGGCTATGTGAACAACGATGCTAAGAGGTTCCATACGTTTGTAGCCAACCGGATCCAACGTATAAGATCTAGCACGAACCCTGAACAATGGCGACATGTCAGCTCCGAAAATAACCCAGCCGACCACGCCTCCAGGGGGCTGAGTGCAATTCAGCTGAAAGAGTCTAACTGGTTGAAAGGACCCAACTTTCTTTGGCAACAGAATCTTCCACGTGAAGAGGAAATGGTGGGAGAGGTAGAAAACACTGACCCTGAGCTTCGCAAAGCCCATGTTCACACAGTCAAAACGAAAGAAGTAAATTCAACAGTGAACCGTTTCACTAAGTTTTCTGACTGGTCCAGAGCAGTGAGAGCTGTCGCCAGGCTCAAGAGATTTGTCAGAGAATTCAAGGGACTTCAACCAAGAACAAATGAAGCAACCAGCCTTGAAGAAAGAAGAGAAGCAGAGATCTTCATTATCAAGCTGGTGCAAGAAGAAGCCTTCGCTGAAGACATCCAGAAGATCAAACTCCAGAAGGGAGACACCCTGAAGAAGCACAACAAGTTACACCAGTTGAATGCCTTCTTGGACAAGAACAATGTCCTCAGGGTGGGAGGACGGCTGTCCCAATCAGCCTTGCATCATGACGTAAAACATCCTGCAATACTTCCGAAGAAATCTCATGTGTCAGCCCTGCTCGTCAAACATCATCATGAGCGTGTACACCACCAGGGAAGAGGTATGACCATGAATGAGTTACGTGCCAATGGAATATGGATCTTAGGATGTGGAAATGTAGTCTCCTCACACATTTACAAGTGCGTAAAATGTAGGAGATACAGAAGAACTACAGAGGTTCAACAAATGGCAGATCTGCCGGAAGAAAGAACCGAAACATCCCCTCCCTTTACTTACTGCGGTCTCGATTGTTTTGGCCCCTTCATCGTAAAGGAAGGAAGAAAGGAATTAAAACGATATGGATTGTTGTTTACCTGCTTATGCTCCAGAGCAGTGCATGTAGAAACACTAGACGACATGACTACAGACGCCTTCATGAATGCGCTTCGAACATTTGTAGCCATCAGAGGACCTGTACGCCAATTAAGATGCGATCAGGGGACAAATTTCATGGGCGCAAGGAGAGTGTTTTCTGAGTTGCTCAAAGGAATGGATCCAGAACGTCAACGAACAATCGGCTGTGAATTTGTAGTAAACGTCCCTTCAGCGAGCCATATGGGCGGAGTCTGGGAGCGCCAAATTCGCACGATCCGAAGTATTCTGACTGCCATGCTCGACAAGTCCGCAAGCAGACTCGACACCACATCTCTGAGGACATTTCTCTATGAAACAATGGCTATAATCAACAGCAGGCCACTAAGTGCTGAGCATCTTCACGATCCTACTGGCCCAGAACCTCTCACTCCCAACCATATACTAACGATGAAATCATCAGTTATTCTGCCACCTCCTGGACAGTTCTGCAAAGAAGACCTCTATCTGAGCAAAAGATGGAGAAGAGTGCAGTTCTTAGCCAATGAGTTCTGGCAAAGATGGAAACGAGAATACCTGCTAAACCTCCAACAACGGCAGAAATGGCAAAGAACATCACGAAATTCACAAGTAGATGACATTGTGATTCTACAAGATGACAGCGCGCCAAGAAATGAGTGGAAGCTCGCCAGGGTTGTAGAAGCTCACCCCAGCGCAGATGGCATGGTGCGAAAGCTGAAGCTACTACTCTGTGACACTACACTTGATAAAGGAAAAACACTTACCAGACAAGTCCACCTTGAAAGGCCTATTCACAAGGTTGTAACCTTACTTGAAGCTAAATAAGTCACATACATAAGGCCATATTCATTCAGACTTGAAACATTTTATTGATTCCTTTCATAATCTTTATTTAAAGAAAAATACCACATATCGAGTTTATGAGTGATTTTGGTGGGAGTGTAAATGCTGCTAAAAATGCTATGCTGAAAACGTCAGATGCTATAAATTCATGCTACATAATTAGTGTTGGATAATAATTTAATTTAATAAATAGATAAATAGTTTCAATAGATAAATAAATAATAATTGATTTGAAGTATGGTTAAAAGACTTAAAATGTATTTGTTTCTGTTCAGGAACTAATGTTCCTTCGTGTTTTACACTCACTTCCAAGGCGGAACTAATTTTTGTTTTGGTGCTGCTACGACGGAGTTTGTTGCCGGACCGTATGTTCTGCAGTGTGGCCATGCCGGCTGTATAGCTGTCAATTAGCTCGCTAAGCTAGAGCTGTTGTGTGCTTTCAAGACTGTAGAGTTGACATCTGAAGTCTAAGCAGACTGTCAAAAGACTTTCAAGGATTCAAGGACCTCGTTTCACTACAAGCGGCCAACGAGGTATTTTATGTTACATGTAAATGGACTTTGTTTCATGCTATAATTCGTTTTCATGCTGTATACTGTTCAGCTTGCTGATATATTTCTGTATTGTTTTTGATTCATAAATATAGTTCTCACGGCGCAAGGCGCATGGCGTAAAAGGCATAAAAGAGAGAGAAAGGAGTGGACACAATCAAGAGATGCCAAAAGAAATAAAAGCGCCCGTTCTAAAGAACCGACCTGTGTCTGTATTGTTGTGAAAGGAGCTACATTTGTCATTTTTTAATTGGGCTTACGTGAGAACAGAGAAGATAAAAGAAAACAAAAATCGGATGTGAATGATGTAATGATTTTGTTTTGCTGCTGTGGTGTATGTTGTTATGCTGTGATTAAGTTTTATTACTGCGGCGTTGGCGTATGTTGTACTGTATAATGTATAATTTGTGTGTCTTGTAAGCCCATGAGGGCTGGGCACTGTCAAGTGCATGACACATTTAATAAAAATCAATCAATCAATCATAGATTGATAGGTTTTCTTTTATATCAGACACAGGTTTGTGTTCCTACCTGACATGTTTCGACGGTAATACTTCCGTCTTCTTCAGAGGTGTCAAATCTGACAGGACGATCACGCCTCTGTAAACAACATCAGCTGTTAAAGACACGTCACACACCATCTAGTGACACCTCTGAAGAAGACGGAAGTATTACCGTCGAAACATGTCAGGTAGGAACACAAACCTGTGTCTGATATAAAAGAAAACCTATCAATCTAAGTAAAGTATAGACACTATGAACCTTTTTGGATTAATCAATCAATCATGTATGGCAGCCAGCTGGCCGCCGAAAGGGTTTTGAGTGGGAGTACCACCTGAAGATTGCTGCTACTATTAAGTTTCTGTGTTGTTTAATCTGCCAAGGACCTGTCATGGCCCAACTGCCAGTTAAAGATCGCTGCATCTATGTCATTTTTTAATTGGGCTTACGTGAGAACAGAGAAGATAAAAGAAAACAAAAATCTTGTTTGACAGGAAAGAAAAAACCCACACACAAAACGCACGCACACACACTATCCCTACTCTGCTTGGCATCACTCATTCTCAGTAGCTTAGATTCTGCATGAGGCCTGGCCTGACCTTAAGACATTGGTTCCTGATTTTATTCGATTTTATTGATTTTGCACTGTAAAGACAATACATGCCAAGTGTATTTCACCTGGAGGGGAAATTAATAAAATACAATACATATCAGTGCTTGGAGAGGTAAGAAACCCTGGAAGGGCTTATCGAGAACCTCACCATGTAAAAAATATATATACATTTCTAAAAAATATATATATTATAACCAAGGAGATAGTACAAATAATAATACATAGATAGTACAAAATTAAAAAATAAAACAAAATAAACAAACTTAATTGAGCAATACATCAAAAGAAATAAAAATTACAATGGCAACAGAATTTTTTTAGCACAATTCCATTGAGGACAGATGTTCTTTTAGTTTTCTTTTGTAGACGGGTAGGGAGGGTGAGCTGTCCATCAGGTGGATATAGTTGTTCCATAAGATAACACCTTTGTATTTGATGCTGCCTTCACTCCAGCGCTCCATTCAGGCTTTCACACAGCATTTGCAACCATTATTGTGCGAATCCGATAGGCCTACTATGCAGTGCTCCCCAGTTTCCACACTAACAAATCCGCTTGAATTTGATATTAGTCTTAATGTATTATCTATTCTAGACTAATGGCTGTAATAGTGTGATATTATGTTTGTTGTTCCGTGGAGTCAGTCAGCAGCGTCTGAAATGGTAGGAGCAGGAGAAGGGGGGTTCCATGTCGCTGTTCCGACCTCCCGCTGTTCCGACCTCCCCTCTCCCAGCCCCCATGCCTAAACCTAACCTCCCCCAGACCCTAACCCAAAACCTAACCTCCAGACATGGGACCAAGTCACTTCGGTCCAAGTCTCAAGTAAGTCCCAAGTCATTTTGTCCAAGTCTCAAGCAAGTCCCAAGTCATTTTGTTTTGGGCAAGTCAAGTCAAGTCAAGTCACAGGTTTTGTCAAGTCAAGTCAAGTCGAGTCCTTAGTTAAGGCAAGTCAAGTCCCAAGTCAAGTCACTTTTTTTTCCAGTCTTACCTTTCTTTATAAAGAAAAAAGACATGGTATTAATACCTGTCTAATAGTGGTGATATTATTGGCCAATTTACAGTATCTGACCCATTCAAAAAGTATGACAAATTTAATTTGTGTTCTAATCATTGATATTCAGTGAAATAAATGTAATCAAACAAAAGTCAAATAACTTTATAAACGCTTATTTATTTCTGAACTGCTTCTCAGTAAAAAATCTGCCACGTCAGTTTTAAACAGTGAATTAGTGACAGGCTGACATACTACAATGTAATCAAACAAAAACAAATAGCTTAAACTTAGAGTATTTACCTCTTCTCAATCAAAACATATTAATATAAACAAGGCTGGAAACCTAGCATATACTGTATATGCCAGTGCAGAAAAGCATTGTTGACACAACCACACACACACACACACACACACACACACACACACACACACACACACACACACACACACACACACACACACACACACACACACTCAGCTGACAACATGTTCCTCTCCCCCCTCCAATCCAGGGCTGACACATACATTTGCATAATGTCCCATGATGCATTGTGGTTGACAAGGAAGCAACCAAATGAAGCTAAATAAGTGGTAGATAGTAATATTTATTTTTACCAATTTTTTTTACCACAAGTTGTAATATTTCAATGTTGGCCAAAATAAAAATTAAAAAATGTACTATATGAATTAACACCCTAAGTCTAAAGCACATTTTTAGGGGGGGTATACAGTATATACATCTCACAACTAGAACGAGTTGTAGGATGATTGGGAACTTTGGAGACCGTGTTGCGCAAGCTTGTGCATAATATTTTAAGATCTCTTGGCGTGCTCGCAGTCTACAGATCAAACCGATAGTCTCAGTCTACAGATCAAACCGATAGTCTCTACAAGCCTGCGCTGGCCCACCGCTGGCCAAAAGTATTTAATAAATATTTCCTCTCAATCACTATTAAACAGTGAAACACTGACAGCCAGACTACAACATCAAACGTTGTTAGATTCCGCCCCTGTCCCGTCTGCCTGTTTGAAGAATATTGCAGCTGTGTGCAATCCAGTGAGATGATTGATTAACGGCCAGTCATCCAATCACGACAATGCTATAGACCAAATCACCGTGACGTCACCATGTAAACAAATTTACTTCCGGGTACCACTTGGGGAAGGCGGCAGGTTTAAATGTGCGTGTTGTCAAATAAATGCTGTCAAACCCTCTCGCTGTTTTCGGCCGACTACTTTCAATTTAAATGGTTAAACGGTTGGTAAACATGCTTGTCCGACGTATCTAGCCTTTCTTCTGTGTTTGTTTTATGTAGTGTTAGCTAGCTAATAACGTTTGTTTGTCTGTCAAACTCGCTGTTTTTTTGCAGACTTGTTAACGTTACAGACAGAGCTACTAACCTCGCGTCACCAGGCTCTTCTCGGCGAGAAAGAGCTACTGACGCCTGAAGTCTACTCTGGTCTGGTCCAACAGGTAAATTAGCTAGTCTGGTCTCCACTAACATTAGTGAAAGTGTTGTTATGAATGATATTAAACAACAACACAACACGGACGAACCATTTTTGTCTTCTTTGTCTGTTTTTGTCTTCAACACGTCAGTTTGTGCCGTCCACCGCCATTATAATGTGTGGACCTCAGGGGTACCCGGAAGTAAATGTAAACATCCCCGCTGATTTGGTCTATAAGGAGGAGCATGACTGGATGACAATTGTCATTGGATGACTCAGTCATGATCCTCCTTATGGGATTGTGGTGATTGGGTGACTGGCTGTCTGTCAAGCTCCTCTCTCCGTCTCCGTTCCAGCTTGCACTCGCCATGCACTGACTGACGCATACCGGACAGACAGAGAAACTTGGACAATGTTACGTTATGATTTCATTATTTAAACAGACAAACACAAACAAGTCATCCAAGTCATCACCTCTCAAGTCAAGTCAAGTCTCGAGTCTTTAACTTCCAAGTCCAAGTAAGTCTCAAGTCATTTATGTTTTTGTCAAGTCAAGTCACAAGTCATCAAAACAGGGACTCGAGTCGACTCGAGTCCAAGTCACCAAGTCTCAAGTGCCCATCTCTGCTAACCTCTCCTACCCCCACGCCTAAACCTAACCTCCCCCAGACCCTAACCCAAAACCTAACCTCTCCCACCCCCCACGCCTAAACCTAAGGTCGGCATTGCGGGTGGTCGGCATAGCGGGTGGACACCAGAAGGGGCCGCCGCGCGGGGGATCCACTCTCACAGTCATACACACTGCTGCATACACACACAGACAGTGACAGAAGACTTGACAGAGAGATGCAGAGGACTTACTTTAAACATTTTGACTGTGGTTAATATATTCTTCAGTAAAATCCACGTGGAAGACACTTGGTGCTTGAAAAACGAGGAGTGATCTGTCTAAACACTGGGCGAACGTAAAGTGAAAGTATGCAAGACCTGCAGGTGGATAAAATGTGCAGTTTCCCACTGCTTGGCAGCAGGTAATGTGGTAACACTTTACAATAAGGTACACAAATAATATAGTAGTTACTAGTAAACTAATGAGAAACTAACTTTTAGTTAATGATGCACCACTTTACAATAGGGTACACACATAGGGTGCATCAAATTGCAATGCAAAAATGAATCTCAATATATCAAACTGTCTGGGGTTGCATTTTGTTATGAGACACATAAAAATGACTTTTGCAAAGTTTTGGGAAAATTGATTGAGATTTAGGGGTGTAACACAGCATGTGAAAAATACAAAAATCTGCCTTTTTGGGTCAAGGCAAATTTTAGAAATGCATAGATTGCACATTTTGAATAGAGCAAGATGTATTTATTTTCTAACAGAACATTTGAATTTGAATAGAACATTTATTTATTTGAGAACATTGAAGCAACCTAGAACCGAGAACATTGAAGCAACCATTGAGCAACCTAGAGTCCTAGTCCTGGTCCAGCTTGCGCTTGCAGCTGTGCAGTTTTGGCTGTTTAGAGCGGTCATGCTCCACTGCTTGCAGTACATTCTGCAGATGCTCCTCTCCCCTGGCTGCTGCCACGAAGTCTGATGTGAGTTTGACGCCACGCTCGGCGCAGTCATTCACAACATTGATGGCACGTACATTCACCGCACCCATCTGGAATTCCACACTGGTAGCCCAATCCTCTACATCAAGCGAAAGAAACGCTAGATCAATGTGCAGCTGATACATGCCGAACCAGCAGTCTGGGTTGGCGAGGTCGGCCAAGCTGGTGGTCGACGAGAGGGTTGGGAACTTCGGCTTGCCGAAACCAGTGCCAAAGCGGAGCTGTGGGGCTCGCATTGGGACATCAGCCGGCTTGTGTTCGAAGATGGCATTTGCAAGTGTGCGCTGCTCGCCAACTGCCACCTTGGTGCTGAAGAGTGCCAGGGGCAGCATCTCGCCTGTCAGGTACCATAGGTGCCGCTCCAGCGCCTTAATCGCTGATGCTGTGATGCCCTCGTCAATAGACTTGTAAGCATACAGGTGGCGGTAGACTGTGAGATCATTCCTTGCTGCATCTACGGCCCTGTCGCAGGTCAGCCACCACGTTGCGTAGATGTGCGTAATAAAGTTGGCTAACGCCCGAATCTTCAGCACCTGCTGCCGCGTGGTGATGGTGCCCTGAGGAAGCAATGCAATGTGCTGCTCCATCAAGGCCAGTTTGAGTGTGTAGAGCAGCTTGGCCATCCATCGCGCCTTGTGCAGTGCTCCCGGCCGTTGGAAGGTAACTGGAGTGTGCGCTGGACCGTCTGCACCCAGATACACACGACACAGCTGCACAAACTCACGGTAGTCACCTCTATTGTAGTCACGCACTCCTGCAGCACACTCAATTAATTCACCACGCAACTTGACCAGGAACAGTGGTTCGGCGGCGTCTGGAATGTAACGGGACAATGGGTCGCTGTCCTTGTGTGGCACCAGGTTCCAGTTATCCCGCAGATGTGTAAACAATGTAACCTCTGGCGAGCGTGACGTCTCCACCTTGAGGTCAGTGAAAATGTGGCTGAGGAGCACCTCGCCGAGCTGGTGCCGACACCCAGACCAGAGCAGTGGTCGACCCATTGAGAGCTGAATGGCGATGCAGGCTGCCGTGAGATGGCCAGTGTTTGATGTGGTGGTTTCAAATGCCATGTTGACAACCTGGTCAGCGCAGCACCACTCCTGCAGCAGCTTGCACGTCAGCCGGGCGATGATCGTTCCACATGCTTCGTCTGTCCCCTTCATGAATGCTGGCACACCGAGCAGTTTGAGCCGCTCCGCATCTCCGACCACCACTGTCAGACGCTCCTCTAACTGGCGTACATTGTTGAGCATTGGCGTCAACTTACTGTCCCAGTGTAGGGTGTGTGGTGTCCACTGCTCGTGCCGTTCCTCACTGATTGCCTCCAGCACGTGGCGGCGTGCTCGGTCTGCTGTCGCATAGGATGTAGAGACCTTTGCCGAATTACCACCTGATTCCTCGATCAGGCCGCGGGTGAAGGCAGCCTGCTGCATTGGTGTGATCTTCAACCGTGTGGCCAGGGACACAAGACTCGGCCAGCTGAGGATGTTGGATGGAATGAAGGCTGTGGTGCCAGTCTTCGAACCACTAACCCCCCCTCCCCCCCCACAAGAAAGATCACCTCTCAAGTTCTCCTGGCAATTATGTTTTCCCCTCCCCCCTGTAACTCCGACAGGAATGGTTATGTTAGGCTAGGGGCCCAAAGCAGAGAAAGTAGAAGTTTAGAACATTCTTGTGGGAATGATTAATTTAGCAGAGATAATGAAAATGAGACAGAGAAAGAGGAGAGAGATGTGCCTAGGTGGATTATGAGACAAAGGGCCCTGGGCACACATACCTACCCCGCCCCCCCAATCAGTGCTGCCACACAAAAACAAGACATTCTTGCAACGAGTGCAGGCACGAGGGCCATGTATACACAGAGGCAATTGCACAATATCACCTGAATTCACCTCACCAAGATTCAAGATTCAAGATTTTGTCCCAGAAGGGCAATTTGTGTGCAAGCAGATATAAAAAACATAGCGAATACATGTAAAAACAAAAACATGGACAAATAAAAACAAACATGGAGCATGTGCAGCAGTTTTCCAGCAGAAATGGATCAAGTAAACACAGGATATAGTAAAAGTAAAGTAAAAACACACCTCAAGGGATCTGTACAATGTACTTAAAAGTAGTAAAGACACGTACAATGTACTTAAAAGTAGTAAAAGACACGTACATGAACTTAAAAGTAATAAGAGTCCGGGACTATTTGAGCTCGCATAAATAGGTAGGTAAAAATAAATAAAATATATCTCGAATATAAAATATAAAGAATATTAGTAGCAGCAACCTTACCTACCTAAGAAGAGAGACAGAGAGAGTGCATCGTCTCCTCCGCCCAGCAGCGTTTAAGCTGCATGAGAGAGACAGAGAAAAGGGAGCGAGACAGAGAGAGAGTGCACTATCTCCTCCTCTCAGCAGCATTTAGAGCTGTGATGGAAACAGGAACGAAAGACAATTTGTATCTGTTTTTCGTGGCCCTCGGAACCTTTAGCCGAAGGCCCGAAGGGAGCAGCACATACTCTGGGCGGAGAGGATGAGTATCGTCCATGCGAATGGACATGGCCATGCGAATGGACCACACCCATCACCTCAACTCAACTCAACTCAACTGAGGGTTTACAGATCAGAGTCAAAGCCAATCTTAGAAAAGCACTTATCTGAATATGATTTTGGATTATATTTAAGTCCCAAAATCTACTGGCTGGTCACACAGTCTGGTTTATGAGTCAGTGGTTCCTAGCTGCCAGCTAATAGCTGGCTAGATAGTGTTAGTGTCCGAGTATAATAATAATAATTAATTGATTGGATTTATATAGCTGTTTCAAGACACTCAAAGCGCTTCACATATCAGAGGAGGGAGGGGGAGGGATCTCAACTCATCCACCACCGATGTGTAGCACCCACCTGGGTGATGCACGGCAGCCAGTTTGTGCCAGAAAGCTCACCACACATCAGCTACCATGATGGAGAGTTCAGGACTGATTTGCCAATTAAGTAATGAGGGATGATTAGGTGGCCATGATTGAAGGAAGGCCTGTTTGGGAATTTAGCCAGGGCACTGGGGTTACACCCCTACTCTTGCGAAGAGTGCCGATGGGCTCTTTAATGACCACAGAGAGTCAGGACCTTGGTTTAACGTCTCATCTGAAGGACGGTGCTCACTCACAGGACAGAGTCCCTGTCTCTGCCCTGGGGCATTGGGGAGATTATTCATCAGATCAGATTATTCAGAGCAGAGGGGAAGAGCACCTACTGGTCCTCCAACACCACTTCCAGCACCAGTCTCCCATCCAAGGAGTATCCTAGGCCAGACCTGCTTAGCTTCCCAAGAAAAGACAGTAATGTAATGCAGGAGCCACTGGTATAGCAAGCAAGCTAATTTAACAGTGGCCAACTAAAACCACAATAGTAATTTTGAGACACTTTTGGCTCCAACCTCCGCAGCTATTTCACATTAGACTACATGCAACATGTCGACCCATCCATCTATTAGCACGCTTACGTTAATTTCTAATGTTTTAACTGGAAAGTAGCTAGCTAGCTAGCTGTAGCTAGCCACACACAAGTTTACCTGAGATGCTCCAGACGAAGCATGTGGAACGATCATCGCCCGGCTGACGTGCAAGCTGCTGCAGAGATAATTTTTTGGAAGATAATAAAATTGTGAAGGTGAATTCTTTGCCACATGGCTTGCTGCTTCTTCTTTTTTAAACCAAACATTGAAAGCCAAGCCCAAAGTGATGGAACCAGAGAATGGCATAAAATGAACCAATTTATCATGGCTCCCCAGTGAAGCCAGTTACCCCCTGTTGCCGAAAAAGCTGATGTGCCGTTATACCCCTAGATCACCACGTATTGCAAAAATATTTTGCATGTGTTGTTTTTCCATGGATGGTAACACGTTTAGCACCCAGACAGATCAATATTCTGAAAATGTGTATTTTGATGCACCCTAGTACACACACAAAAAGAGTAACTAATGGACAGGTAGTAATTGAGTAATGATTCAGTAGCCTACTCATAAACCACTGTCTATGATGCACCACTTTACTTTTTTCCCAGTGTCAGAGTTTTAACGAGGAAATGCGCAAGCTGCAACAATCAGTCACATTCTAAACCGGACCTTGCATTAGAAGGAGAGCTCCGCACATCTCTTTTTCGGGGCAGGTGCGTCGGACAGGAACAGAATTGTCCATCAATTGTAAAAAGGGAGTCCCGCACACCGTCCAAACTTGCAAATAAGAAACCGGACCTTGCACCCATAATTATTTTACAGTGGGGCATTCAAAAATAAGGTGGATATAGTATTTGTGAAGCTGGAGTATCTCTCTCACACACACACACACACACACACACACACACACACACACTCACACTCACACACACACACACACACACGCAAGCACTCATGCAGCACACACACCTACACACACACACACCCACACACACACACACACACACACACACACACACACACACACACACACACGTACACACACACACACACACCGCCCTGCTCTCTCACAGCTACAAGTGAGTCAAGGCATGCAGATACGTCATTTTGTGATGCAAGAGAGAACATTGTGTGTCAGTACAAGTGTGTATAAAAGCAGCTCGAATCTCTAAGACTGACAGAGCTCTGCATACAGATACCCCTCACCTGCTGAGTCGACACTCTTCTCTGATCTGAACTCTACCAAGCAGACAACACTGCACACAGAACGACAGGTGAGTTGACCATCTTTACCCCTTTATCACAGATATTATGATACTCAAAGAAAAGCAAAAACAATCAAACATGAGAAATGTGTTTATGTTACACTTTTAACATGGTTACAAAGTTAGAGTGACAAGGAAGTGAACTATGTAAAATAACTTATATGGTATGTGACCATGTGGTACATTTCATCCTAAAATGGCGACAGTTCTCCCTGGTCAAGTTTACTTAATTTTATTTAACCTTTATTTAACCAGATAAAAACAATTGAGATGTGAAATCTCTTTTACAATTGTGACCTGGCCAAGAAGGCAGCAAAGTAGAGCAAAGACTACCATCAACACTGTGACATCAGAAGTAGTATCAAACATACAAAAGAAGCAGTATGTGACATAAAGACTAAAATAGCAAAACCTGGCCTACTGCAAATGTAAGGGTTGCAGAAGGCATGCCATTCAGGGGGGAAATGTATACATTGCTGCAGGAGTAGTTTGAGCTAAGGACCTCTGACAAGAGTGTGAGAGCATGATGTATGGATGGGGGAAGGGGAAGGGGTAGATGTACCCATGGGGGGGTGCCAAATCTTTTTAGTTCAAATTGAGAACCGTTTGTCGGATCAACTTCAAACTTAGGGAGTGCGCTTAGGGGGACCTGACAGATTGAATGAATGAATGAATGAATACTTTATTTTGAACATGTTAAAAACAAAAAGTCACAAACAAATCAAACATATATATCATATATATATGTTTGTTTTCCCATACTTAAAACAACATACAATAATTCAGCCCCAAGGGCAACACTCAATGTACAATGTGTCCAAAAAGGAGTAGGAAGAAGTAAACACTTATCTAGTCCTACCCCCCTCTTCATCATTTGTCAAACTTAAATCAACTTGGTCTAGACACCAAGTTTTACACCATAGATAAATTAATGAAACAAAACAAAAAAAGCATTACACATAACTCTGTCACCAATTGTATATTTGTTACTGTCCTGCTTCGTCCCTGTACCCTTTGAAAATCTGTTGTTTATACCCTTTTTTTAAATGGTTTATGCTTGGACATTGCTTGAGATCCACATTCATACTGTTCCATAGCTTCACACCATATATTGTGATACAGAAGCACTTTAATCTTGTCCGTGAGCCTTGTGTTTTGAAATTTGTCTCCCCCCTTAAATTATAGCCCCCCTCTCTGTCAGAGAACATTTTTTGAATGTTTCCTGGCAGCTGCTTATTTCTAGCCTTATACATAATTTGTGCAGTCTTAAACTCTATTATATCCACAAATTTCAAAATGTTTGAATTTAAAAATAGTATATTAGTGTGATCTCTATATCCAGCATTATAATTATCCTTATAGCTCTTTTCTGTAGTAGTTTTGAATGCAGTGAACCTTTATATGTATTTCCCCAAACCTCCGAGCAGTAATTTAGATATGGTAAAACCATGGAACAGTAGAGAATGCAAAGTGATTTGTAATCTAGAATGTGTTTGGATTTACCCAGTACTGATATGCTTCTTGATAGTTTAGTTTGTATATATTTTATATGTGGTTTCCAATTAATCTTTTCGTCAATTATCACACCAAGAAATTTGTTCTCAGAGACTCGTTCAATTTCAACACCCTCTACCTGTATCTTTACTTGAATATTTGTTTTATGGTTACTAAACAGCATCATTTTGGTTTTACTTCAATTTAATGATAATTTATTTCTATCAAACCACCTTTTTAATTTGCATAATTCTGAAGTGACCAGCTCTGATAGCTCCTGAATGTTTGTTCCAGAGCAAAAGATGTTTGTGTCATCTGCAAATAGGACCAATTTACATATTTTAGATACCTTGCACATATCATTTAGGATGAACAGTTTAGGAGCCAATACTGACCCCTGGGGGACTCCACAAGCAATGTTCAAGCATGTTGACACAGACTCACCCAACTTCACAAATTGTTTTCTGTGACTTGCAGTGGGGGGAGTGCCCACGGGGTTGTGTATGGGGAACATGGGCACTGCCCGCAAGTGGGAGGGAGGAGGGAGCAAGTGGGCAATCTGTCTCTCTGTGATTTTTGTCCCAGAAGTGATGTCACTCAACTGTAAGTGATGTCAGTGATGTGAGCAATTGTGATGTCATCAGTGATGTGAAGTTGTGACATCATCAGTGATGTCATAAGAGCAAGTGAGCCCGCACAGTGGTTGAGCTGCAGGGCGGGTGAGGCCGCACAGCGGCCGAGCCTAGGATTATATAAAAGGGAGCAAGTGGGCACTGTTTGTTTCAAGTGGGCACTGTTATACTTAAATCGAGGGTGAGGCTGCACAGCGGCCGAGCTGCGTACGTGAGCTGCAGGGCGGGACAGGCCGCGCAGCGGGCGAGCCTAGGAATCGAGCGCACGTAGCACGCAAGATGCCTAGTATATAATGTTTTCCCTATCTATTTTGCGTGACAGGGTGGTTGGGTTTAGCTTGATGGACCCCGCCTAACATGAAAAAGCAACAAATAAACAATGCAAATAATCTCATAACTTGGCTGCTTTGGTTCCTGGTTGCTGTCACTTCCTCTCTGATGTCACTTACTGTAAAGCAACAGTACATTATTTATAGACAAATAAGTTAGTGTGACGGAGTGGTAAGTCAAACTGAGGGATGCACACAATCAGTAAGATAAATGTCACTGTTAGTGCCGGTAGCTCATGTTGGTGTGATAGAGAAATGGCTAATTTAGCTTTCCTTGCAGATCTGCAGCCATGGAATCTGATCTGGACATTGAGATGCCAACCCTTGGACGCCCAGTGCATGTTGGCATGCTGTATGACATTCGCACTGATAACTTCCTCTCAGGTAAACCTTAATACCTTCAGTTCAGGTACTGAAGCTGTTGCACAACAAACAATTTCATCCAAGGGAATGCCATAACATCATTATGCTCCTAAGCCCTTGTTCACACAGGACGCCGAACGTAAGTAGAACTGAAGCTTGAAGCAGGCACAAGCTGAACATACGCCTAACCATTCACACAAGAAGCCTTCTCTTTTCCTCTCAGCGCCTACTCTCAAAAATGTCTTAAGAGAGTTGGTCCTCAGGAACCATTAAGTCTCTCCATCCGTACAACAGAGGTCATATCCGTCAGCCACAATTGAAAAGAGGGTGAAGAGGGGGACTTCTATTCCTTCAGGATGAGTTTCTTGGCAACATTTGTCCCCTGTGTCATGCAGGGACTGTTGCACAGCTGTAGGGAAGTTCAGAGAAGACTTTGAGCAGCTGAAGATGACACGTTCTGCCTCCAGCTGAAGGGTTATTGTGTAGGCCTTAGAGTACCAGTCAAATATTTTGGCCCAGAATCCAGTTAGAGAAGGGCACAACCAATAGGCATGAGATAATGTACTCTCCAACACCTGTCACACAGTGAGTGGTGAGACAGAAGGGAAGGGTAGTGTGCGTTCGTTGATATAGCCTTCACTGGCATTGTGTATGACATCACTGCTGATCTCATAACATCTCAGCTTTGATGATGTCATATTGCCGATGATGTCTTATTGCGGTCTGGATGGTTATGATATCATCGGTTAACACTGAAATGATGTCATAGGTCCCATTGTGATGTCATCGGTGATGATGTCATCGTTTGATGCTGCGGTTTCCATTGTGATGGCATCGGTGATGATGTCATCACTCTCGATAGATCCAGGAATAGTTTCCAGGGGCATATGCCCCGGGGGGTGGCCATCCAGTCCCGAATCGGCATCGGCGCGGAACCTTTCTAACAGCGCCTCTGCAATGTGTCCAGCGATAATCGAACGTAATGTGAAGTTCAGCGAAGCTCGTCAGGCAATCATAAATTGCAACTAACCTGCTAAATGACGTAATGTAAATGTAATGTAATAAAAAAAAAAAAATTTTTTTTTTTTTGTTGCAAAATCTTCATAGTTCAACGAAAATAGTTTATGCTTTAAATCTAAAATGGTTCATGGATTACATTCTAATAACAAACCTATCAAAATAAAAGTCAAGCATGTTACCGTGGAAACAATTAAGCTTAGCCCAAAATCACAAATCAGAATGAGGGGGTCCCCGGTATATTTTCTATCTTGTACGGGGTCCTTGGCTGAAAAACATTTGAGAACCTCTGCTCTAAACTGCCCTCAAGCCTATATAGCAGCATATCTAGGGTAGAGAGCTGCGCGGGCCTGAAATCTCGGCCCGAGCCCTCCCCGGCCCGTGACATGCAGGCCCGTGCCCGGCCCGGCCCGGATGAGTTATGAAATGGATTGGCCCGAGCCCACTGCGAGGCCCGAAGCCAATATTACAATACAATGACACATCTCTCCCTCTCTCTCTGTTCCGTGTGCTGCGGTGGGGCCGTCCAGCTCCTGCAGCCTCTCTGCCTGTCTCTCTATTTGACTCTCTCTCTCTCTCTCTCTCTCTGTTCGAGATCTGTCCGCTGTACACGGACCATGGGGACACGGACGGATAGGGCACACACGGCTTGTTTTGTTGTGTTCTTTTATTTTATCACCAAATAAATAAATAAATTCATTCATTCATTCACACACACACACTGACACAGCACGCTGCCTGTTGCTGACTGAGCGGAAAGCTACATGTCATGACATGAGTATGAATGGCAGACTAACGTCACGTGAGGGTCTGTGTGTGACTGTGTGGCTGGGGGAGTGTCTGTGCACTCCTCCTCTTTGTCTGACTGTGCTCTGCTGTGTAAAATTAATCGAGTAATACAACGTTATTCTATTTAATTATTGAAACGGGCCCGATCCCGGCCCGGCCCAGACCTATTAATAATAATATATTTTTTTAAAGCCCGGCCCCGGCCCATATTGGTCAAGCCCGTGGATCCCGCAAGGGTACCCTCGGGCTTGCAGCTCTCTAATCTAGGGGCTGGTAAACCAGCCCTAAACTATAAGCTTTATCAAAGAGTCTACTCTTAAATGTGGTGTGGGTGTTTTTTTTATCATCATTAACAACATAACAGCAGCTTAACAAGAACTTAACTGCAACATTTTGTACCAATAGTCTATTATTTAACCCCATACTAACCCCAGAAACCCCAGAAAAATAAATGAAATGAAATGAAATAAATAAATAAATAAATAAATAAATAAATAAATAAATAAATAAATAAATAAATAAATAAATAAATAAATAAATAAATTTAACGGGCAAATTATTTGATCAAGATTTTGGTCAATATGTTTTCAGATTTTTCATTTACGGTACTACTTTCACTATACAGCCATTTACTGCACCATCAGAATAATCAAATCCTCCAATTACTCAAGAAGACTTGTTCTGCCGTTTAAAATATATGAAACTAATTTTCACCCAAGATGTAATTTACGCCCCTTGTGCTCCAAGCCCTCGACAGTACCCACCACTGAGCATAAGGATATTATGACATCAATATACTGTCCTGTATTACTGTATTACCTGTAATTTCATTGCCCCATAAATGTGCTGTATTTCCTCTGCCATGACCGTTATTCACGTCAAGTAATCTCTGACTGATGATTTTGATGATCATGACAGTAAATATAATATTTGTTCCCCCTTGTCAGGAATCTTACTGTGGGATGAAGATGCCATTAACAAAAACACCCACGTGGACACAAAGCCCAGCACAAGGTTTAAGTTCACTGCCGAGGACTCAGTCAACGCCAAGAGCAGTCTGATGGATATAGAAGCCTCTCTGAAGGCCAGTTTCCTTGGGGGGCTGGTGGAGGTGGGGGGATCAGCCAAGTACATGAAGAACAAAGTCTCCTCTCTCAAGCAATGCAGGGTCACAATGAAGTATGACGTGGAAACCGAGTACAAGTATATATATATTGAAAAGCTGGGAGACGTAATGCACCCCGAGGTGTTTAAGAGTGCCACCCACGTTGTCATTGGAGTGACGTACGGAGCCAAGGCCGTCATGGTCTTCGATCAGATGGCTTCAGATGAAGAAAATACGCAAGATATCCAGGGGGAACTGCATGTGATGGTCAAGAAGATCCCTACAATAGAGATCAGCGGTGAAGGAAAAGTGGTCATGAAAGATGAGGACAAGAAGAAGGTGGACAAGTTCAGTTGCACATTCTTCGGAGACTTCATCCTGCCCCACAGCCCCACCACTTATGAGGAAGCTGTATTGGTGTACAAAAACCTCCCAACACTGCTGGGGGAGAAGAAGGAGAACGCAGTGCCCGTGAGAATGCGTCTGTGTTCTCTGAAGAAGCACATCCAGGGGAAGGAGCAGGGGGCTGAGCTGGTGAGAGACGTCAGAGCCGACCAGGTGTCATATGTGGTGGATGTTATCGAGGAGCTTCACGAGGCCCAAATTAGAGCCAATTACCTGATTAGCCAGTGCAAGATCATCAAGGTTGATGCCATAGAGGAAAAACTGAAGACATTCAATGACAAGCTGGCCGAATACAACGAGTCTTTGAAGAAGAATGTGGGCAAGGTCCTGTTAGACATCCGTGCAGGTGCCCAGAATGAGCCGAAGCTGGAACTCGAAAGCATTGCGAAGTTCCATGATGAGTCCTCCTTCAGCTACAAAAAGATGAAAAAATGGCTGGATGAGAAAGACACAGAAATCCGTATAATTAAAACCCAGATCGATTATATTCTCGGACAGGAAGACGCTTCCGTTTCCATTGTGCCTCCAGGCCCAGAGCTCAATGCTTTCATCTTCAATCCCAGAATTCTCCAGCTGAGTATTCTGAACTTCACCTCACTGAACAACGAGGACGACTACCTCTCCAACCTCTGTGAGTGCCTCTCCATGGACGAGTTCAAGAAAATGGACAACGTCCCTGTAGCTCAAGGCCTCGGCTTCAAAAAAGAGGCCCAGCCGTGGTACAAAGACCCCAGCTTCAACCAAAGGCTCAGTGACAATGTAAGTGATTTTGGTCATTTTCATAACCTTAAGACCTTCATCATCAGCTACATGCCAAACCCTGAGTTTCCAGTAGCCTGTATTTACAAATACTATTATGGGAACCTCCAGGTATTCGGTTCATCTTCCTCTCCGGTCACTCAGGATACTCCCCCCCCACATCATCCGTCAATTTAACCTGGACTTCCACTGCTACGCTGACGACACTCAGCTCTACATCACCACCAAATCCCTCCAGAACCCACCCCTCACCCACATCGAAAACTGCATATCTGCAATAAAAACCTGGCTAACCCACAACTTCCTCCAACTCAACAGTGACAAAACGGAACTCCTCCTCATTGGCACCAAATCCACCCTCAATAAAACTGGACCCATCACCCTCACCATTGACGACTCCACCATCACCCCCTCCCCCCTGGCTCGCAACCTTGGTTTCATCCTGACCTGGACCCCACCCTCTCCTTCGTTGTTAAAACCTCATATTTCCATCTCCGCAATATCGCTAAAGTCAGACACTGCCTCTCCCCCCCTGCTGCTCAATCCCTCATCCATGCCTTCATCTCCTCCCGCCTCGACTACTGCAACTCCCTCCTCACCAGCATCACCTCCCATTCCCTCCATAGACTCCAGATGGTCCAAAACTCAGCCGCCCGCCTGCTCACTCACACCCGGTCCCGCGATCACATCACCCCTGTCCTCCACTCTCTCCACTGGCTCCCCGTCAAGCAACGCATCGACTTCAAACTACTCCTCCTCACCTTCAAAGCCCTCCACAGCCTAGCCCCCCCCTACCTGACTGACCTCCTCATCCCCCATCGCCCCTCACGTACACTCCGATCCTCTTCTACTGCCACCCTCACCATCCCCCCATCCAGACTCAAAACCTTTGGTGACCGTGCTTTCTCCCGTGCCGCACCCCGACTTTGGAACTCCCTCCCCCAGACCGTCCGAGACTCTCCCTCACTCCCCACTTTCAAAACCCGACTCAAAACCTATCTGTTCTCCCAAGCTTACAACCTCCCCTACCCCTGACCACCTTCTCCAAACCATCACCCTCCGCCCCCCCACCTGCCCCTCCCTCCTGTTCTCTTCCTCTCCTCTGCTTCTCCATACAACCTTGCCCTGAACCGCCACTGTTATCTGTACCTGTCCCCTGTATCTGTTGCCTGTTGCCTGTATCTGTTGCCTGTGTCTGTTACCTGTTGCTTGTTTCTTGCTTTACTGTTAAGCGTCTTTGAGTCTTGAAAAGCGCTATATAAAATAAATGCATTATTATTATTATTATTATTAGATGACTCCTAGACAGCGGAAGGAGACTCTGTGTTCAGGAAATGCATTCTTCACTTTGGGAGAACATGACCACTTTTGTCCACAGGGGCCGCTAAAGTCAACACAAAATGAAAGTTCCCTATATAATGAGAAGCAAAATGAGACATAAGCACAATTAGAGTCCCAGTGCATCAGCCAGAGCTCGAATTCGAAAAAAAGAAGAGAAGGCTGATTACAGCTAGGACTTTATACTGTAGTTGTTTTTTAGACTTAAAATTTGATTCTTTTTTTATATCCAAATTAAAGTCTCTTTCATTGTTGTCTTTATCACTTCTATTTTAGTTGAACTTTGTCTTTGAATTATGTGTAACAGATTTAATCATTAATCATCTTTATCTTATCTTTTTCATTCTTCTATCATTTTACCATGTGCGCAGCAAGCGCATGGTCAAGAAGAGAAGGCTTTTTGGGGTGAGTCATTCATTCATTCATTCATTCATTCATTCGTCAGTCAGGAACGGATAATGGATATGATGTCATCAGTGATGATGTCATCAATTGATTGAGTGAAAATTGTAGCCTTCCTCAGTTGCTCTAAATCAGCCTTTGTCACGCCATTGCTGAAGCAGGTCTGTTATCATTTGATATCATTTACCACCCCTTAACTTGATATCATTTACCACCCCAGTAGAGATCGATTTGATAACCTATACCACCCCTAATTTACTCCTCAAACTCACATATTATTATATATTATATTCTATTGGTTTCTGTTATGTGACCAGCCAGCCTCCTTCTACTTGCTCTCTCTCCTCTCCCTCTGGAGTTCCTGCTCTACCTTAATTGCCTGAGCAGCAACACCTGGAGCCAATCAACCCAAGGGTTTGGTTAGAAGGAGGTTGGGATGGAGAACATGCAGAGCTTGCACACACCCCCAGCAGCAGCTATTTTTGTTGTACTTCGTTTGGTTGTACTTTGTTCTGTTATTTTGTTTATTTGTTTAGGCGGTAGTTATGTTTTCGTATGATCCTGTTTAACCCTTTGTTCTTTTTGTCTCTTTAGGACATCTAGCTGGCTTCGACGGCCCAAAGGGGTTGGCCCAGGTTTTTTCCTTAGTTTGGCCGGATCTTCAGCCTCCTTTTTTTTATATCATTCGCTACTTGGTCATTTTCTTCATTTTTGGTTAAAATAAGCATTTGAATAATTGTGCAACCTGCCTGGTGTCCTAAAAATGTTCTGGTCTTCGGTTGAGCCATATTTCATGTGTTGAAGACCGTAACAGTTTCAATGCACCAAATGGCTTCACTCCACATTATTAAATTGTCCCCTCCACAGTTAGTGACAGGGTGTTTCACACCCCAGTTAACAGTCTCACACCCCAGTTAACAGGCAGAGTTAAGAAAAGCACGGTGGGAACACATTTAGGGAAGTAGTTGTCAGCCTACCAGACAGTAATAATCAACTTGCGGCCCAGGGACTAAGGGCAGGCAGAGTGCAGGGTGGCACGCGGCCATCTCCTGATAGTTTTTATTGTGTAATAAGAATCTTATTCACAATGATAACTAATGTGAAATAAAGTTTGGCTGAGCTCCAGTTAACTTGTCAAACACTGCTGTCCAACAGCTATAATTGGTTTCATTCATTGGTTTTCATTATCATTATTCATATTTATGAATTACATATTATTATTATTTTTCATTATTATTAGTATTATTATTCACTTACTATTATTATTGTTTGTCCCTGACTGCCTTTTCTATTATTCTTTATTATTATTCATCTATTATTATTACTATTATTATTACTCATTTATTATTATTATTATTATTGTTTTTGTTATTATTATCTTTTGTTGTTATTCAGTATTCATTCTATTTGCTATTCATTCTAATTGCTTTATTGATTCAAGATGAAATTTGCCTGATTGCTGACAGACCCAAAAACTTTTTGCCCTCGTCAACCCAAAAAGGCCTCAGTCAACTGAAATGCATGCCGACAGGAGTATTTTGAAAGTTGTCGTTTAACACCTCCAGATAGAAAGAGTAACACCATTCTGTCTTGATGGTGGTTCAGTGGTAGAATTCTCGCCCGCCACGCGGGTTCGGTTCCCGGCCAAATGCACCATGCTGTAAGGTCATGAACTTGTGTCCCTGTTTGATGATCTCCAGTATTAATGTTTAATAAATTGCAACATATTGCCATAATTGTTTCTGTATTAACAAATGAAGCGATGTATGAATATTGTGTGCAATTTGTGTCTTTCCTTTCAAACAGCAACAAACAAATGCAAATGTTTAGCATAGTGAATCATCTTAAATGATTAAAGCAGTATTTCTGAGTAATGTTAATAAAAGGCTAAATTTGCTGGCTAGCTTGGAACAACTGTAAGGTCCATGTTTTTTATCGAGAGAGCAGGAATTGGGTGGCATTAGCCATGTTAGGGTTTCCCAGAAACTTATAGCAAAAGCCTGTGGTCGAGCATGAAGACCAATCGCAAAATGTTGCAAATGTGCTGAATAATGCTGAATAAATTTAAGGGGTATTTGTTTATCGGTTTATTTGTCTGTCTGTCTGCCTGTCTGTCTGTCTGTCTATGTGTGTGTGTGTGTGTGTGTGTGTGTGTGTATGTGTATGCGTACGTGTCTGTCTGTGTGTGTGTGTGTGTGTGTTTGTCTGTCCGTCTGTGAATGCAGGGGAAGTGTTACATACAGTTTGAACTGTTTCTTTTTTGATAGAAGTATTTCCTGTCATAGAGTGTCTCCCCAAAAACAGAAATGTCCTTTTAAGGCAGCTAAAATAAAATCCCCCATAAAGCAATATTCCAAGCGGACACAAAAAGCAGAAGTGTCACCCGTTCAAGAAAGGTATATAAAGAAGACTCAAAGAGGAAGTCGGCAGAGAATCTCCCCAGATGCTGAAAGCCGGTGTCTCCTTTGCAGACTCATCCAGCCGACGCCTCTACTAAGACATTCTCCCAGCTGAAATCGTATTGTATTATCTGACCTGCTCTGTATTTTTGTATGTAATTTAATTCTATATAAAAAACAACATTTATATATCAGATTGTTGTCAATAACTGGTTCTTATCTGTCTGAATTCTAATTGGACCACGCCTGAACAGGTTGTGTGGGCTCCGGCCCATACAGGGATAACATCTCTAAAAACCTTCTGACTGTTGAACCTTTTGCACTTGTGTTAAGCTTTACTAGGAGGATCAGGAAACCATTTTCCATCAGGTCCTATGGTGTGAGATGCAGGGGTACAGAGCTCCCCCCATGCAATGTTAGCCTTGAAGGCTGAGATGGCTTGAAACAGTGTCAGATTTATTTTCTTTGCTTCACTTCTCTTGATTACTGTGAGAGTTTGATCATGTGTCTTCTTCTCTTTTGCTAATCTGTCATTGTGGTGTATTCTGTATATACGCATGTGGTCCTGGCCAAATTTGCCCTTGTACCAGGACATACTACAGATTATGGTTTTAGACTACTGGTGACAACATAATGTAATCATGTGGTGTTGGTGACATTAAATAAATCTTCATTACAATGTGTCCAGGTCTTTGTGTAGTTAAACTGCTGATTCCTAAAAGAGTATATTGGGTACACTGTTCAAGTTCAGTTTTAATTGGGGACTTCCGGTTATGGCGTCGTGCTGAGCAGTCGTGGTTGCTACTGCTCTGTTGTAGCCTGGCTCAAGACCTTCGAAGCCACGCCCACTCCACAGTTGTGGATTTGGCTGTTCTTGGTCTGGCATTGTCATGTGCTCAAGCTTTTTCTCTGGTTGAAAATCCAATCACGGGCGCTGATTGGCTAACGCTGTTGTCAGTCATGCACAACAGAAACAGACACAGCTGTGGCCAAAGCAGAGATAGCCTAATGGCCTAAAATGTCAAAATGATTAAAGGTCCCATATTATGCTATCGTTAGCTGTTTAAAACATGTCGCTGGGGTTTTTTAAATCAAAGTTACAAAAACAAACCCAACAAAAAGCATCATAAGTGTTGGTGACAAACAGCTAACGTAGCTAGCTACGTAGCTTGACTAGATGGGCCAGAAGAG
>NC_139649.1:9221941-9286941 GCF_964638095.1 Poromitra crassiceps | reverse complement strand
CAGGGGGCAGGGTGAACAGCGCTCTGTGCAGCAGCGGGGGGCGAACGGGCACTGCACTAGTATAAATGCATAATTGAAAAGTTCACTTTTTGCCGTTGGGGACCGTCACCACAAAAATTCAAAAATTTCACTGTTTCAAGGGCAAAATCGTTCCCCAAGAAAGTGTTTAGTTAGTAGCATGTTTCACTTACTTCGCCATCCATGGTGACGGCAGCAAATACAGTGGAGGAGTACGGAGACCAAGACCACATCTCCAACTGCTGCATACAGGTCCAACGTGAACATGGGAGTGCTGCAAAGAGACATGGACACACAAGATCAAACAGCAGGAAGTTGGTCACTTTTCGTTACACAGCACCAGATGGTTGCACGTGCCTTCAAAATGCTATCACATCCTTCACAAACACAAACCTGAAGCTGAAGGCCATGGATATTTTACCAATGACACATCGTTTATAAGTGCATAAACTGTTTTCACCATGCATAGAGCCTTGAGAGAGAGATCCTCAGTATAACTGAGGTGGTACAGTATAGTGCTTATTGGAACGTACGGCTGGATGAGCAGTCATGTTCAGCTTGGATGCACACACGTGACACGATTGGAAAGTACAGCAAAAATAGACAAGACAGTAAAGGATCAGATGAGATGATCTGTGCCCTGGTCCAAAGACACTGTCATTACTCTTTTGGCCACTGAATGGAAAGAGGGATATTGAATCAATAGTTCCTGGTCATGCTACAGAGACTTTGAGTTGCACTGGAATAGAGAGGCAAAGTGAATGTCACCTCCTGCTTCAGCACTATATATACAGTGCTCAATTGTACGTATACAATTGAAGATTTTTTTTTTTTCCGATGTTGTTGTTTTCTGTTTTGGTCTGAGAGAAATGTTCTATAGTCTCTCACGATTCTAAATATAGCTGAACCGTTTGGTTTGGTGAAGTAAAACTATTTTTTATACGCATTTTACAAAATGTCTATGGGAAAATAAATTGCAGATGCAAATCTCTGGTAGAGTGCTGAAGCAGGAAGTGAGGTTCACTTTGAGTCGCACTTTATCACACATTGGAGATGTCCTCTTCAAGGGGAACTTAGCCCCCAGAATTCTGGCAGACCTGCCTCTACTTAGCGGATGCTAACAGAGCGGGCGCTAAGCGGGGCTTAGGACCATGGATGTATAGGACCTGCTCTGTTAGCATCCGCTCTGACTCTGGGTGGGAAAGAGGCTCTTGGTGATGTCATCGGAGCTGAAATCAGCCAATGGGCAGACTCAACTGCAAAAGTGGGTTCTAACCCCCTAGAGCAGAGGTGCCCAGATTCTTTCTTATGAAGGGCCAAAATTAATCTGGATGGATGGCTGTGTGCCAAAAAATAAATTATGTTATCTGAAATTACATTAAATAATATTATTTTATAGACAATTTACATTCTAAATGGAAAACAGGTCTTCTAGTTTCATATGGTAAACGTATCATCAAGTTAGTTTTTAGAATGAGCCCGCCCCCACAGCCTCTGAAAGACTAATATTGGCCACAATTTTTTCCCTTCAAAACCATGGAGGGCCAAAACAAACTGAGCGTGGCCTACAGGCCCCATAGAGGGCTGGGAAGGCCATTTTTCACACAGGAATATGCTAATCAGTCCAGAAATATGTCCACACACCAATGTCTCCACAGCCTGGCAGAGAGGGACGGAGATCAAACGCAAGGCTCCTCGCACACTGTGTGTCTTCACGTTATGAACTTCTGAAACACCACTGTGAGCAACAAGGACACAGAACATTTGGCGGGGCTGGGACGCAGAACCTACAGCATTTCTTAGAATACTAATGAGTGTGTGTGTGTGTGTGAGTGTGTGTGTGTGTGTGTGTGTGTGTGTGTGTGTGTGTGTGTGTGTGTGTGTGTGTGTGTGTGTGTGTGTGTGTGTGTGTGTGTGTGTGTGTGTGTGTGTGTGTGAAAGCAAACTTTTCCATTTTAATTAGTTGTAACTTGGGTAAATGCGATCTCCTGTATTTCGGGAGAGGGTCATTTCGAGTTGAATTCAGAATGACTTTAGATAAAGCCAGAGAAATATAGCCTGTGCAATACAGATTAGGGACAAGTTTATCACAGACGAGGCTGAGGTGCAGATTTATGAAGCCACCTGACCTGACCAGCCTGACTAATAGACTCTTCTTTAATATAGGTCATTTTTGTTCATTCAGCACTGACTAACTCTGTCCTAGAGGATAATTACTGTACAGCATATACCAGCCTCATTCCTCAAGTACCTGGTGCTAAAATTCAAAGTTATAGATTTCAGCATTGTATAAGATTGTGTAGAAAATAACTGAATCAGAACATAAACTAGTTGTAAATTTTGATCCGAGACTGATTCTACAATCCTGAACAGAAAAGTAAAATATTTGTGCAAGGTTGGTGTCTCATAGGATGTTATGGATACAGACACAGTATGTCTATAGGATGTTATGGATACAGTATGTCTATAGGATGTTATGGATACAGTATGTCTATAGGATGTTATGGATACAGTGTATGTCTATAGGATGTTATGGGTCACCCTTGAAAAGCCAGCCTTTCATAATGATTTGTTGATTGCGATCATTATTCAGTCAAGCTGCTTGTGCTGACAAGGAGTGGGAAGCTCAGTGGGCTTAGTCAAATATGGAAGGCAAATTATATTAGATCCATGAGGATAAGAAGGTAATGAAGATGACTATCGTTATGGAAAGACTGCAGACATGATGGTTTTTCCTCTCCCTTCTTAACTGAATACATTGACATTCATACACACAGGATTGGCAAGGTCTCTTAACAAGGTGATTTAAATACAGTGTCTAAGAGAGACGGTCTAGTATGGATTATGGAATTTGTATAGGAATCAACACTATACTGGAACTAACCACAGCAATTGTTTTCCATGGAGAATGTGACGTGATACAGTGAGATACAGCACACAAACAAATACATTGACTAGGCATGAGTAAACAGAGCCTGGACATTCACTCAGCAGTCTTACTTGATGGTCCCAGATCTTGACGGTCCAGTCGGCACTGCAAGAGATCAAGAACTTGGAGTGGTGGACGTGGTTTTCAGATTCAGATTCAGATTCAGATATCTTTATTTGCCATTGTGTAAAACACATAGGAATTTGTTTTGACGTTGACAGTGTGCGCATTCCTTAATCTTTTTCACATATAAACAACAAGACAGCACACAAACATAGCACAGTGCAGGAGGTATAAATATAAAGTGCACAGTTAAGGAACATAGTGCAAAAATGTCTGGTGACACTGCCTAGGGGGCAGGGGTGGGAGGGAATCCAGAGGCATTTAGCAGCCTGGCGGCTGAGGGGAAAAAGCTCAGTCTATGGCGGACCTTTGTAGCCTTCGGCAGCCGCAACCGTCTCCCAGAGGGGAGCAGGGTGAGGAGGCCGTGGCCAGGGTGGGAGGGGTCGGCCATGATCTTTCTCCCTCTCCTCAAAGCCCTGGAGTCATGCAGGGACTTGAGGGAGGGCAGAGGACGGCCAATCACCCTCTCCGCAGAGCGTATCACCCGCTGCAGCTTGGCGAGATCTTTTGCAGCTGCAGCAGGGAACCATGTGATGATGGAGTATGTGAGGATAGACTCAATGATGGCTGTATAGAACCGAGCCATCATGGTTCTTGACAGTCTGAACTTCCTCAGCTGCCTGAGGAAATACAGCCTCTTTTGGGCCTTCTTTAGGAGGGCCATGATGTTGAGTTCCCACTTCAGGTCCCGAGAGAGGATCATGCCCAGGAACCGACATGACTCTACTGGGGTCACCTGAGTGCCTCCCAGCATGATGGGAGGGGGCGGGGCTGCGTTCCTCCTGAAGTCCACCACCATCTCCACTGTCTTTAGAGCATTCAGCTCTAAGTTGTTGTTGCTGCACCAACTCTGTAGCCGCTCGATCTCCCTCCTGTAGGCCGACTCATCCCCATTGGAGATGAGGCCTACCAGGGTGGTATCATCCGCAAATTTCAGGAGTTTGACGGATGGGTGGAGGGAAACACAGCTGTTGGTGTACAGGGAGAACAGGAGTGAGGACAGGACACAGCCCTGCGGGGAACCGATGTTGGTGGACCTGGAGCTGGAAGTGCACTTCCCCAGCTTGACCCGCTGCGACCTGTTGGTGAGGAAGCTCGTGATCCACCTCCGAGTGGACTCCGGCACTTGCAGCAGGGACAGCTGGTTCCACCTGACAGCATCCACTGCCATGTTGTGAGGATCATAGGTCTCAAGGAACTGGCTGGAATAGGCCTTGGAGCACTGGGGGAAGACAACAAAGAGGTCCCATGTGTGCCTGCTGGATACTACACTATAAACACAAATGATAAACTATACTAACTACACCATAATGTGCTGCTGCCTGTTGGTGGTGCCTCGTGTAAATAAGATTCTAAACACTTGTAAGAGTATTGTTAATATTGTCTCAGAAGAACTTTCAAGAAGAACTTATTATAAAAAAGTTATTATTTATATATATTATGTAGGCCTACTGTAGATTTCTTTAGTAAACCATAAATGTCATCATTATATATATATATAAAAAAAGAAGATGGAAAAAATAAAATGTTTACTTGCCATTGATAGAATATATAAAAAATATATTAAATATAAATCTGCTGGGCCATCCAGGACCAAATAGCTTGCTGGCCTGTGGGGACAGTTGCTGTATTTCAAGGCACTTGTTTTCTCCTCATGCACCTGATCTACTATGAATCACCTCATTCAATGGAAAGGAATTGTTTTCAACACCTGCTCCAGAATCAGTTGTTACTTTCTCTGGAAACAATATCAAAAACATAATTTGACCGTGAGGAAAGATAAAATCCTTTTTAAGTGAAATTGTCGGCAACCACAGTCACCAGATATGTCACTGATTTATTTGACACACTCTGTGGTTTTTGTACTTCATGGCACAGGCTGATAGTGCCCCCTTGTGGTACCAATTATATACTACACCAAAAGGAAGCACCATTGGAGAAGTAATGTATAGACCAAATCACCGTGACGTCACCATGTAAACAAATTTACTTCCGGGTACCACTTGGGGAAGGCGGCAGGTTTAAATGTGCGTGTTGTCAAATAAATGCTGTCAAACCCTCTCCTTGTTTTCGGCCGACTACTTTCAATTTAAATGGTTAAACGGTTGGTAAACATGCTTGTCCGACGTATCTAGCCTTTCTTCTGTGTTTGTTTTATGTAGTGTTAGCTAGCTAATAATGTTTGTTTGTCTGTCAAACTCGCTGTTTTTTTGCAGACTGGTAACCTCGCGTCACCAGGCTCTTCTCGGCGAGAGCAGACTCGTTAACGTTACAGACAGAGCTACCGACGCCACGTTAATTTAATTTAGCGTCAAGTCTACTCTGGTCTGGTCCAACAGGTAAATAAGCTAGTCTGGTCTCCACTAACGTTAGTGAAAGTGTTGTTATGAATGATATTAAACAACAACACAACACGGACGAACCATTTTTGTCTTCTTTGTCTGTTTTTGTCTTCAACACGTCAGTTTGTGCCGTTCACCGCCATTATAATGTGTGGACCCAGGGGTACCCGGAAGTAAATGTAAACATCCCGCTGATTTGGTCTATTATGAAACCAGATTGCTTGCTACATGCTTGGAACGCTGTCTGCAGTCATTTAGGAAGATTACACATTTCTCGCTTGGATATATCTAACAACAAACACTGTTACTATACTCTATTAACCTACACTATACATCTAGTATACCGTATATTATACAGTAGACGGAGTATAGTATTATAGCATGTTACAGTAACTACCCTCAGGGAGACCTGTTTGGCCCTCTGTATATAAGCCTCATCAGAGTGATGTAGGAGGTTGCCCTCCAAGACAAAGTGAACTGCCATCTGATCCACACTACTGATGGGCATGTAGGAACGTTCCTCTGAAACACAAGAAGCAAGGCCATTGGAATTATGGCTGCAACTAATCTGTCAATTATTTTCTTGATTAAACAATTAGTTGTTGGTTCTGTAAAAAAGCCCAAAGATATTCTGTTTACTGTCATAGAGTAAAGAAAATCTTCACATTTTTAGAAGCTGGAATCAGATCATTTAGACTTTTTCTCTTGAAAAATTGCTCAAAACTATATAATCGATGAGCAAAATAGTTAGCAAAAATCGATTAGAAAAATAAAATAATAATCTATAGTGGCTATAGATTAATTTTCTGTCGATTAATCAATTAATCGTTATAGCTCTAATTGGAATGTCCTTGGAATAGCTTATTGGAATTAAAGGAATAGTTTTGTTGGGGGTATGGATTAGAAAATAGGTAACATTAAGAAAAATGTAGGAACTTGGATGTCACTGTCATGTTTAAATGGGATGGACTGACACTGAAGCAATAACATCTGTCTTTCTCTTACAAATCTACCTGAACTGGATCTGTTGCGCCGGTATTACAATGACCGTATCCTTACTTCCCATCATTCAAAGTTGTTTACAGGCAAACTTCCAATACCTTGGAAGCTGTAGGCTAGTAGTGCTACTAGTGACAATATTCTGGGGTACATGTGGGTTTGCAATCAGGATCCATGTGAATTCCTCTTTCAGCTCCTGGTGACGTCCAACAATAGGCAAGAGCATATCAATAAGCATTATGATAGTAGCCTACTAGGCATCGATTCCTAGGCTCGCCCGCTGTGCGGCCGCGCCCGCCCTGCAGCTCGCTGAGTTGGCCCTGCAGCTCGCATACACAGCTCGGCTGCTGTGTGGCCTCACCTGCACTATTGGCATGCGCAGTGCACAATTGCCCAACTTTGCATCACTGATGGCATCACTCACTGATGACATCACAATGATGTCACAATGTCTATGACATCATCAATGATGTCACAATTGCTTAGGTGTAACCAAAAACCACAATTCCTCGAGTGACATCACTGATGATGTCACAATGCCTATGACATCATCAGTGCCTATGACATCATCAGTGATGTCATAAGATGATTTTGCTCTTATGACATCACTAGAGCTGGCCCTGCAGCTTGCATTATGCGCAGCTCGGCTGCTGCGTTGCTTCGCTGCTCTGTTGGCATGCGCAGCGCACACTTTGCATCACTGATGCTTTTAAATGTCCATTTTATTCTCTTCTTTTATTATTTTATTTTCCTGTCAACCATTTTATGTGAAGCACTTTGAATTGCCTCTGTGTATGAAATGTGCTATACAAATAAACTTGACTTGACTTGACACCTACAGCCTACAGTTGGTAGCAAAAGTTAATTGAATTGTGTGTGTGTGTGTCAGATAGATAGATAGATAGATAGATAGATAGATAGATAGATAGATAGATAGATAGATAGATAGATAGATAGATAGATAGATAGATAGATATATGGGTAGCTAGATAGATAGATAGATAGATAGATAGATAGATAGATAGATAGATAGATAGATAGATAGATAGATAGATAGATAGATAGATAGATAGATAGATAGATAGATATTCATGTGGCTATTCTGTCCCAGACAGTAGGCTAATGTGACTCCTAACGTTAACTTACCTTTTACTCATTTGCAGCTTTGGTAGCCTTTCCGTCAGGTGCCTTTTGAGATTCTAGCCGTATGAGTCCGGAAGACCTGTAGCACTTCCGGTTCCTAGTGTAAAAGCCAATGGGGTTTTTACATGGGCGATTTTTGTTAAATGCCAGTGTTGGCAGTAATGGAAGATGCACCATTTTGCACATACAATCGAAGTTGCACCATTTGCAGATACATTGTGAAATATTTATTATAAATAATGTAATTTGTTGTCTTTCTTTCTTTCTTTCTTTCTTTCTTTCTTTCTTTCTTTCTTTCTTTCTTTCTTTCTTTCTTTCTTTCTTTCTTTCTTTCTTTCTTTCTTTCTTTCTTTCTCCCATCGCCACGCCTTTAGAGAATATCTTCCCTGTGATTGGACGCCTACATCATGAATATTCCACACACCCCGGAAGTGGGGCGGTACTGCTGTTTTGCTGTCGAGTCACCTCTGTCAGACTGGAGGAAAACAAACTGCTATAATGCGAAATAACGGAGGATCTTGACAGCTCGCATAAGGCACAATAGTTCGACAAGGCACTGTTTATCAAAACTGCTGCATCGTATCAGTAAGGCTTCGCCAAAATGATGGAGGAAATCGACAGGTTCCAAGTACCTCCAGTCAACGGAGAGACACAGCCTCTGGTAAGACGAAAACACATCATCATGCAAATCATTCTCTCAGAATCAGATTGGAACGCAAACTGTAACATTAAATTTTAATAAATAAATGAATCGTTTACGTGGGTTATTGTGACAGCCTCGTCACCCAATCTCGGCAACGTGTGAGGGCGATTCACTGTTTTGGCACAATCTGGGTCGCTGGGGTGAATGTACTGATTGATTGGTGATGCACGTTTCAGATAGAGGGACAGCCAGCCGCTAGCCTGCTTCTCCCAGTCTGAATAAACAAAATTAAGCCTTCATCGTGACAGAAAACTGCGCACTAGACTCAAGTCATGATTATATCATAATATTCTACTTCAATCTGCGCTTGTTTGTATCAATATATCTGGCGTATAGGCTAGCTGCTTTTACATCTCGTCATTTTGGTGACGTGTTAAATTTGGACTGGGACTGGGTGGCTCTGTCAGATCGCAAACGATCGTGTGAACAGGGCTTCTCTGTCCCTCCCAGCCATGACTGCAGACTGCTTTCCCGTAGGCTAGCTGGCCAGAGCAGGCCCGTTATAAGAGGATCGATGATCAGGCTCTCAGGCGCTCAGTCTGGGATGTCCCTGATGAGGAGTCTCGCGTTGAGGCTAGGATGTCCCCAGCCAGCCTGCCAGTGAAGTGAACATAGGAGAGATATGTCATGGAGCATCATCATCAGTCAATCATGGATCTTATTGATTTCATTGACATGTTTCATTGTCCACGCCAGGAAGATCGTGGCACAAGGGCATAGTAGGCCTACGTTTGAACGCCAACATTATAAAGGTATAGTAGTAGGACGAACCAGCACCTTGTACATCGTCACCTCTCAATTCACTCCGCCTGACTGATCACATTGAGCTGAGTCTTCCATTCCAGTGCTGCTGCAGCCTATTGTCACCATCACGGTCCAGTAGATCCTTCTGATCTGCTGGCCAGATTCTCCACACTTCAAACGAGGGTCTCTCAAAACAGCTGTCTTTAAAGTGTTTGCTATAGGCGGGTAGTAGGCAAAAGCAGAGCTCCAGGTTCTAGCGTTCATCGCCATGTCCATGCTTGCCTAGCCTACTCAGTATTATTACCCCTGAGGGCCTCTCTAGCAGAATTCACATCAGAGCCATAATAAGCACAGAAAACTTGGTTTATTATGCGTCAGCAATAGCCTATCTCTTATTAAGATTTGATCAGTGTGCGCTCTCTCATGTTTTGATTCCAGTGAGATCTGTTTGGAGTCCAATGAGAGAGATTTGCATTTGAAAAGCGTGTGGACTGGCTCCTGTGTGAAGGGTCAGCTTATTCCATAAACGCATTTGAAAGCTCTTTTCCCTCGTGTTATTAGTATCTCCTCAAGCGTACAACAATGTGAACCCCTTCAATTTGACCTCTTTTGCAATTTCAACCTATGATGAACCCGTCTCTAACTTCCATTTTCTACCATATCTGACAGATCAGGAGCACAGTTTATGCTGGAGCACATGGCTCTCCTTTTTAATGCTAATAACTTCATTGTGATTCCTAAAATGCATGAATCAACTTGGCACCTCCCTCTTAGTCCAAAATCAATTACTGGATCACTGGAATAAAACGGCTTTGTACAGGATTTTATGAATTGTGTCAATTATGAAAGAAAGATACTCAAGCTATAATTGGTGGGCGATAATGTCACTTTGATCTAAAAGCAAGGCTTTGAAATCAGTGAAAGTGCTGTCCTTTGACTCTGAAGATATTGGTAAAAGTATTGCAACACTGATCTTATACTATAAGATCAGTGTTGCATCAGTGTTGATTTAGATTTTGTGTGATGTCATCATGCTTTTTTCCATGGCTATGTGTTTGATAAACAGTGGCCCTAAGTCATTTTTCATTCAGCATCAATTGAAATGACTTTTAGAATCAAAAGTGATTTCCCAAACTGTCCCTTTACAAAGTATCCCTGACCTGAGACTGATTGCAGTAGCCCAAGCTTCAGTATGACAGATTGCCTTGCAACACATAGAGATTGTAATTGAGCCCTGTTACCATTTTCATCCGTAAGGATAGCGCACCACCTTTCTGATGATCAGCTGATCTATCTGTCCTCACTGCTATTGGCCAGCTGGAGGCCATGATGGATAATCCCACCAATCGCCTGGTGTTGTGCTGCGTCAGCAGCCTTGTGGCTCTTCATCATCAGAGGCAGTAAAACAGCCTCCAGCAGGAGAGCAGGGTGATGAAACAGATACACAACACACAAGAGGTCACTTCTTTCATCCGTGTGTGTGTGTGTGTGTGTGTGTGTGTGTGTGTGTGTGCATGTGCGTGCGTGCGCGTGTACACACACATGTTCGTGGAGGTCAGGGCTGATCTTGTAGAGGTCATGTAGGCGATTACTTTTCAATACATAAAAACCAACATGTCAAGGTGTCATGGTGGGTCAAGCCTAAATCATGTGGTTCTAAACGTTAACACATGGCCTTTACAGTGAGCATTGTGTACATTGTATGTTTTGAATGGGCCAGGCTGGCTGACTAGGGTATATGTTAGCATTGCTACTAGCCTGCTACATGCTACATCTGTGTATTTCTGTTGACAACTGTTTAAGGGAGAAATTCAAATTGAATCAGGGTTGTCTGACTGTAGCATACTGAAGCAATTTAACATAAAACATAATATAGACCTACTATGGACTAGCTCTTTTTGTCCAGGTTTATGGATTTTCAGTAGCAGCATTGTATCATAGCATACTGTAGGCAACATTTTAGACTGATATAGGGCAGGCTAGCTTGTTCTATTTTAAGAACAACAGTCTACTATTAGCTGTTAGTTTATTGTTGGCTACTACATACAGTACTAACTAACTGCTGACAGTAAATGTGTTCTCCTATGTTTCAAAGCGTCAGGGAGTTCTGTCATCACCAGCCTCACGCTGAATCTCCTTCATTATTCACTACCGGCTCTGCTAAAAAGAATCCCAAAGGGATTTGTTTGATACTGACCCGACCTGAGTTTAATACAGTCTCTTTCTATGTGTGGAAAACCTGAATGAGAAAAATGATGGTGCTGAGTTGGCCTAATGATCCAAGGGAACGGGGCCTGTCACACAACTGACAGAGCTCCTGTTTGTGCCTGTTATGGTGGGGATACCTCATTCATGTGCTGTGCTTTCCCACTCCAGCTCCTCCTAGTCTGTGTGCTGCTGTATTCACTGTTGCCAGCTCTGTCAGTAATTATAGCAGCTTAAATGAATAATGCTTCACCACCAGAGGGAGCTGTTGCACGCACGGCAGAAGGGGTATCATTGGTTTGTATTGGACTGCGGTAAAAAAAGCCATGTTGTTATTTACCACTAGTTCTTCTTAGAGAGAAGTGGGGGGGGGAATGGGAAGGCGGGCGCTTCTTTCACTCAGAAATGGATCTCTATGGTGCACAGCTTAGAATGTCATTAAGAGATATTATTAGCCTTTGCTCTGCCTGACAATAACATGTAGCTCTCTACTTTGAAGTTTGCCTAGATGTTGAAGGAAGCCACACATTATACACAACACACTGCTATGCTGTTCTTGCAAAAGTGTGTTTTTGGCGGCTTGTCTTTAAATGCGTTACAGAAATCAATGTGCAGAATAAGCTTCTCACTGTCCTCGCTAGGCACTCATGAATATTTCATCACACCCTGTGAGACTGGATCAGCTCTGTAGGTCTCATTGAATTGGCCTACATCCCTCTAATATTCCTACAATAATACCATGCAAATGTTTTGATGAAATATTCAGGCTTGTAAAGCAATCTTCAAAGACCCTTTAGTTTTCATTTGGTGTTCATGAAGTGTTGTTAATTATGAAAAGGCGTAGGCCAATTTCTTTTTTTTTAGACAACCAACCTTTGACTATAGATTTCATTACATATGACTCGAAAAAGGTTTTGCACAGTGCAGTAGTAGCATGAGCATACTTTTCCAGCATATGGCAGTCTAGTTTGAGCATAGCGAGATCGATGGACAGTAAACTTTATTAAGTGTAGGTTGACTAGGTTCCAACTTTCAGCTCCAGTGGCTTAATTGCTTGGAAGAGCATTTAAAATGCTAGTAGCTAATTCCCTGGGGAGAACGCGGGGTTACTGTAAGCCACCGCCCACGTTAGCCTCCTCCTCCAATGTGGCCTGCTCAGCATGCAACAAGGCCCGGTCTGTCTGTAGGAGGAACATAATGTGGAGCTCTGTCAGTGGAGCAGGCCCAGCCCTGGGCCCAGCACGGCCCGGCTCCCCTCACTCAGTCGGGGGGGAAACTGTGGCTCCAACAGGAACCCCCTCTGTTCTCCCCACGACCTCCTCCCCATGGCGTCACTGCTCACGCATCAGAAGAGCCAGAAGCCAGCAGCATAGGCAGAACATGGGCCTTTTCAGGCTACAAACCTGGCAGCTAGCAGTGTACAGGCTAAGGCAATCTGGCCAGGGTATGTGAGGCAAGCAGGCCAGAACCTCAAAAGAGATGATTAACTGGGTCATGTGGATTTTCATGTAAGATTGTGGGTTAGCCTAAATAGTCAAAAATAAATCGAAAGGCCACTGTTGTGTCCTGGGCAACACTGTGTTGACTTTCATGTCCCACCCCAACCGGAACCTCTTATACCTCATAATGTTTGATGGATTCAGATGAAGATTTGATATCATATAGCATATATAGGTTTACTAGTGTCGTCATCATAAGCTAACCTGACTTTTAACCTGTGTGTTTCTTGCTCTAGGACCCAGCAGCATCCTCCACCTCAGAGGGGGACTCTGACACTAGAGAAGGAGAGACTGTGGCCATGAATTACAAGCCTTCCCCACTGCAAGTTCAAATAGGTACACACCCAACCCAACACTATATATATATATATATATATATATATATATATATATATATATATATATATATGATTGCAATGTATCGCTGCATGCCTGGTGTGGGTATGTAGGTTTTGTACATGTCCTTTTAACCCCCATAATGCAGTGGCAAAATGGGTTCAGGAAACTCCCTCAGAAACCAGATGAGTACTGTATATATTTTGATAAATAATTTCACTTTGCCACTTTTAGGGGTGCACCGATCGATCGGCAAGCAATCTGTATCGGCCGATTTTGACCTCAAATATGCGAACGGCGATCGGCAATTTTTTTATATATATATATATATATATATATATTTTTTTTATAAAAAAAAAAGCCCTATCACTAATCAGGCTTTCCAACGATATAAAATACAATGCCAATTGGTATTATTAAAGGGGAGAAATAATCGACCTAAAATAAATAACGTTTCCAAACTTTCTTTGAGGAGTTTATATATCGTGATCGGTGATCGGTAATCGGTCGATGATCGGTTGGGCAGATATTTCCCATAGGCAATCGGTGATCGGTGGAAAAAAACGTGATCGGTGCACCCCTAGCCACTTTACATGTGAAATGATTGATCACAGTATAACAACTTATCAATCAATCAATGCTATTTCTATTCAAATGATTTTGTTCCAAAAAGTTGTTTTATTGTAATATTGCTTCCTGAAACTCAGCAGTCATCATTTGAAAAACCCAAATGGTTCCATCCTCTCTATCCCGTATAGACATATTCATATGCCGTTCATCCATGCACCATTGTGTTCATGCAGACTGACTGCTGTAGACTGCAACAAGCCATAGTGAGAGGGTTTCTGCTTTATTATGAGCACAAGCCCTGTCTGTCGGTCATGACCTCTTTAGGTTGAAACATCCTCTTTCCACTGTCTCCTCCATCCCGGTGTGGTCTTGATTGTGCATGCTGATGATGATAGTCTGGCTTAGGGATGTTCATTTTGAAAATTTTCCAAAATCGATAATCGGTGAAAATGAACGATCAATTATCGATTATCGATCATATTAACACATTGAATGCCAGCCATGTTTTCATTCCTGTAGGTAAGTTGTGCCAGGGGTGTTTTTGACGATTCTGGCTCATTTTAGAACGGCCGAGGATTCTTTTCTGTTAAGAATTCATGAACACCAATCATCTAAAAATAACTAATAGAATGTGTGCTTTCTCTGTCTAAAAGAGTTAGTTTGCAGAGTTAGTAGTTATGTAGATATTAGCCGTTGAGTACAGCATGGTTTCAGCGTCTGGAAATTTATTCAGAGATAAATGGCTTTTTGTGAAACAGTCACTTTAACCATTCATTTTTGGCATCAGTAAGACCGTCAGACATTCTAAACAATAGTTTTGAACAGTAATTTCCTCCATAACAACAGGAAACACCCCTCTCATTCAAACTCCTCCCTCCGTGTGTCTTCTCCTCCTTCCTCCTAACAGCGGGCGTGTCAGAAGCGCGTTGTGCTGCCTGCCTGTCTGTCTGCGTGCCTGCCTGCCTGCTTGCCTGCGTGCGGGGACGAGTCTGAAATGGATTACTGTAAAATCGCCAAGCCATTTCCTTGAATGGCTTGCTCCCGCGGTGTGTGTGTGTGTGTGTGTGTGTGTGTGTGTGTGTGTGTGTGTGTGTGTGTGTGTGTGTGTGTGTGTGTGTGTGTGTGTGTTCGCGCGTTGCCCCCGCGGCTCTGGGGGGAAGAGATCTCTGTCCGTTCTGTGTGTGTGTCCGGGCTTCTGACTGTAAAATCGCCAAGCCATTTCCGCGGGAGGCGGCTGCTTTTGGGTCCCGTGGCTGTGACTTCTCTCGGTCTCTGTCGCCACTTAGTGGTCGGTAAAATAGATTACACACATGCTCTTGCTCCAAATAGTTATCTCGAAGATGTAAAAGGGGTTGATTGATGTCCCACCGTCAAAAAAAAAAAATGTTTATGTAAGACGAGTTAGCTCGTCCTTGGCACTTAAGCGCTGGATTATGTAAGACGAGTTAGGTCGTCTCTGGCACTTAATGTGTTAATACTTAGAAAATTTTCAATTTTTTTTTTTTACAAAATGAATGCCTATGGCAGAAAATACGAAAGACAACGTGTTCTCCTCAATGAACTCTTTATTTCAATGTGTCTCCTCTCCAACACTGCTGTCCCCGGCGCATGCCGGTGTGAATTCCCCATGTTTAAAACAGTTTTGTTGGCACAAAGGCCCGTGCCCAGCCAGAAAACTAGAGACTATATGAAGCTCCACCTCACGTTAGTCGGCTGTGCAATGGAGTGGGGCGAGGAGGAACGAATTCCACCCAAACCTAGTCCAAATTCTTTTTTTTTTTTCTTTTTTCTTTTTTTTTTAATAATAACAAAATCGATCCAAATGCCACAGGATCGATTCCAATCCTTAACGATCAATTATCGATTTTCGATAATTGATGAACATCCCTAGTCTGGCTGTTTCAGTGCCCTGCTTCTGCTAAAGAGGTCCAGAATCTCCAGCAGTCACCGGTAGTTTGGCAGATTTCTTCAGCAGACAGTGGAGAAATGACACACAGTACAGGGCACTGACAGCATGCAGGGTAGAAGTCATATTAAAATCATGTCCAAACCCAGAGAACTGCCTACTGGCACTGGCTACATCGCAGCAGATAGTCTTAGACCAGGGGTGGGCAACTGGCGGCCCCCAACCCCACTCAGTGTGGCCCCTGGGTCAATTAATAATAATTAGGGATGTCACAATATATCGTCCCACAATATATTGCGATATCAAAACGTGACAATATGTATCGTTGAGATGAAATCTCATATCGTGAGAAAAAGAAGCTGAACATGGTGGCACTGATCTGCATCTGATTGCATGCTCGCTCTCCTTTTCATTGCTTTGTTTGAACAGACAACACGGAGGATGAAAATGGTGAAATTACTCAAATTAGCGTGGAGGATGCCCCCTCAACTTACAAATCGATCTCAAAACAATATTGTTAAAATATCGTATCGTTTCGTTATCGTGAACCCATTATCGTGTATCGTATCGTATCGTGAACTGAGTGTATCGTGACACCCCTAATAATAATACAAGGCGGACGTTTTTGGTTAGGTTAGGTAGACCCCCCAAATCTCTGTTTTTATTTTACTGTACATCCCAGAACATGGCGCTAATGGTGTTAGCATTGTCCATCCACATAATGTTTAACATTAGCATTTGAGCTAACGCTATTGTAACAAACTATATCCAGGATTGCACATGCAACATTACTAATCTGATAACATGACATATTTGGGTGATGTACCCCATCAAATTGCTGTAGCGGGCTGTTTTAAAGCTAGAGCAAAGTTTCTGGTGTCATCTGAATGGAAGAATGACTAAATTTGAATATGAAAAATATAAATGTTGGTATAATAAACTTTGATTACCAGTCCTTTTCATCAAATTAGTAGCTATAATTGGGAGTGATGGTGTTACAGTAGGCTACTGGTAGAAGTGCACGGTTACAATCTGGTCCTCTGGTAGTGAGGACTTTTTTTTTGTGGCCCTCTCTATCATCAAAGTTGCCCATCCCTGTCTTAGACTATACAGTACAATAATGACATAGAAGATTTTTGGAAGGCTCAACAAAAATCTTTTTTAATTGGCTCTTTGATGATTTCAAAAGTGAAATGTGCATACACCTAGCAGATTGTCAATGAGTTGAGGCTTATTAGTGTCTAAACTGATGAGCTCATATCCTGTGGTTGCCCAGAGAAACAGAGGGATCTCGCCAGGAAGGGATCGGTAAAGAACGGCACTGTGGGAAGCCCTGTCAATCAACAGCCCAAGAAGAATTCCAGGACAAGGTAACAGCTTCACCTGACTATTTGTGTGTCATGTGTTCCAGCTCAACTCCAAATGCTATTGCATTATTTAGCATTTCTAAGCTGTGTGTTTTTGGATCTATCTTGTGCTCTATTCAGCACAAAATACTGCAACCAACCAACTCAAAACCTACACACAAAACCTGATGACAGCATCGCCAGGCGTTCAAGCCTAAATTTGCTGCCAACCTTCTCGGGAGTGGTGGACGCCATCACACTTCCTAATGTTACACCCAAAAACACAAGCAGTGAGGAACCAGACTTCTTAGAGACGGGGTTCTGTCTGAGTGTGAATGATGATGAATGACTCAAAGCGTTGGGCCCAAACCCTCTAGAACCCACGCTATTTATTCTGTCTAATCCCAGTCTCTGGTGGGTTGGTGGAAATATGAGAAAGGCATCTTCTGACAGGTCTGAACCCCCCGAGCTGCAGAGTCCAGAAGATTATCTGCGGTCTGAAGGCTACAGATTAGTCCCATACCCCTGACTGCAGCCCAGAAATATAATTCAGGACGCTTATCTCCTTTTGTGTGTAGCTGCCTGACCAGTGCTTACATGATTTGATGATGTGAAGGTAGAAATATAAAACTATCTGGAACTGTTTCTTTTTTATTTTCCTTTTCCTGCGAGGTTCGTTCTCCTTTGTGAAAATGTAAGACGACAGTTGCTGAGTTCTGACTGTTGATCCAAAGTTTTGCTTTGTACTAATCTGATGTGTCTTCTGTACCTGTGTACCTGTGTACCTGTGTACCTGTGTACCTGTGTACCTGTGTACTCTGCTCCAGGTTGGTGGTGCCAAACAAAGGTTACTCCTCTTTAGACCAGAGCCCAGACGAGAAGCCCTTGGTCGCCCTGGACACTGATAGGTAAGCAGTTCCTTCACATCGATCGACCTTGCACGTTTCAACAACGTTAAAAGATAAGCGGACATCATTCGAAGTATTGAGTTTAGCCAGTTTCACAGAACCAAAGAAAACACCTCTCCAGAAACAGAAGGGGGCAGTATAGAGAAGGACAAATAATTGGCTCGCGTGTAGTGGTTTTGTCGGTCTCGCTCTTGTCAGTGTGGTACAATAATCCATAGTGCAACTAAAGAGTTTCTCAGCAGAAGGGATGGTAAAAAAAGAAGGGGGCAAAGCCTCTCCTGGGGCACAGGATTATGGGATAGCAGGGTGAGGATTTGGCTCAGAGGGCCCTTCCGGATTCCCTCCCCACACGCAGACGAGTCCCTCCTCACACGCAGAGGAGTCCCTCCCCACAAGCAGACGAGTCCCTCCCCATACCAGCATTACATCATATACTCTCTCTGGCACGTTTTCTGACTCATAGCCACGCGCACAACACACATTTGTTTGTTGTCCACATTTTTTGATTGGCTTTGCACAATTACCCCCCTGTTCTATTCGCTGTTCGCTCTGTTGTTACCGGGCGGATTATTAGTTTCGGCACAACAGCAGGCATGCCAGCAATCGTCCAAAGAACCTATCAGTGGCATTAGCATGACATCACTATTCCTCAGATACGCGTATCTACAAATTGGCTCTTAGTGTCGACTATGTTCTCCTCCGTGTGTGTGTGTGTGTGTGTGTGTGTGTGTGTGTGCGTGTGCGTGCGTGTGTTACATCTGTATTATGTCTGTTATGCATGTCTGTCTTTTCTGTATCAATCAGTGGGGCTGTTCCAGATCCTCCCTCTGCTGGTTAAAATGCTAAATCACTCCCTTGAAAATGTCAACGCGCTTTGCGTTTTACTAATTACCCTCTCTGATCGTTCACAGAAATGTGATACAAATGTTAACTGGTCGTTTAACCCACTCGTGACTAAAGCGCCAATCACTTCTCTGTTCCAGCGATGATGACTTTGACATGTCCAGATACTCGTCGTCAGGATACTCCTCAGCCGAGGTGAGATGTCTGAGGGACCAGGTATCTATGCACACACTATAGTTTATAATGTCACCCCGTCAACAGTGTCACTCGGTGAACCCATCCACATCACCACCATCACCCAGTCCCATACTTACACCAGGTATATGTGCTGTGCACCCATTCACAAATATATTCTACGCTCCAACTAGATGGATTCCTGCTCATGTGTTTCCCTTGTAGTAGAGTACATTTTTGTTTTTGTTTTTAATGTTTTTTAGCCTCATTGTGGAACTCACCCCATTGCAACAATGTTAAAGCCCTGATTGTATTGTTGTATTTACTGTATTGTTTCAATCAATATGTTCTTGAATCTCTATAAACAGCATTTTTGAATCTGCATAGTAGTAAATACTTGCACTGATGATATTATTCCTAGCATTAGCATGAGACCAAACTGTCTTATATCTCCCGTCTCCTACAGCAGATCAACCAGGACTTGAACATCCAGCTCCTGAAGGATGGGTACCGGCTAGACGAGATCCCAGATGACGAAGACCTGGATCTCATCCCCCCTAAAGCGGTCAACTCCACCTGCATCTGCTGCCAGGCTGCGCCCTCCACAGCCTGTCAAATCCAGTAGCACCACCCGGCTAGAATCTCCCATCTGCCCCCCTTGCACTGAGGCCAACGTCCCCACAAAGAGTCACTTTGAAAAACTATTGAGTGGCAGAAAAAAAAAAAAAAAGTTGATCGAAGTTTAAAAAAAAGAAAAAAGAGATAGAAATAGGATCAAGTCTTGAGAAAAGAGTCAATATGTACAGTATCTCTCTATGCACGTTCCTCCTATGGTAGGATCTGTGCATCTTCGGCATTGTGAATTGAGAGGGGACGCTTATCTAACGACGGACACTTCCCCTACAGGAAAATATGGAAGAATAACTTTCTTCTCCTTCGTTTGACCTCCATCTCACCACTATGGAGGTCTTGGTATACAAGGGGCCATCAAGGAATGTACCCTGTCGTGGATGGCATGTACTGAAGAGAGCTCAGAACGTACCAACCACCTGGGAAGGTCTTAGTGCATCAACCATGGGATCTGCTTCCTCTGATGGTGTGTCATTGACGGTCACATTAAATGAAAAGGAAGGCTTGAAGAGTCCGAGCGCATTGCCAGTGGCCATTGGGCCATCTCCCCCCCCCCCCCAAAAAAAAATCAGTCGGCTTTGTCTTTCTGTGTACGTACGTATCAAACATGAAAATGATGTGTGTGTTATGTTCAGGAACGTAGTACTAAACCATCAACATACTGAAAAAGTACTAATGCTTACCTTCGCAACACTAAGGTCCACAGATACTCAATTTGTTTAAACAGCTGTTACCCTCGGGGTGTAGTACTTAATATTTATTTCCTTCCAGTTGCAACAACTATTTAGTATTACACGGAAACAAATAGTTTTGCATGTTGCTTGTTACAGTGTGTCCTAATGACCAGCCTGTATATATTATTTATCAGTCTTTATTGACCCCTAAGCACATTTTAGTGCCAAGTAGTCATGATGACATGAGGTGCATTTTCAAAAACCTCACGTTAGTAATATATAGCTTCACCTACTGTAATATCAGATGATCTAGAGAAACAAAATGCTGTTTAGACGTAATGGCAGAACAGCTCATGGGTTAGTGTATCCTTGCTTTCTGTTTGTCTATGTAGCCCTGACATGCAGTGGATTTTGCATAGGGTCTAAAAAGGCCGTATCTACCAGTGAAGCTGGTTACAATGAATTCATGAATGGACAGAAAATATGTAACGCTGATACATTTTGATAGAAAGATGTGCAATTTTGACTGATGATCAGGCTTACATGGTGTGAGTCCTGCAGAGTGCGCCACCTGGTGCTCAAAAGTGATTCCATTATTGCCTGGTTTGGAATGAAACGAGGTTCTTGTAGAGAGGACACTTCTTTTTTTTTTTGCGTAGAAATGAAAGTATCACATTGTTTCCTTTGTTTAACATTTATTTTATTGTATTTGTGTATTTTTAAGTTTTGTATTTGCACACATTCTCCCCGAGTTCCAGTATAACCAATTGATCAGATCTCTATACACAGTTTTTATTTGGGGAATGAGAACCGTATATGTAGCACCTGACTCGGTTACACTCAGTATTGTCAATGCGTTATTCAAATGGGTATTTCAATGATGTTCAAAGGGAAATAGTCCTTAGAAGTATGGGGAGGTATATTGTTTATTTTCAATGTTTACATCACTCTAAGGACATCTCTAGACTACATCTCTATCAACTATTTTCTAATAGATGACGATACTCATTTATGTGTGAATCTACTCTGAAACAAAGCACTTAATGATGTGTACCATTTGGCGCATGCAAACTGCATTTCCACTTTACCTGATCACAGAAAGCCTGAGTAAGATACCTGGGATATAGTGACAGTTACTACTAAGACATGTGGACATGCAGTCCTGTTTACCATTTCTCTTGTGTTTGCCCATGGTAATATTCACAATATTCTGTGTACTCCTATACACAGGGGCAGCTGTGATCAGGACATGAAGATGCATCTGGAATGATGATCTTATTAGTCTCAGTGTTTTTGGGGAAACCAGACTGTAGTCTTTAGAAAACTGCCCTGTTGCTTTTGTCCCGACACTTCAACCTTGGAGGATTTACATGTTTGTTTATTTTGATCTGAAAAGCATAGCCAGTGCTAATAGCTGAAATATAAAGCAAAATAAACAACAATACATATTGTTCATGACACATTAAAAAGGACAGACTTGAAGCACGCCATCTTGTCGCCAAACCAAAATGTGCAGGACTACTCCCCTTTGAGGCTTTTCTTTATATAAACAGTTTTTTTTTTTTTTCATTTGGATACATGTGGAAATGTGTGTAGTCCAGGCAGGAAGATGAATGTTTCGATCCTGGTCAAATTAATGAGTGAACTTTACTCCCATCTAGAGATTAAACTGAACTAAAGACCTTCATGGAACAGGACAACAAAATACTGTAGTTCTGACCCCCCCTCACCCTGTAGATTTCAAATGTTGGTTGCATGGATGAGCCTCATCAGTATTAGTTTAATGGCACACAACCATCCAGATACTCTTTTTTTCCCCTCATCACCTGACTGGTGTAGCCTCAATGTTTTTTTCTACAGAAAACCGCATTCATGAGTTAAAAACAAAAGTACACTAGCATTTTCCATTTTTATATTATTCTTTTTGCAAATTAGATGCCAACTGTGCTGTGTGAATAATGAAAAAGAATTGCATTCATTAGGGGAAAAAAAGAATATACTAGACAACAGCTCATGTAAGGTGAAGTGCCCACGAAGGAGCAGTAGGTGCACAGAGTCAACTTTGACATGATGAGATTGACGATGGTCCTGCATCTTCTCTATCCTAAACGTCATTCTAATAGATTCGCACACATGCGTTGTCACAGTCTTCGTCATTTGAGTGCACTACTTTCAGCCAATAATGTCATCGGGGATGTGCGGTATAGCTTCACTCGCCTCAGTTTACTAAAGTAGATTCTGCCTTAAGTAATGCATTGTAACAGAAGATATTTATCGGCAGTTGTACGTTTTAATTTATTTTCAAGTATGGGAAAATAATACATTTTAACATAGACAAAGAGATGCTTTTTATTTGTCAGATGCTTATTATGATTGTTAAAGACAATGTGAACTGATTCCATTTAGAAATTAACAGTGTTAATGTTCTGTGTAGTGTAACATATCAAAAAATAAATATCAGATATCTGAAGTTTGCAATTGTCATGTGCTTCTATGATTTGAATTGAAATTGAACTTGTCCTCCCCCCCCCCCCCCCCCCCCGCCCTTGGTGTAAGAAAAATAGTAATATTATATTTGAAATGATATTTTGCCTGCTCACACATGGTTGAGTGGTTACATCTGCTGCCTCTGTAGTCCTGAGTTCCTCCACCGGCCTATGATAAAATCACAGCAGAGCTTTCTCTCCTGTGTCTCCTACTCTGCCAACGTTCCCTTTTAGGAAGAAGGAAAAAAAGCGCAACATTGCTTGGAGGTGTAAAATAAACTTATACTGGTTTTTAATTGAATCAGAAATAATCCTGGAAGAATATGAAACCTTTAGTCTATAGTCTATTCCCCTGTCGCAACAGTCGCCTCAGTCAGTGCTTCAAAGTGTTGTCCCTGTAGGAGTTGAAAGAAGTTGCTCACAGATTGTCAGCATATCGCACAATGTCTCAGTTCAGAATGTGTGATTACCTGCTGAAGTGAATGAAGGAGACATGGCAGCACAGGCCAGAGAGGGGGGAGGAGGGATGGATAGATAGGGGGTGGGGGTAATTAGCCTTGAGTTGATCCCTTGGGAGCAGATGGTGAATGGTGGCTTACCTAGAGCCAGTTTGTGTTTCCACGTTGCAAGGAGTAGCACTGGACCTTGAGGAACGCGTAGTGAGAAGACCAAGGCCCATCACACAGGGAGCCAGGTGAGACAGGTGAGTAGCATTGCCATGCCCAAAAGGCTGTTGGTGGCACCTGCTGAACTTCAGCATTACATGTAGGCCAGTGGTGGTGGTGTCTGTGTGGGCTATGGGAGTCTTATGGGAGTCCAGGTTAAGACTATGGGACTATCTGTGACAAGAAGTGATAGAAGGTCCATTCCAATTCTCAATGTAGTGTACATCTGGACATCTGTAAGGGATTCATCTGTATCATCCTATCTATCATCTATCATATTCTATCCATACCATTTTGGAGTTCTTAACAAGAAACACATATTATTTCAATAAATATTACTTAGAGATACATATATCCAATATAGGCTATAGTATGGACACGTAAATGTGAGTAGCTTGGCTTTGCATGGACCCTAACACCAACCTTCCTGCATAGACTGAGGAGAGGAGCAAGCAGGACGTGGTGGCATCATGCTGTGGAGACAATTGGCCTTCAAAGCTGCAGTCTGGCTGCTGCTTTGTGTTGAGTCTCTGCGTGCCTCTGCCTTGCCAGCTGTATCCTCCTATGAGTTCACTGCCTACAGGATGCAACAATACAACTTGGCACAGCAGAAACATGGTAGGTTCACACAGGAAAAGACCATTCCCCCCACAAGCTGTACCATGGCACAATTGAAAATGTTTCATCCAATTATAAAAGGAGTATAAGTATTGCATTTTCATCAGCTGGAGTTTAGTGTTTTCAAGATGTTTTCAAGCTAAATGTGCTATCATTAAAAAAAAATGCAGATGTCATTCCTACCACTTTGGAATCGGGATTAGATCAATCAACATGGCCAACTGGGTTTTGTCACAGTTGCCAGAAAAAGACGCAGGGTCGGAGTTGCTGCGTTAACTCATTATTACACCATTATTACATGTAAACTAAAAGGAGTTTGTGACACCACATGCCAAACACACTTCTTTTATTCATAGTGAAGTTTTAATATGGCTATGTGACCTGACCAAAAAAAAATATATATATATACACTTGAAGATGAATAATGTTAACCTGACGCTGTCAGATGTTTGGTTTTCACATAACCATGTGGAAACAAGTTGCTCGGGAAACCGTTTCAAAGGGCAGGCACTTTCAAAAAAATACCTGGCAATCACCTGGCAGGTGATTGGATGAATCATCTGTCTGTCACGTCTATCACGGGCTCGCTTTCGCGGGCGTCACGCCAAAGCCCGCACATACTGTGTACACACCATACTGATTGGGGCGAACCGCTGGATGGGTGGGATTCAAAACAATAGATTAGAGCACGGCAAGATGGGTTTGTCGTGTGATCGTGATCTCGTGATCTCATGATCTCGCGTGAATCCAGCTGCCTCACAAGGTTAGAATAATGCGCCTCTCCAGTCGATTTGTCAATTCTACCTCACTGATGTATAATTACAGGCAGGCACTGGTCCAGATGCTGAGCGTTGCCCTCTGTGTGTGTGTGTGTGTGTGTACGCTCAGGTTGCCGCGGGGCCATCGTGGTGGCAGAGGCGCGCTCGGCGGACGAGCCGGTGCTGACCCGGCGCTGTGTCGTCATGAAGGTGCCAGACTTCACCACAGAGAAATACCTGGAGGCCCAGAGACAGAACGCAGCTGCCATACTCATCCTGTTGCCCAAAAACTACTCTGCTATCCCCCATGACGCCGTACAGGTAACGAAACAATCATCAGGATGTTTTCTGCCCCATCGTCTCGTCAAGAAGCAATTTATGAATATTATATTTTTGTGCTGCATCATATCAGGTAATAGCTTGCTGCGGGGACTATTATAAAACAGCTTCCTCATCAGTGACACAGGATGGGCTATATTTAAATGCGTTAGACTAAATCAGTGACATGTTCTTCCCCCTAGGCCTTCATGATGAGCGAGAGCGAGGCCTTGCTGAAGGAGACCCTCATGCCCGTGTATGTGGCCCCCGAGGACGAGCAGCTCCTCTGCATGTATGAGGAGGTCAGGCAGGCCGCAGCCAGCCGCGCCTCCTCCATATTCGTCCGAGGTGAGAGGAGAAGGACGATATGTGTGGATAGATAGACTGATGGATGGATGGACTTTGCGTGCTGGGTGAAATGATGATCGACACGGAAAGAAATCTGAATTCAAGGTTACGTTACAAGAGGATGGGCATGTCTGATGGACGATGGGAACCTGAGATGATGGCAGTAAAGGTAAAGTATGCAGCATGTTTATATACTGTCTATGTTCTTTGTGTTGGCAGTCCTGCGTAGCATGGTCACGGCCACCGGCTTTCAGATGATAGGGAGCAACAGCAGCCCGATTAAAGCCATCACCGACAACACAATAGCCACACTGGAGGTGAGTGTGGAACCCAGAGACCTTCTGCACAGGATGGCCAAACAGTCTTGATTGAATGTTCTTCACATTTCAGTCATACAGTACCATGTCTGGGGTCGTCGCTGTTGCACTTCTTAAACCGGCGATGTGTTGTGTTTCGCAGGGAGTGCTTCCTGGGGCAGGAGAGGATCCGCCCACCATCGTCATCACCGCCCACTATGACTCCTATGGGATGGCTCCGGTGAGACTTTTCATCTTCATTCTTGTCATGCAACCGCCCAACAGTATGTCCATACTACTGCTAAAGGTACATCAAGAGATCTCGTCGAAGGATCTGAATGTCCATCTGTATACCCTGCCCCATGCATTTGTATAAGACTAACACCAAAACCCTAAATCCCTGGTTGCTGCTTAACTGTATGTTATTCACAGATGTCATTTTAAACTGTAAGTCCGCAGTGTGCAGCAGATGGTAGGCCTACTTATTGAATTTTTTTTAAACCCATTCCTATTTCCTTAGGTTATGAAACAGGTGGTACTTATATGATTGTGTATCCACGGGTGTGTGTGTGTAGGCTATATACATGCATACATTAAATGCTGTATAACAGTGCAGTGTGTCTGTGTGTACCACAGTGGTTGTCACCTGGAGCAGACTCTAATGGCAGCGGGGTCACCATCCTGCTGGAGCTGGCACGTCTCTTCCAAAAGCTCTATAGCAGCGCGAGCACCAGGCCACCGTGAGTGACAGTGACAGTGAGCTGTTAACCCATTGATACCTGATGCAGCATTTGTGTGTGTATCCCTTTAAGACCGCGAACCGCGTTGACGCGTTCGCGGTCTTAAAGGGATACACACACACAAATGAGGGATATACACGCAAATGCTGCATCAGGTATCAATGGGTTAACACAACAAAGCTTATGGCGTTTGGTGTACATTTTTGACCAAACGTCCTAATGCCAATAATGTACTGTAGGCTATGCATTCATTATTCATTATATATGCATATGCCTATAGCCTACAGTAAGTACCATGCTAAACAACTATAGAAGACCACACTCTTTCCTGGTACATAGATAGATATTACATAGATACAATATTAACAAGCATTATTTGCCTGATTATATGCCATTATCTGAAATAATGCCATCATAACAGTGCTTTAGTAAAGCTTGACTGTTCAATAATACAGATTTGTCATTGATTGTTTTAGATATCATTTAATGTTCTCCCTAACCGGAGGAGGCAAATATAACTTCCTGGGCACCAAGAGATGGATTGAAGAGAATCTGGACCATGCTGGTGAGTTTTATTTTTTGTCCGAGAAGACATAATAGAGCTTACTTGCTCTGTCTGTGGGTTCTGGTATTGTGACTGATTAGAAATTAAATGTCTCTAAGCTGTGTCAAATATATACGGTGAAGTCTGGTTACAATCAAAATCAAAATGTGTTGATTCGATTAATTCTAGCTATCCCTTTTCTACCCAATCAGAGACCAGCTTGCTCCATGACAATGTGGCATTTGTTTTGTGTTTGGATACTCTGGCGAATGGTGATGAGCTTTACATGCATGTGTCCCGCCCTCCTAAACCTGAAACTCCTATGCACTCTTTCATTCAACACCTGGAGGAGGTAACAACCTTTTAATACATCCATGGTAACAACCAATATGGCTAGGTGGAAAAGGCTAAAATCTCAGCTCTCATGCATATTTTGCACATGTTATGACTTAGTTATACTTATGCTAAACCCCTCTGTTTGAAGGTGGTGTCCTCCAGATTCCCTTGGGTGAGGCTGGGAATGGTCCATAAGAAGATCAATCTGGTGGAGTCCACAGTGGCCTGGGAGCATGAGCGCTACGGCCTGCGCCAGATCCCAGGGTTCACTCTGTCTCACTTGGAAGACCCCAAATCTGGGCTCCGTGGCTCCATGCTGGACACCATGTGGGTGCTGCTGAATTCTGTTTCAGACTGTTCTGGCTTTTCTACCTTGAGAAAGAAGATCTCAGTTGTCTTAGTTCCGTGATTGTTCCTGATAATAAGTGGATATCCTCCTCCTCTCCCCTCACAGGTCACAAGTGGACTTCAGGAAACTCAAGCGTAATGGCATTATCATTGCAGAATCACTGGCACGGTACATGTACAACCTCTCTGACAAGGTGATGAAATGCATGAGAACATCCATGCACGTATACAGTATATTACAGTAGTCTAATACAATACAAAAACCCCAGCAACTGTGTTTCCTTTAATCATCTCAATCATATCTATGTCATCTTCAGCAATGGATTATATGACTGATCTTCATTGTCTTTCACAAGGGTTCTCCGAAAGACCTGCAGGTCTTCAAGGGCCATTTGGTGAGATTCTTATTATTCTATTGGTCATTGTGCAAGGATAAGTGCTGACCTCTGGTGTTGCCTCATGGCATTACAAAGTGTTTGTGTTCATCTTCAAAGGTCCAGTCCAGTGTCAGTCATTCCACTTGAAGCTTGCTAATTGATTCAGTTCACGATTTTATCTCTCAAATCAAATCTATGGACTGAGCTCTTAATGTTGGAATGTATTTGGAGGGTGAAATTAGTTTGCATTGGAGCAAACCTTCTTGTTCTTGTATTTTGGGTTACAGTGAGATGTCAAGTTGATCTCTCAAGTTGTTAAGAGATTATTTTCCCACTAACAATAATGGTGATGTAAATCTCAGATTGGCTCTTTAACTCAACTAGAATCATAATTAGAATTAGAACCATTCATTGACACAACACAGTCAGTTACAGTACTTGTTTTCTCAAATGTCTGAAACGTGCATGAACCCCTATGATGCAGGACTTCCAGGACAGTCGCGTGTCCAGCCTGATGTCCTTCCTGACATCGGTCCCCCGCGCCGCTCAGCTGCTGGACAAGGAGCCCGGCCACATCCTGCTGGTCAGCTCGCTGGAGCAGGAGTTCAGACGCTACCTCCTGCAAGTCCACAGGCACACCTTCAGACAGGACAGAAGGTGTCTCATCATATAGCCCTAGTAGTATGTGTGATGTACAGTGTTGGTGGTAACTCATTACAAAAGTAACATATTACATGTAATATATTACTTTTAGCAGTAACTCAGTAATATAACTTATACTTATAGGATTTCAGTAATATTAAAACCAGTTACTTTGTCAAGTAACTCAAGTTACAAGTTGAGTTAAATTTTATTTAATCAAAGCACATATTTAAAAAAGATACAATAATTTCCAAATCAAACTGTGTGTTTTTATGCAAATAACCACTATAGATGACAATAACAAAGGAAAATAATAACATTTCGAATTTTGGACGGTTTATACTGACTTCAAGACGGTTTAAATTATTTTTCGGGATGGTTCCGGGGCGGCGATGTCATTCTGCTGCTGCTGTTGTTTTGGTCAAAGTAATGCAAAAGTAGTGTAATAAGTAACGGGTTACTCTACACAGAAAGTAATATTGTAAAGTAACTTATTACTTTCAAATGAAAGTAACTAGTAATATGTAGTATATTACATTTTGAAAGTAACTTGCCCAACACTGGTGATGTATGCATGGACACATACATACATACAATACAAACACACAAATGCGTGTGTGCACACATGTGGTAGGCATCACATGTGGTATCAGCCATACACACGCCTTCCAAACTCCCGTACAACTGACCTGTACTGGACGTGTTATTACTGTAAAAAGAAAGAGCACAACCATCACACTGTTATTGCTACAAAAGCCATTCGTCAGCAGATTAACTTTCATCCATTCTCCTTACAGGGACCCAGACATTACCTTCTTTGATCAAATGAAGCCACCAATCATGATGTACAGGTAAAGTGTTATCTTCATTATAGCTCTTTTTGCGCTCATGAGTTCTTTCACAATTTGACACTGATGCTTGTTTACTCCGTCAGGGTGAAGCCTGCAGCCTTCGATCTCTTCTTTGGCGGCTGTATTGCAGCTTATTTGGGGATAGTTTACTACGCCATTCAGGTTAGTCCATTTCCTCTTTCCTGTTGTCTATTTGATAAACAGCATCACTTTTCTTTTTTTTATTTCTTTTTTTATTTGACAGGGACAATGGACAGTCAGAAACGGTCCCAGACTTAGCTAGGAAGCTAAATGTCATCTGCAGTCTGGGTCCCTAGATGATACAAGGACAATCAAAAACACAATAAAACAGTTACAATGTAAATCTGATACACATGCATGTAGCCTACATAATCTAATTTAAGTAAAAAAGCATCAAATACAACACCTACAAATTAAAAAATAATAAAAGATGCACTGTTTAGCATTGGTTGTTAATGATTACATGATTGTTGGGATTTCAGCCATGATTTTAGTTGTTTTTTAAAACTAGTAAAGTTAGGGCTTTGTCTGATGCTACTGGGAGTAGAGTTCCAGATGTTTGTAGCTCTGATGGAAAAGGCTGATCAGCCATGCGTCTCAGTTGAACTGTGTGTTTTATACTATGTGTGACATACTAGCAATGGACAGATGCCAAATTAGCTAGCTATAGATAGCTAGCTAATATATAGCTAGCTATAGATAGACACTTGATGAACCAGGCGCACTGATGTACAGTACAATGTTTTTTCTCTTGCAGAACTTTGGCTATCTCTACACAAAACTCAAAGTGACAGTGAAGTCCAAGGCCCAGTAAATGAGAGCAGTGAATGTTGAGCCGATGACCAGTGCTTTGAAGTGTGAGGAGGAGACTCTCGCTCGCTCTGCTGCCCTGTGGGCTTCTGCTCCACTGGCTGAGCAGAACATGAAACACTTGCAACATGCAACTCAGAACTTTTCTCAGAATCGTCTCATGACTCACACGCATCACGTCTAAACACAACCTGTGAGTTGCCCGTCTGCTTTGAAATCTTTTATCATTGATACTGTATTGAATTTCATTGCTCCTGTTATTAAACCGTTTATTGAAAAAAAAATGTATTGAAAAAAACAAGCTTTGTTACGGGGGAGATGGGATTTAAAGTAAACTAAATAAACAAGAGATGAATGTGGGATATGTCTTGTGTCAAAGTGAAGTGAAGCAAGGCAACACCATGTAGCCTATAGAGTTTGGATTTGAGATTTGAACACCCGTGAAGGACGTCCCTCCATGGCTCCCCCACGTCCTCTGCTGTGCATCTGTTGACTTGGACTTGACTGGACTTGACTTGGCTGTCAAACAAGCCCCAGCAGAGAGAGATGAGCATCCAGATCCAGATCCTATCACAGATAAGATAACTCAGTAGGAACAGTGACTGCAGACACAAAGGGACCCTACAGCGCTCGGTGAATTATTGATGGTCATGAGGCATGCTCACTTTGAATAGAGGTGACCCTGGGTAGTGGTGGCAGTGTGTGTGTGTGTGTGTGTGTGTGTGTGTGTGTGTGTGTGTGTGTGTGTGTGTGTGTGTGCTCACGCGTGCGTGCGTGTGTGTGTGTGTGTGTGTGTGTGTGTGTGTGTGTTGGAGGGGGGGGGGGGGGGGGTCTTAGAAATCCCATCCCTTCCCTTGTTGATCCAGTTCCCCAGATCTGACAAGACTGAGTTTGTCTTAGCTGCAAGGCGGCTAAACAGCTGGGAGCCAAGCCTTGGTGTTTGAGATCTACTTTGCGAGGGCCAACGGGAGGAAACTGTGTAATGGATAGTAGTGAGCCCAGGTGTGCGTGTCTCTGCAGGGGGGCCCTGGCTTTACTGAGTGGAAGGCAGCTTAGAGGCCAAGTGCTCAGGTAGCACAGATAAAGAGAGCTGTTCTGCTTCAACGAGGATGCTGTCAACCTGGCTCTACCACTAGCAAACCAGATTTTACTGTATATTGCTTCACCTCCAGCTACAGTGTAGCTGGAATCTGGAGGTCAAGCAATATGTATATATTTATATATGTATATATATATAATATATTTACTTTCACTTGGTCGTTCACATAGAGGAGGATAAATACAATGTTGGAATGCATGTAATTGGAATGCAATAGGTTGCACGTCATATCATAATCTAGCAACACTTATGAGTGGATCATGTTGGCAAGAAGCCCAATCGGACAACAAAGTGCAGGAGGTAGGCTGCAGTATATAGATAGGGGGTGTGGAGGAGAGGGAGGAGCTAGGTGAGGGTGTGGAGGAGAGGGAGGAGCTAGGTGAGGGTGTGGAGGAGAGGGAGGAGCTAGGTGACAGGTGACAGGGGAGGAGAAGGGATGTCCGTGAGATCCAGGCGTGCTGCTGGAGGGCAGTGGAAAACAGACGTGGACTGCATCATTAGATGAAGATGGCTCCCCTGCTCCACATCAGTACCTACTCAGAGCAGTTCGGCTCTCCCGGCAGGGGGAAACCGGCGCGGCCTCGACCCTCCTCCTCTCAACGCAGGAACAACCCCCACCCCCGGCCGGTAAGCAGCACAGCAAACCCCTGCACCAAAAAATGGATGAATGAATGAATGACATGAATTATGACTAATAAATTACGTTAAAGTGTTTTCACTTGCAACACATTTGCAACTATAACCTCTATAAAGAAATAATTCATGTAAATTGTAGTCTATAGGTCGTTCTAATGTATAAGAAATACAGGGAGAAGGAGATGAGCACATTTCCAGATGGTTCATGAAAGTGCAGACAGTATTTCTTGGGTCACTTATTATTGTCTCGTCCCTCCGTAGTTCTTCATTCAACCAGATGAAGCTGTCTTATGCTAATTGAGGTGGCTGGTTGTTTACATGTCTGTATACAGGGAGAAAGCTGCCTCCCATCTATTATTCACTACTTCCTCCATGCTTATCTTATCCCCGGAGGCCCGATTGGGCGGATGAGTGAAGTAAGTCAGGCGTCACCGCGTCAGCGGGGGAGTGATCGAGCACCTGTCACCTGAGGCTCTTATCATTGCTCCAGAAAACCCAATCCCCAGCGCCAGGCGTCCTGGGACGTCCCGGGACGTTACCCGTTTGTGTGTTCAGCATAAACTAGGAAATGTAGGCGTGATCTTTGACTTTGACCAATCCCCGGTCTGTCCCTCCCTGTCTCCAACTGAGGAGCATTGCTAAATTAAGATCTGTCATGTCCAAGTTGAAATGATGATTATTAATGCTTTTATTTCTTACTATTTATTATTTGTAATGCTCTTTTTACTTCTTGTTTTGAATGAAACTTCTTTGGACCATCTCCACACTGTCCAAAATGCAGCTGCTCAGCTTTTAACAAGAAATAAGAGAGGTCACGCCAGTTTCATCCTCTCTGTGGCTTCCAATAAATGTCTGGATCCAATTTAAAATCCTGGTGCTAAACTGTCAGAGCCTTGCATGGTCAAACACCCCCGTATATTGCTGACCTTCTTATACGACCAAAAATTCCTGGTTGTCCCTCAAACTCGAGGTGACCATGCTTTTCAAGCTGTTGCACCCAACTTGTCGAATGCCCCCTTTGTCGTTGCGATCCTTAGACTCTTATGACATCGTTAAAAAGCAGCTGAAAACGTCTTTATTCACACAGGCTTTGCGTCATTTGTTCCATATTTGCTTTGCTTTTGCATGCTATCTCTTATTACCTCCGCCAAGGAGGTGACGTTTTTCGATGCCATTTGTTAGCTGTGACCAGCAGCTCTATGGCACAGTTTTCACCCTAGGAAGCTGAAATTTGGCATGGAGGAAGTGTGTGTGAAGGTGTGTGTTTGTTCTCATGCCAGTTGGCTAAAAGGGGGGCAGGGGGTTCGAAATGGAGGGTGGCAGAAGTAGAGTAGTGTGGGCTGTCTCTGCATCCTGCATTTCTTTGACCAGGATTGAAGAAAAACTACTGGGCTGATTTTCATGAAACTTGGTGGAACGGTATAGAATGCACCAAGGAAGAAGCCATTAAATGTTGTCATACATCTGATTAGGGTCAAGGGAGGGGGTCGGGGCTACGGAAAAGTGGCCTTAACTATTTTCCAATGGGCGGATGTGGGCAACATGACGCACGTGGGTCTGTACAGGATCTGTGCTTGTTAATATTGTGAGCACTTTGTGATTCGGTGTCTGATAAAGGTGCTGTATAAAATAAAACTTTATTTACTATTATAACAACTTTCTCTTTCCTCCCTCTCTCTCCAAATGTACCCCCCCCCCTGTGGAAATAAATTGATTTAACAAAAAACACAACAACCAAAAACTCAACACAGAAATCGCATGTCATTATTTTCCATATAACGTGGTATATAAGCTACAGCTCATATAATGGTCTATTGTAAACTATTAGGAGGATGAGCCACTCTCATTTGAGTAGAATAGAATAGAATGTTCTTCTCCCTTCCCAGGACTTCCTGTTTCCCAGGACACTTCAGAGCGGTCACAGATTGTCCCGGACAGCGTTACACACACCTCCTGTGGACTTCGGTCGTCCTCTCTTTCCCCCTGTCAGACACCTGTCCTTCCATAATCCAGGTATGAACCCTTAAACCTCGTCCACCTGTGTGGGATTTGATGTGGATAAATCACTGCGATGTCACTAAAGACTGCAAAGAATTGAATCAGACCGCATCTAAACAATGACAGCAACTCAACATTATGATGCTCTATTGCTGTCTGCTCTAGCTCCTCCACCAGAAAATAAACCTGACAACACTCAGAACGCTGCGGACACAGGCAAACCAGACCACGTCAACCCCTCCACACTACAAGCCCTGCCCTCTGCTGACGGACTGCAACAACTGCAACAAGGACAGCCACATGTGTTTAGGCCTTTTCAACCAGATTACCAGAGAAATGTCCATCCCCACTCAGCACAGCGACTCAGGTGAGAAGATGACCTCTGACCTTTTTGTGTGGCCTCAGTGCACCTTGACCTTACTTCATTGATTAACATTGTTTCCAGTTATGTGTCACAGAACAGAAGGCTTCACTGGAACCAAGGGAACATGCTTGTTGCTATCAGACTCAGACTGTATGAGTTGATCAAAGACAGAGATAAAAAAAAAAAATACTACCATGAAAATAATAATGCAAAGTGTAAGTGATTTTTCAAGTCATGCTAGTAGTGATGATGCCTAAACCCACCTTATTTCTGACAGACAACTTTCAGCTACTGATCCACAGATGGGACTCCAAGCCAGCAGCCGTTCTGCAGCACAACACCGCCGTCCACAAACACAACACTGGAGGTCTCGTTCTAATAGCACACTGGATTCTAGGTGCGTATCCAACTGCATTTAACACAAACACACACACACACACACACACACACACACACACACACACACACATGAGAGAATGACTATAAAACACTGTTCCTCTTCTTTCTTGTGGCATAAATAATGATCAATGAGACCGTGTTGTGTTGTCTCTCTCCCATGCTTTCTCCACAGCGGTGGCTACAGCTGCTTCCACTTGGTGAAGCCCTACCAAGCTGGACACTACATCATACACCCACAGTTTGTGTCTGAATACTTTCGTTAAAACTGCCTCATTACAGCAATTATCTCCAACTGTGGCGCCCCATGGGGCCTTGCGGGGGCTCCAGAGGGGGTCAGCAGCAAAATGTGTAATAGTTTAATTCTATAGAAATTAATGCAGTGAGAAATTTGACTAATCGAACTGTAGGCTGCACTCTCACCACCCACAGTGTAGACAGTTTAAAAAATATATAATCACCAGCCAAATTTTTCCCCATATGGGGGTTCTCGCAACTTCTCGGGACAAAATCTGTGGCCCTACTGTGTGTTTTAGAACCCATGTATTAGAGAGATAGCCTATAATTTATTCATAATAGCCACCATGATGATTTTCTTTGAGAGCTACTCTATAAATATCACTGCAAAAAACCCATAGGGATAGTACACTGTGGGTTAAAGATTATTATGGGAAATATCTAGTGATATAGGAAATGAACATAAGCTTACAGTTAATCCACTATTACACACCTTACACACAGTATTATGTTTTGTAAGGATATTGTAAAACAAATATTGGGTAACACTTTACAATAACGTACACAAATACTATAGTAGTTACTAGTAAACTAACCATTAACTAATAGCCAGTTAATGAGTAGCTAATGAAAAATTTGGCATTAGTCAATCACTAGTTAATCATAGTTAATGAGTAGGTAGTCATTAGTTAATGATTAGTATCTAATTTCCTGAGTAGAGTAGTTAATCATTACCTAATGATTACTAAATGTCAGCTCGTGAATAGAGTAGTTAATCATTACTTAATGATTCCAAAATGTCAGTGCGTGAATGTATTAGTTAATCATTAGTTAATCATTAGTTAAGGTCACATTGTGAGTATAGTAGTTAATCATTAGTTCATGATTAGTTGTTAGTTCCTTAGTAGAGTAATTACTCATTAGTTAATGGTTAGTCAATGGTCAGTTTGGGAGTATAGTTAATTGTTAGTTATTCATTACTTAATTACTTAATTATTACCTGTCCATTAGTTACTCTTTTTGTGTACCCTATTGTAAAGTGGTGCATCATACTGAGTAGTTTATCAATACTGAATCATTACTTAATTATTATCTGTCTATTAGTTAGTCTTTTTGTGTACCCTATTGTAAAGTGGTGCATCATACTCAGTAGTTTATGAATACTGAATCATTACTTAATTATTACCTGTCCATTAGTTACTCTTTTCGTGTACCCTATTGTAAACTAATCATGAACTAATGATTAACTACTATACTCACAATGTGACCTTAACTAATGATTAACTAATGATTAACTAATACATTCACGCACTGACATTTTGGAATCATTAAGTAATGATTAACTACTCTATTCACGAGCTGACATTTAGTAATCATTAGGTAATGATTAACTACTCTACTCAGGAAATTAGATAGCCTACTAATCATTAACTAATGACTACCTACTCATTAACTATGATTAACTAGTGATTGACTAATGCCAAATTTTTCATTAGCTACTCATTAACTGGCTATTAGTTAATGGTTAGTTTACTAGTAACTACTATAGTATTTGTGTACGTTATTGTAAAGTGTTACCCAAATATTGTAATAGCCTATATCCTATATATGATTTGTATTGATTGTTTTTCATTTTAAAACATTTTATTGGCATAATGTGACCCGCAATATACCTTTGTGATTAAATGATCATACAATGTAATGTATTCGGTAGTTTTTGTGATGATAATAAAGTACTGTATCTAACTGTAGTCTACTGTATACCTACTGGACTACATTTCCCGTGCATACCCTGAAGCAGCAGCAGTGCTTTGAGCTGGTGGGCGTGACAAGGCGGAGGCGCAACAACATGCCCGAACCTTTTTTGGGAGCTGCTGTGGCGAACAACTTCTGCCTGGGACGGACTGAGGGCTGCGGCTGTCTGATCGGTAGGTAAAACTAGTTTAAAGAATAACGTTAGCTGCAAAGGAGACAAACTAATAACTTGACTTCGTTGACACCGATTTCGTGTGATTTCCCCCTCGCATTCTTGCAAACCCATCAAGGCGCATAACGGCTTAACGTAGCCTACATTATGTACAGTAGAAGTTGTGGATACATGAAAACAACTTTTCATATACGTCGGTTACCTCGTGCCTGCATAGATATGATAGGCTAACCCGTTTTTTCCTCTTCAATTAAATTGTTCTATATAAAGTAAATAGTCCAGTTTGAATATAAAATGTATCAGAAATTGCCACATCAACAGTGAATATGAGTGGTGTGGTAGCCTATATAGCCATAGTGTATGCCTCAATTTTTTAACGTGGCCCATCAAGCAAAGGCTAACGGCCTGTCTTATCAACAGTGACATGTAAGACTCCTCTTGCCTATTCAATTCGTATTTACACACTGTCCTAACCTCTACTGCTTCAATTATCCTGGAGGGACGTTGGTCATTTCAGGCTCTCTGACATAGCTCAGTCATTAGGATGCCAGTTAGGAGATGATGGGCATCACTTTTATGGCATAAACATCTTTAGCAAAACCAGTCCAGGAATAGGCTACGTTTATCTTAGATTTATTTATTTGCACAGAGATACCTGAACTCTGCTGGTCTGTCTCCTCATCTGTGAATCCTGTCTCCATTTGGCTCTGTTAAACAAATCAGTGCATTAGTGCATAATAACAACACTAGATATAGCTACATATTTCTTCACTCTCCTTCCCCTGCACGTCAGAGGGGATTTAAGGGGGTAATATACTCAATGGCGACTGAAAAGAAGTAGGTCTGTAATGTATACCCTGCCTGCACTATACCCCACTGAATACAGGCTATAGTCTGTTCACTGCTAGATCATGTGACTGTTCTGTCATCTGGCCTACTCAACGTCTGTCATATTTTAGTTTTGTTTATTAGCGGAATAAATGACGATAATCAGTTGCCTGCTGCAACATACAGTCAGGTCACACACACAATATTCACACGCACCCCCCCCCCCCCCCCAAACACACACACACACACACACACATACACACACACATACACACACTTTGTGCTAGTAAAATGTTCTCAGACCAGTTTTGAGTGTATCAGCACTTCTGTGTTTACTTGTGTCAGACTCAAGATAGTGAATCGGCTGAGATGGCAGTGACACCCATTGACCATGAGATAAACAAACCTGCTTCATGTTACCGTAATGTTGAGAATTCTCTGGTTTGCTGCTTTACATCAATTAAGATAAAATAAAATAATAATAAAACATATTCCATTAAAGTAAGGCTGAGGAAGAAAAGAATGTGTCTAAAAAAAGACTGTTCACTGAGAACTTCTAAGTGAGAACTTATATTAAGAATATCCTGTTACATGTTATGTTAATTAAGTCCTTGGCAAAGAGACATCATTCTTAGAATATGCCTGAGGCTGCGATACAGCTGTTCTTCTGGCTTTCCCAGTCACATTTCTCACACTGAGTTTACCTGAACCAAGCAGCCACAGATTCTCAAAGGAAAAACCAGCAGTTCTCTGTTAACGACGGGTTTATGTTATCACTCCTGTTGTGGGGGGGGGGGGGATAATCTATATTAAGGCTGGTTGAACACAGAATTAGTCCATTAGATTGCTAATTAATAGCAAGCATCCTTTATTATCGACCCTTGCTGCCAGGGCAGACCACGAGGGTCAATTGCAGTTAGGACTAGTCAGCAAGCAGCGAAGTTAGAGAGGTCTGAAATCCCTTTGGCCTGCTCCTCTGCATCCTAATCTCATCTATTCTGATTGGTTATAGCCACAATAACTAACAGCAGCCATTTAATTACCCATAAGACTTGCTGCTGTGTGGCTGCTGCGAGGGCCAGGTACTCAGAGGCCATTTACACCTGGCACTAACATGCGTTTTCTATGATCAGATTGCAATCGGATAGTGCTTGACGAACACATGAACCTGATTTCATTTACACCTGGTATTAATATGTGTCTCCAGTGTCCACACATTGAGCTCAGATTGCGATCGGATCCGGCAAGCTCCATAGCGCAGAGCAGCCGAAAAACAGCAGTGACTGTTGTTGTTGTTGTATGTGGATTGAGAGGACGCATTGCATTTACACCTGTGTTCAATGTGGTCACAATGCGTCTCTGACCACCTCCGGAGGTGGTTTGGCCGGTCAGATCGCGATCCGTCCTCAATGTGTCTTGGGGGGGGCGTTTACACCTGCACTTTCAAGTGATCAAGCACTATCCGATTGCAATCTGATGCAACTGAAAGTGCACATGTGCTGTATCTCTGTGTGTTTGTGTTCATAAACATATTAGTATATATTGTAGGGGTGGGGGGAAAAAATCGATTCACTTAAGTATCGCGATTTTTAATGTCACGATTTTTTTAATCGATCTTTTATTCCAGAATCGATAATCAATCTTTTTTTTTTTTGGGGGGGGGCCCGCAGTCAGGCCACTCACTGAACAGCAGGCCAGGCGCCGCCTACTGGTTTACTAGTGGTTTTATTACTTTATTAGTTAGTCTGAAGTAATAATTACCGTACACTTCAGGGTTAAAGTGGGTGCATCTCATTGTAAAATTGGACTTGGCCCAAATTGGGCTTCAAACGGACAAATTTCACGCGCGTCGGCCCATATCGGCCTGGCCTTGCTTGGTATCTAATGCCCGGCCTGAATTATGATCCCAGTCCGCCCCTGTTTTTAACTATATCGCCCAGCCCTACTCATGATATATAATATACAGTCTCTAGTGTATGCTTCAACTTTTCCCATGTTCTAATCTAGTGTAAAAAAGCAAACAAACTGAAAAAAGAAAAGAAAAAAAGAAACAAAAATCGCAATAAATCGTAATATCGAATCGCAATAATCGTAGAATCGCAATATGTATCGAATCGGCACCCAAGTGTCGTGATAGTATCGAATCGGGAGATAAGTGGATCGCCACAGTCCTAATATATTGTAAGTGTTCGTTTTGGTTGCTAGGGTTTTCAACTGTCTGGTGTTTGGCTATTATAGACCGGACCAGGTTTCGTTCACTTTTGGCTATTGGTCTAGCTTGATGGAGCAGGAGGTTGTGCATGTATTTCTCTCCTTTTCGGCCCTGGCAGAGCTCAAAGGCCTAAATCCTCTCTGCTGCCACACTCCACTTCCTTACATACAAATGAGCCTTCTTTTCAATCGGACGGATCCATTAGAATTGCTGCTGCGAACTCCCACTTTGTTCTCTTACCGGGGTAATTGACAGCGGATTTGTTTCTTAAAGCACAAACAAATGTTTGAGGTTTGCACCTTGAGAGCGTAATATACCTCCAACCGCTGTCACAGCATTTCATCACGCAGCCGTGCAGAGAATGTAACACCATGGCAAAGATATGGAGGCTTTTGAACAGAGAAATGTAAATGTAGGAATATAGTAGGGCTGTGGCGATTCACTTATCTCCCGATTCGATACTATCACGATTCTTGGGTGCCGATTCGATTTATATTGCGATTCTTAAGTATTGCGATTCTACGATTATTGCGATTCGATATTACGATTTATTACGATTTTTGTTTATTTTTTTCTTTTCTTTTTTCAGTTTGTTTGCTTTTTTACACTAGATTAGAACATGGTAAAAGTTGAATCATACACTAGAGACTGTATATTATATATCATGAGTAGGGCTGGGCGATATAGTTAAAAACAGGGGCGGACTGGGATCATAATTCAGGCCCGGCATTAGATACCAAGCAGGCCAGGCCGATATGGGCCGACACGAGTGAAATTTGGGCCGTTTGAAGCCCAATTTGGGCCGTTTGAAGCCAGATTTGGGCCGTTTGAAGTCCAATTTTACAATGAGATGCACCCACTTTAACCCTGAAGTGTAACTTCAGACTAACTAATAAAGTAATAAAACCACTAGTAAACCAGTAGGCGGCACCTGGCCTGCTGTTCAGTGAGTGGCCTGACTGCAAGCACCCAAAAAAAATGCGATTATCGATTCTGGAATCAAAGATCGATTCAAAAAATCGTGACATTAAAAATCGCGATACTTAGGTGAATCGATTTTTTCCCCCACCCCTAGAATATAGATGGTACCACTGAAAGCAGATTGTGTGATATTTTGGCTGGGGCTGTCTTTTTTCGTTGATCTTTCTGATACTTTTAGATAATTTTAACGTCAACATTTTCTGACAACAGTTTGCAAGATGATCTCGGGTGAACCTAAAAAGGCTACAGCAACGAGCAATCTTTTAGTAATAATAATTCATCTCATTATAACACAGTTTTCATTCAATCCAAAATGATTTTAGATGTTAGGAGCGGTCGGGACTGCACGAGGACCTAGAGAACTGGCTTTTGAATAGTCTGTTATCTCTCTCTTTGACAGGCAGGCAAACAGACCAAAACGCTGGGGGGACAGAGTGCAACACCAACTGAGAAGCCCACACACGAGAGTTTGTTTTCCCCCTTTACAGACTGCAAAGGCTTTGCCTGGCAAACATCTCCATGATCTGCAGCACACCAACCGAAGGAACTGCTTGTTGTTGACCTAAATCAAAGTCATGTACCAGGTGGTACCAGGAGGAGCTGGGGGCACCATCACAGATGTCCTCCCCAAGCCAAAACGCACCAAGGACACTCGACCCTTGGTCGGAGCCGGGGTCATCGGGCTGGTCCTGGTGATCGCAGCGGTGACGGCGTGGTGCTATTACATCGCCTCGCTACGCAAAGCTGAGCTGCTTAAGACCCAGCTGCTGGACCTGAATAAAGATGGCTACATTATTCGCAACCAGGGCGGGTCAATCGTCTTCAGGATGGCTTTCAGGTTGGTATTATTCACTTGATTGAATTTGATTCATGCGTGTGTGGATACATAATTCAGATGCTATATCATACTATATCAGAAATGTGATATTTCAAATCCACAAAATTACCCCGGGAGGGAGATTCATTCTCTGTCTTAACTGACCATCTTTTTCCTGCACCTGCTATAATATTAAGACTGCACTGACACACAATATGGTCAATGTGAAGTCAAATATGATGGAATACGCTTCAGTATTATGTCAAACTCCTACTTCCACTTTTCACAGTTTCAGTTTATGGGCACGGACAGTTTACACATGCTTAGCATATTATTAATATACATATCCCACTCGATGTCTAGTAGTCCACACACTTATTACTTTGAACTGAAGTGCTTATTTTAACGAGGTTTTGAGTCGGCCGCCGTCCGTCAATTAATTGTTACAATGACTATAGAGATGCGAGTGAACAATGTCGTGTCTCTTGAATTCTCGGCAGGTCGGGGACTCTGGATTTAGATTCGTGCTCTAAAGACGGGGAGATGCTGAGCTGCGAGCGAACCACCGACAGAAAGCTGAACTTCTTCATTGAGACGGTGCGGCCCAAGGACACCGTGCAGTGCTACCGCGTGCGCTGGGAGGAGCTGGTCCCCGACATTCCCGTGGAGCACGCCATGACCTACAAATTCGCCCACTGGTACGGCGGTGCCGTGTCTGCGATTCAGCACTGGCCCATATCCATCACTGGCCAGCAGGCGCCCAAACCCTTTGTCACGAGCGACAGCTACTTAAACCGCAACGACTTCGGCGGGCTTTTAGAGAGCTACTGGCTGTCCTCCAACGCGACGGCCATCAAGATCAACAGCTCGGTGCCGTTCCACCTGGGCTGGAACAACACCGAGAAGACCATGTACTTCCAGGCGCGCTACCACGACAGCCCGTTCAAGCCCAACCCCGGGGAGGCGCCGTGCGCCGAGCTCAGCTACAGGGTGTGCGTGGGCTCCGACGTCACGTCCATTCACAAGTACATGGTGCGCAGGTACTTCAACAAGCCGAACAAAGTGCCCGCCAAAGACATGTTCCGCCATCCCATTTGGTCCACGTGGGCGCTGCACAAGACCGACATCGACCAGGAGAAAGTCTTAAAATACGCCGCCAACATTCGCAAGGAAGGCTTCAACTGTAGCGACTTGGAGCTGGACGACCGCTACACCAGCCACTACGGGGAGTTCAAATTTGACCCGATCAAGTTCCCCAACGCCTCCGCCATGTTCCAGAAGCTCAAAGCGGACGGATTTCTCGTGTCCCTCTGGACTCACCCGTTTGTTAACTACGACTCGGACAACTTCCACACCTGCGTGGAGAGAGGGCTGTTTGTCATGGAGCCCACGGGCCGCTTGCCGGCTCTGGTGCGCTGGTGGAACGGCATCGGCGGCATCCTGGACTTCACGAATCCGGAGACGTGCGACTGGTTCGCCGCGCACCTGCGTTCGCTACGCGATGAGTACGGGGTGTCGTCCTTCAAGTTCGACGCCGGCGAGACCAATTACCTGCCGTGGAAGTTCAGCACCAAGACTCACATCCGGGACCCGAGCACTTACACGAGACGCTACACGGAGATGGCGAAGCCCTACAACGACCGTGCGGAGCTGCGCAGCGGCTACCAGTCCCAGAACATCTCCTGCTTCTTCAGGCCCATCGACAGGGACTCCGTGTGGGGCTACGAGATGGGGCTCAAATCCCTCATCCCCACAGTGCTCACCATCAGCATCCTGGGCTATCAGTTCATTCTACCCGACATGATCGGAGGGAACGCCTATCCGAACCGCACCGACGGAAACGGCGCGCTGCCCGATCGAGAGCTCTACATCCGCTGGCTGGAGCTGTCGGCTTTCATGCCCTCCATGCAGTTCTCCATTCCGCCGTGGGAATACGACCCCGAGGTGGTCGAGATTGCTCGGAAATACACGGCGCTCCACGAGAGCATCGTGGCACCCAGGGTGCTGGAGCTGGCCGCCGAGGTGCTGAGCACGGGAGACCCCATCATACGGCCCCTTTGGTGGATCGCCACGGGCGACGAGACCGCCTATAAAATCGACTCGCAGTTCCTGATTGGGGACGACCTCATGGTGGCGCCGGTGTTGGAGCCCGGGAAGCAAGAGCGCGACATCTACCTGCCGGCCGGCCGTTGGCGGAGCTACAAGGGGCTGCAAGAAGGTACACGATTTGATATCAAGGAGCCCCTGCACCTCACAGACTATCCCGTGGACCTGGAAGAAATTGCTTACTTTGTTTGGGTTTAGCAACGAGACATTGTAAAGCTGGGTAGCCCCGTGCTGCAAATAAGCTCCTTATATTTTGTGTTTGACCATTACACAATTATTGACAGCAGATAAAAGAAGGATATTCAAATATTTTATATGGGGGAAAAAAGAGTAAGAAAAAAAAAGAACAAATGTAAAGCCACATTGTAGGACCATTTTGAAAGGGTGTGACTTGAAAACTCTCAAAAACTTTCATTAATTGTCGTTTCATTTCATTTCATGTGCCATTTAAACATTTAAACTTTTGCAGTATTTGTGTGGCTTCATGTATAGAACAATTTTAATGCTCTACTGCCAAATAACTAAGCAATATCATCCATTTATCATATAAAGCCATAGGTTAACATGATGACTTAAAGTATTTTCTATTGCCAGCTACAATTATTTGAAGGTCTTAATGGTTTGTGTGTTCGTGTGTAGCCTACATTACTTGTTCAAAAGGGAATATGAAAACTGAATTGTGTAAGGTATGATTTTTGCTTTGACTTTTTCTTGTCAATGTTTTCCATACATTATTTTGTTCAGTCTCATAGCGCTCGCTTCAGTAAGCTGAACAGATCACATGATGGGAGGATGATAGAAGTGGGGTCTGTAACGTCAGAGGAGTCAGAAATTGGGGTACACTGAATGTGTAATGGCATTCATATCTCAGTGCTTCAAACATGAATTAGGGTGATGGAAATTCTCAGTTTGACTGTGCCATTTCAGGAAGCCTGCTGTTGCGCTGCACTTATCATTGTGAATGCTGTGAAGTTTAACCATTTTGTCTTTGACCTGTCAAGTCTTAAAACTCCAAACTCCATGTGCTCATGCATGGTGTCATGTAACTATTCCTAGCCTAACAATGATGCTTCTTCTTGAAGTATTTGATGCTCTTCCTCAGGTAACAGCTTTCTCAGGTTGTGCTGTGTTTCGTATCTGATAATAATCTGCATTTTCCATTGCTGACTCCATCGTATACGATTGATTTGTGATCGTTTGAACACCGTAATCTAAAATAATGACTGGATTGCTAATGGCTTACCTTTTTGGAATTCTAAAACGAGGTCACCTAAAATAGTGTTTTGGCTTCTTTATGCCTGGTATGCATTTTTTAATAAATCCATAGATGCAATTAATGTAGCTTTTTCTTTAACCTTGGTATGTAGCCTAAGGGTACTGAGCCAAAGGGGGTGCAGCAGGAGGGAAACCACTAAAAGATCGGCCAGACTGGGCAGAGGTGGTGCCCGAGGCACAAGGAGTCCATAATGAATCTGTGCCAATAGGAAGTGTATAAAAAGAAATTATGACTAGTTGAAGTGTGTGTGTGTGTGTGTGTGTGTGTGTGTGTGTGTGTGTGTGTGTGTGTGTGTGTGTGTGTGTGTGTGTGTGTGTGTGTGTGTGTGTGTGTGTGTGTGTGCGGGTCCTTTACTTTTCTAAAGAGCGTCCTCGTAGATACTATTGAAATATTCATATGAAATATACTGTGAATTATTGGGAAATGTTTATTTACTAAATGCATAATTAATGAGGGTGACTGAACATTACTAGTGTTACATTCTGAATCTGAATTACACGCTTACAACTATCCAATTTAGCTTTGTCTTGTTATCCATCGTTGAGAGATTATACTGTGCAGTATATTAGATGTGATATCCATTTTGGACTTCTTCCTTTGGACTTCACGTCTTAATATTTGTTGTAAACGACACTTCACCACTCAGCGTTGGTTAGCTATAATGCTATGGAAGATGTGTCAGATCCAGTGGTAACACTGAAAGTTGTGTACAGAGGCAAATCTCCTCTCCACTTTAGATGTTAAGATGCACCGTGTAATCGTTTCCCAGCCAAACTGGATAAAACAATATGGCTGCCAGCAATGAACTTAATGGGTGTGTGTCCTGACACAAAACCGTCCAACTCGCTGGGTGTTTTTCTGCCGAATCGATACTAAACGTGTATGTTCAGCAGAGGTCATCAAGCATGTCGGCAACAACATTCCAAATTCAACCCATATGCCCAAAATGTGTATCTCCTGAGCTCACAAATTGAATTGAATACAAATTTGGTCCACATGCTCAAAGCACAAGCATTAGTCACTTTTGTTGCAGTTGGTGCATGTGGGCGTGGCCTATTCAATACCGACATAAACCTCATATTACACTTTAAGTCATTAGCGCTTGATCTTTGCCATTGCTGCTGGCAGCCATATTTTGTCGTATTCCACAATTCTTCAAGGAATCAATACATTTGATAGTTTATCTTTTTTATTCTATCTGCCTTTTTCACCCCTTTTGCAGTAGTGATAAGTAGTGTGATCAGACATGTTGCCCCTAGTGGTTTTTGTGTGCGCCTTAGTTTTGACATGGTTTCATCATCACGACTCTACTTATTTATAGCAGCTCTCACTCAACCTCTGGGCCAGGCCAATGTCTCAAACTATTTATGTCTCAGACATGTCTTACTTTCCAACAAGACGGAGGGCCTGTATGTATCTTGGACTGAATGCCTTGGCCTGATTGTCCAGCTTTTGCTAAAGTAGCGTAGACCTACAGTATATCCTTGCCTCAAGTTTTCAGATTTGAAGACTTGAGTTGGTTCCTTTTGCATGTAACTGAAAGACAACATTCATTGGATTAACAGATGACAATCTTTTTTTTGCACGTTAATAAAACAATTAAAATTTTGTTGTTCATTGTTTTTGTTATGTTTGCAGGGAATATACCATAAGCTGACTGTTAATGGGAATAACTTGTTATTAAAGTAAAGATCGCATTATAAGAATTCAATTGCGATAATTCAATGTAAATCCAGTGCTCCAGGCGTGATCAGACACAGCATGCTTGACTTTTACCCACACAACCAAAAACTAAGAGAAAAGAAAAGATACATGGACATGAAATTCAGGTCAGTAAGCTGACCTTTAACTGCAATCATTGAGCCAATAACCCCCCGCAACCTCTTATAAGTCTGCAATATGTGAAAACAAATGTGTCTGTTGAGAGAAACACCCTGGGGGGACGGGCTCCCAACTTTTTGACGCCCAGCTCATCACAGGGTAATAATGACAGGGCGATGAAACAATTGTGCAGGTTACTCAGAGGCTGCTAAGATCAATAAATCATCTGGGGGCCCATGATGTGAGGGCAGGGAGCATGTGATATAAAAGTGTAGAGATGACTAGACACCGAGAATAAAACATATCAAATTAGTCTGTGATCATAAACAATATTTATTACAATTACAGCATTGAACACAATTTGTGTTCTTTTTAGGTTCAAAGTGCCCTGGCTGGCCATGACAGCTGCAGCCGATTTCTCGCTGGGAGAATTTATTCTGTTGCACAACAGCGGGATGTGCTTCAGAACGACTCCACTTTGTTTGCCGATGTCTCATCTTTCTTCAAAATTGATCTTGACTCGCAGGCCATGCGGGGGAGACATACATTCATTGATTAGCTGTCTGTGTGTTGCAGAAATCAATATTATTTGTCGGTTTGCTTTCTGCAATCATATTGTTTGGTTCAGCCCATCTTTTCATAGACTGGCCAAATTATTTATGCATGAGCTTTGGAGGGGAACAGGAAGAGTTCTTTGCAGAATAGCATTAAAAAAAATGGGAAGACCATTTTATGACAAGAAAAAAGGGACATCGGTCCCCAATTTTTTCCCCTCTCTCTCCAAATTCGCCGTTAATGTTTAATGAAATAAATGTAAAAACAAACACAAAAAACCAGTTGAGAAAGTAATAACACCAAAACTCACAAGTTCAATATACTGATAATATAGTCATAGATGAGAGAAAAATGATTGCACAAACAAAATGAAATCTGTAGCAGTGCATACATTGCAGTGGCCATGTGGTGCTGCAGGAGTCCAGGAGGGTGCAGTGTAGCTTCACTGATGAACCCCTTTCTCTGACACGTCAGTGGACCATGGTCCAGATGTGATGTAGGCACACAAACACTCACACATCCATGCGTGCACGCACGGACGCGCGCGCGCGTGTGTGCACGCCCGCCCGCCCGCACACACACACACACATACACACACACACACGCACACACACACCCTGAGCAGGACACAAACCTGGCAGAGCACTCCCCCCTTCCTTCCCCACCTGCGAGCCCACCTGTGTGTCCATCTGCAGAGGACAGACGCCAGTTGTTCTGGTCGGGAGCCAGTGTGTCTCAAGTACCATCCCATAATATCCTCCTTCCACGTGCCCGTCTGCCTGTCCTTCCCAGTTGGCATAATATCATGGCTGAAGTGAGAGAAGTGTGGCGGTCTTGGATAAGAACCTGAAAAACATCGCTGACTTGCACAACAAATTAGAACTATATTCCAAATATTCCAAATAGATGTAATGTGTCAAGCATCCTTATTTTTTTTTAAACCAATTAAACCTCTTCTAAGCTAAATATATCTCAGTTTGGAAGATTTGACCATACTCAGGATGAAGAAGGACCTAAAGAAAGAGTGTGAGAGGGAATGAATGGATGAATTACTTACTTACTTGTGGTGTGTGCACCTGTAGCCAAGTATCCAAAGCCACCAGAGATGTGTGGCCTACATTATAGCCTACACTGGCAGTGAGTTTCACTTAGTGCTCCCAGCCCATATACCAAACAACTGAACTTTGTCACGCGCCCTAAGGCAGTGGTTCTCAAAGTGGGGTCCGGGGACCCCCAGGGGTCCTTGTGGGGGCCTCCAGGAAGAACCGGTGTGCGGACATTCATTCTCTCCTACTGAATATCACGCCTTTTGCCCTGCACCTGGATGAAGGTGGGATGTGCACAGGCCTACTTTTGAAACGTTGGCTCCAGGAAGTCCCCAGCAAAAAGGGGAATAATTTATTTTCACTATAATTCCATCCCATAAGTAACACAATAACAGAATGTAGGAGTATTTTGGTCATGGGTTTCATCCACTTTCTGTAACAAAACATCTAAAAGCAAACATCTTATCAGGTGGGGGACCCTGGGATAAAATCTTATCAAATGGGGGTCCGTGGTCTAATTTGTGTCAATTTAGGGGTCCTTGACATGAAAAAGTTTGAGAACCACTGCCCTAAGGGACATACATACCTTATGCTGTATCAAAGATAAACTAATTATACTGTATTTATACCACCTGCTGTTTATGAAGAGGTTGAATTTGTTTATGTTAAGTTAAGTTAGATTTGAGTTAAGTTTCTGTTATTTGCTTAATCTGCCAAGGATCTTGATAGGTCCCTGCAGGGACCTAGCCAGATGCCGATGGCTGCATGCATCTGTATAGGCTATAATACGCTAGATTGCAAGTTGGCCTGAACCAAAGATGAACAGTTGTAGCTACATTGTAACAGGATTTGAATGAATCACTGTCACATAATATAAACAACTTAATTAACGATACATGTTTTAAAATAATCGAAGATTATTTTAAAATAGTTTTTAAAATAGTTTTTAAAATAGTTTTAAAATAATCGAAGATTATTTTAAATGCACAAACGCGATCAGAACAACAGAGCGGATGATACAGGAGTTGAATAGGCTGCCTGCTAGGGTTGTTTAAAAAGAGCTTGGGAGATTCTTGGGGGTTTAAAGTGTAGAATGGCATTCATTGTGGGACGACCACGGGGGAAATAAAAACCCATGGCAGTCTTGTGTGAAGTGAGAATCTTTATCCTTAACTCAAGGCTTTCACTCCGCAGCCAGAATGACCTCCCATCTGCTGCTGGCACGGCCTGTCTGACGAGAAGATGTCTGTCCTCGCTAGGTAACAAATGAACCCGCCACCCCCGGGGACTGCTCTCTCGCATCTGTTTATCTTTTTCACCTGTCTGTTCCCTCAGACTGACACTCCTCTAGCAGCTAGAAAGCCTTTGTGGATCTCAGAGGACGCCTCTGGCATTAAGGACGGGAATCGATCCGATTTTATTGATGCCGATGCCATTATTGATTCTGCTTATCGCTCCGATTCTTTATCGATTCCCTTATCGATTCCCGATTAATTTACTGCCGACAGATGTTTGTCACCGTCAATGCGGGTGCTTGATTATCTCAGGAGTCTGAACACAGTGTACTGTGTACAGAGGACTGTTTGCCTCGTAACATTTGAACATGTTCAAATAAATTTGCAATGCTCCTTTTCTTAAACACATATAGCATGTTTCAACATAATGCTGCTGTTTCCATTGTCAAAATGATCATTATAGCACTGTTGTCATCTTTCTTTGTGAAATGAAGCCATGGACTGTTGCTTCCTCTCCGCCATGACTACTTGGCCTTTGCAAGTTTCCAACAGCGTCCGACGATGCAGAGTTTGACGTCATGACACATGGAGCTTTTGCAATGCGCACAACTGTCAGGAAAAACATGCCGGCATCGACGAAAAGGAACTGCTAACCTTGGAGGCATACGATTCCGAGTAATTGGACAATTTGGAGCCCGGTTATAAACGTTCCGGTTCTCGATTTCCCATCCCTGCTATCTGCCGTTACAGGGGCAGAGATAGTCGCTGCTGGCCACTGGCAATTTTGTGAAACTCCGGTTTGCCGGACTGCAGGATGGGGATGTAGTCATGATATTGTCGAGTCTGAGAGAAAAATGGGACGCCTAAATGCAAACATGCTTACGGAATAAAATTAAGAACATGAATAAGTGAGAAACTTAGCGGGACAACAGGAGGGCACTTCCTCTGTGCTTTGGCGGGGGCGCGAGGTTGGACAAAATGTCAGCCTCCGAGGAACACATGCATAATTGAAACACTGCGTTGCTGCGGCGGCAGCAGCGGCGGCGGTGCACAAGGTTGTTTGATTGATACCGTTTTAGAGCGCTCCTGTCCCTCCATGCTCATGGGGTTTACCTGGGGAGAAATCAGGGGCGGGGAGGGGGGGAGAAGGTGCTTAGGTGGCTCATCTGGGTTTTGGAGGGAAAATTGGTGCCATCCATCAAACGGCGCATTTAACAAACGCCAACGCGGGGGCCGAGCCAACAAAGGATTCGTATATAAGGCGGTGAACCGGGAAACATGTGAGGTGCAGGGACTGGTGAGGGTCTATCAATCAGCCAGTCAGCTCCTTTATTTAACAAGCGAGGGCCACAGACCCTGAGGGGCCACACTCCATATTCTGTCTGGTTGGGCTTTGCGGTCTCCTCCTGTACGGAGAAAAGGGGGGAAAACCCGGGAAGAGAGAGGGATGACGCGAGGAAGTCAAGAAGAGGCACATCAAGGGATGGGTGAGGGGTGTGTGGGGGGTGGGGTGAGTGTGTGTGTGTGTGTGGGGTGGGGGGTGGGGGGGGGTGCGTCAGGGTTTGGCCCGTGTCCCCTGGCGTGCCGGTGTGCTTCATCTTCTCGGTGCAAGGGCCTGGAACTGCTGCTTGATGGGATTTTCAGCCCCGTGGCCTCCGCTGTCCCAGCATGCATCTGGAGGGCTGCCGTGTGCACAGCGGAGAGCCAGGCAGCCACTCAGCGACAGCGCCATCGAGAGCGCAACCCCTATGGCCGGCCAATGGCACTGATCTGAGGCCCACGGCTCTGTGGTGGACAGGCCAACAGTCAGTGGCACACGTTCCTGTCAGGCACGCGCGCAGGCCGAGATCCCAGAGCGACTGTGTGCTCAGTGGAACAGAGAAGAGAGAACACACCCACACGCAAGAGCCCACTCCTCCAGAGCTCATCAAACTGGAATGGAACAAGGACTTCACTATTCAACCTGATGTGTGGAGAGGACTGTCCCTCTCTGCCTGTCTGTCTGTCTGTCTGTCTGTCTGTCTGTCTGTCTGTCTGTCTGCCTGTCTGTCTGTCTGTCTGTCTGTCTGTCTGCCTGTCTGTCTGCCTGCCTGTCTGTCTGTCTGTCTGTCTGTCTGTCTGTCTGTCTGTCTGTCTGTCTGCCTGCCTGCCTGTCTGTCTGCCTGTCTGTCTGTCTGTCTGTCTGTCTGTCTGTCTGTCTGTCTGTCTGTCTGTCTGCCTGTCTGTCTGCCTGTCTGTCTGTGCACAGATTTTGTGAACGCGACAGCGTCACAACCGTGCAAGATGCGGACACGAAACTTTGCAGGCGTGTAGTTCACATCACAATGACGGCTCAGTCGGAACATGGGGTGTGGTCCGATAAAAGTAGCATAAGCAGCGTTTTAGTGGTATAAAATGTATATACTGTAGGTATAAGAGCCACACAGATTTTCACAATAACCCCTGACTGGAATAAGCCTGTTAGCAGGCTTATATTTATAGAGCGCCGCAATAAAAGCTGCCATGAAAATAATGCCTCCTTTGCACGTTCAATCAGACATTGAGGCCATCTCCAAGGAGAAGAAGTACAATTGAATACCATGAGGCACACACACATACAGAACAATCATATACCACGAGGCACACACACACACACACGCATACAGTACAGAACAATCATATCAGCGATAGGCTATATCATTGAAAATCAAGACCAAATATGCAAAGACAATCATTACTGGCTCTCATTATTGGCTCCACTTTATGTACGGCCCCGGGGGACAGAGTAGCAAATAAATGGATCGCTATTGTGGAGAGCTCAGGTAGTGCAGCCTACACACACACCCATTCCAATATTGGTGGTAAATGTGGATGTGATTCAGCCTGATAGAACTGATATGACTGTAGGAAATTTTGGATTGGAAATGTTTTTGTTTCTCCTCAGGGCCAGAATTAGCATATTTTCTCTCCTCTCCTGACGACTGTAAATTCAGCGAATGTAGCCCTGTGGTGGGTAAGGTGGGCAGACGGTAGACTGTATAAATAAACAGAGTCTGTCTGAGGGCAGCACTGTGGCCCCCACCTGCCCGCCATCAATCAATATTACAGCGGCCACTGGCAGCCCAATCGCCCTTTTATAGGCTTGTGAAATGATCAAACATCTGCTCATAACCATGCTTCATATATAGATGCATCATACATGCAATAGCAAATCCTACACGCGATCAGGATCATCCCAGGGTTTAACAGTGACAATAGAGCAGCTTTAATATGTCTTCTGTGCACAAGTTTAAAATGTAGAGGAGCAGAGGTGGGTTTGATATTTTATTGATTTTTTTTTTTTTACGATAATCCCACAGACGGATCTGATCAACAACAACAGAGTCAACAGCAGTGCAAACAGCAGCTCAGCAGGCATCTTAAGGCTCACCAAATACTCCGGATCAATAGGGGGGCAATACAGGACACACATTTCTGATGCGGTTCCACGTCTCGTTGTTTCTCCATATTCGCACGCACACCTGTGCTTCTGTGTACTCAAAAGATTCGGCGAGGAGGATTACGCGGCACAAATGTCAACCGTTTCCTTGTTTACCGTTTAAAAGTCCGCCGTTTTGGACAGAGGCTCACCACCAAATATAACAAAAACTCAAGCGCAGTAAGTTTGGCGGCCGGAGTGGACAAAGGTGGAGAGAGGGTTCTGGGTCCACGGGGAGGGGGGAATGAATTCGAGTGGTCCAAGGTTAATGGTGGCTTGAAACAAAATGGATTCAATGCCAGGGGTGTCCTGACAGGTGATTTGACACGAGTGAAGGTGGGCCATCAATCTCCTGTTGGCCTCTCTGACCCGCTCCCTCGCCCAGCCTTAGCAGCTAGGGGGCGCCAGGTGTCACGGCGCCCTGACCCTGTACCACCAGTCTCCGCAGCCCACACACCTGCCGGTTGCCTCAAGCTCCCCCTAGGGCTAGAAGAGACTCCCATCGCTCTATGCTTGGCTGGAACAAGAACACTGTGATTGGAAGATAGTGAAGTGTGACAGGGAGGAGACTCAAAGTGTTCTCGCCAAATTCAAACCACTTATTCGAGGTTTCCTCCTGCAGCCCGACAACGTTTTCTCTTGAATCGGTTTGACGATTTAACGGCACAAAAACCTGGCAGCCTATAGCTTTAATTTGCCTTCGACTCCTTCACCATGGCTATACTCTGCATGGCTGTCTGCTGTAGTACTGTAGAACAAAGCAATTTAGTTTCTCATTCAGCCTGAGAAGACATAGCAGGTGATGCTTATTGAGGTGAGAAATACTTTTCTATGAGTGTGATTATGTGTATTTGATTGCAGATGTTTGTGCATGCGTGTGTTTGAGAGAGAGACAGAGAGAGAGAGAGACAGACAGAGAGAGAGAGTGTGTGTAGAGTGTGTGTGTGTGTGTGTGTGTGTGTGTGTGTGTGTGTGTGTGTGTGTGCGTGCGTGCGTGTGTGTGTACTCCTTCCCAGAAGGATCCCCAGGGGAGCTCCGCTTCATGTTTAAACCTGACATAAATTCCCTGTCACAAATCCCAGGGGCAGCCACGCTTGTAGGCACAAAAGCAAATATTTCCTTTCCTGATCGTGGCCAATCCCTTTTAACATCCAATTTGAACATCCCCACCCACTGACCACCCCCCCCCCCCCCCCCTCCTCCCCCCTCCCGCGCGCCCGCTTCTGAACCTACCCTAGCACCGCGAGCCAGCCATTTGTCACAAAGTAATTATAGAATTATCGATTGGCAAGCAATTAACGCCTTTTTTCTCTTTTTCCAAACGCCCCCCCCCCCCCCCCCCCCTCCTCCAACACCCCACCGCCCCTCCCCCCCCGATTCCCCATCCTTTAATTTGAAGTGGGAGCGAGAGAGAGAGTAAGGAGGTGGGGGAGAAGCCATGGGAGTAACACATTTAATCCCGCTGGCATTTCCTACTGCTCCTCAAATTAATAGGGCGACAGGGACAAAAAGGGCCTTTCTCTTTCTCCTTCTGTTTCCTCGATTATTCCTCTCCTCGTCCTGCCTCCTGCTGATCTATCTTTAACAGACAGGGGGAGTTTCTCAGAGTCGAGAGCCACACACTGTATTCTAGCGGGCCGACCAACGTGTTCAACGTTTTACATGCTAAAGGGCCACTTTGATGATTTGATCAAACCAGCTTTGTAGCATTATCATTATTACAAAATTGGTAGTAGTAATTAATGCACAATGAACAATGTTGAACTTCCCTCCATCTTGCCTTGACGGAGAGCTTCGCAGAACTTCCTGCTCGAAATGATGTCATCATGGTGTCATATGGAGCAGTTTTGCCATGGTGTCACTATTACTGTCACTGCACTATCACTATTCATTCATTTATGTATGTATTTACACATATTTAAAAACAGAAACAGACAAAAGTTAAACAACAAAATATGTGTGGGTAGAGACAGTAAACCCTATAGGCTTATTCTGGGACTCTATACCTCAGAAGAAGAAAAAACAATATTAATAATAATCTGTACAAAGCATACAATTAAATAAACAAAAACAAGAGAAAAGAAACAAGCAAACAATAAATAAATACGGAAAAGAAAAGCAACAGTACAAAAAAGAACAAAAAAGAGAAACAAAAGAGCAACCAAATTGAGTAAGTAGACAGTTTAACGGCAGCGTGAGGTGTATGTGTGATGTATGTGGGCTATGTGTGACTCATCAAATATATTCTAAGTTTGGATTTGAAAGAGTTAAGAGATAATGCAAGTAATTGGTTATTAGTAGTGTGACATTGTGGGGGGGGGGTGAAGCTGATCTGAGTATCTTGTATTATGTTAGAATTTTGTTGTTGAATTTTGTTCTATCATTATTGCTCCTTCTTTCGCAGGACTTCCTGGACCAAATGATGATGTCATTTGGTCCAGACCAGGAAGTTGTGCGAACGCACAGGGAGCTCGGTCCAGGCAAGATGGAGGGAAGTTAACATTGTTCATTTGCACACTGATTTTCTAACGATACAAAGCTGGTTGAAAATCGGCAAAGTGGCCCTTTAAGTATTTAATAACAATCAAACGGGTTGAACAATAATGTTGCTGTTGAGCTCTCAAAGGAAACCAAACAAGTACATCTGACTATTTTAAACCTACTGTATATCTGTTATAGCCCTACTGTTTTAAACCTACTGTATATCTGTTATAGCCCTACTGTTTTAAACCTACTGTATATCTGTTATAGCCCTACTGTTTTAAACCTACTGTATATCTGTTATAGCCCTACTGTTTTAAACCTACTGTATATCTGTTATAGCTCTACTGTTTTAAACCTACTGTATATCTGTTATAGCTCTACTGTTTTAAACCTACTGTATATCTGTTATAGCCCTACTGTTTTAAACCTACTGTATATCTGTTATAGCTCTACTGTTTTAAACCTACTGTATATCTGTTATAGCCCTACTGTTTTAAACCTACTGTATATCTCTTATAGCCCTACTGTTTTAAACCTACTGTATATCTCTTATAGCCCTACTGTTTTAAACATACTGTATATCTGTTATAACCCTACTGTTTTAAACCTACTGTATATCTGTTATAGCCCTACTGTTTTAAACCTACTGTATATCTGTTATAGCCCTACTGTTTTAAACCTACTGTATATCTGTTATAGCCCTACTGTTTTAAACCTACTGTATATCTGTTATAGCCCTACTGTTTTAAACCTACTGTATATCTCTTATAGTCCTACTGTTTTAAACCTACTGTATATCTCTTATAGCCCTACTGTTTTAAACCTACTGTATATCTGTTATAGCCCTACTGTTTTAAACCTACTGTATATCTGTTATAGCCCTACTGTTTTAAACCTACTGTATATCTGTTATAGCCCTACTGTTTTAAACCTACTGTATATCTGTTATAGCCCTACTGTTTTAAATCTACTGTATATCTCTTATAGCCCTACTGTTTTAAACCTACTGTATATCTGTTATAGCTCTACTGTTTTAAACCTACTGTATATCTGTTATAGCTCTACTGTTTTAAACCTACTGTATATCTGTTATAGCCCTACTGTTTTAATCCTACTGTATATCTGTTATAGCCCTACTGTTTTAAACCTACTGTATATCTGTTATAGCCCTACTGTTTTAAACCTACTGTATATCTTTTATAGCCCTACTGTTTTAAACCTACTGTATATCTGTTATAGCTCTACTGTTTTAAACCTACTGTATATCTGTTATAGCCCTACTGTTTTAAACATACTGTATATCTGTTATATCCCTACTGTTTTAAACCTACTGTATATCTGTTATAGCCCTACTGTTTTAAACCTACTGTATATCTGTTATAGCCCTACTGTTTTAAACCTACTGTATATCTGTTATAGCCCTACTGTTTTAAACCTACTGTATATCTGTTATAGCTCTACTGTTTTAAACCTACTGTATATCTGTTATAGCCCTACTGTTTTAAACCTACTGTATATCTCTTATAGCCCTACTCTTTTAAACCTACTGTATATCTGTTATAGCCCTACTGTTTTAAACCTACTGTATATCTGTTATAGCCCTACTGTTTTAAACCTACTGTATATCTGTTATAGCCCTACTGTTTTAAACCTACTGTATATCTGTTATAGCCCTACTGTTTTAAACCTACTGTATATCTGTTATAGCCCTACTGTTTTAAACCTACTGTATATCTGTTATAGCCCTACTGTTTTAAACCTACTGTATATCTGTTATAGCTCTACTGTTTTAAACCTACTGTATATCTGTTATAGCCCTACTGTTTTAAACCTACTGTATATCTCTTATAGCCCTACTGTTTTAAACCTACTGTATATCTCTTATAGCCCTACTGTTTTAAACCTACTGTATATCTGTTATAGCCCTACTGTTTTAAACCTACTGTATATCTCTTATAGCCCTACTGTTTTAAACCTACTGTATATCTCTTATAGCCCTACTGTTTTAAACCTACTGTATATCTGTTATAGCCCTACTGTTTTAAACCTACTGTATATCTCTTATAGCCCTACTGTTTTAAACCTACTGTATATCTCTTATAGCCCTACTGTTTTTCTTCTTCTCTGGCAGCCTTCACCTTTCCTTCCTCCTCCTCCTCTCCTGTTTTCCAGCTGCCATTGGTAGTAGCGGTCCAGATGGACGTGCAGGGGAACAGTGCTAGAACCTCCGGCTGGCAGGTGTCTGAGTCACGATGGATGTCATGGAACATCACCTTAGTAACATATGGACAGGGACAGGGGAGTTGATTTCCCTTCTGGCAAGTTGGATAACGCATCTTCTCGGTCTGTCTGTCTCTCCGTGTCCCTGTCTCTCCCTCTCTTGCTTTTCATATTCCAAAGGTGTTTTTTCTCACCTTACCCTCTAAATGGATGCGCTATTTGAGATTTTTTACAGATCCAGTCTTTGAAGAACTGCTATGCTGTACTATAAATCCTGCGTGAAGTTGGAATCATATACATCATCATAGTACTAGTTCTGCTACCTATTGGATCATGCAATCACTGCTTGTCTGTCTATGTGTGTGTGTGTGTGTGTGTGTGTGTGTGTGTGTGTGTGTGTGTGTGTGTGTGTGTGTGTGTGTCTCACACCTGATGGCTGCTGTGGGTAGTGCTGTATCTGTGTATGTCACTTATGTACACTGTGGGTAGTGCTATCACCAATTGGTGTGTGTGTGTGTGTGTGTGTGTGTGTGTGTGTGTGTGTGTGTGTGTGTGTGTGTGTGTGTGTGTGTGTGTGTGTGTGTGTGTGTGTGTGTGTGTGGGTGGGTGGGTGTGTGGTTGGGGGGGTGTCACCTGTTGGCTGCTGTGGGTAGTGCTATAAATAATTAGCAGTTTTTGGCCATTTAATCAGTCATAATTACCTAATTTCAATATCCAGCCATGTCACCGTCTGCTTGGGACCTCTGCCGGTACCCGTCCCCTGCCAAATATGAATGGTGTCAGGCCATTCTTCCAGGTGTCTGAGGAAAATGAAACATACATACCGGTACATACATACATACATACATACATACATACATACATACGGTTAGGGTTAGGGTAACCCATACATAACCCATACATACATACAGTACAGTAGGATACGTAGGTTTTATTTACTGTAAACATAATTGCTGTTCAGGTATTATGTTATTCTACAGTGGAATATAAATTGTGGCTCAGACCCCGAAATGGGTCGCAGCTCTACTTTTATTGTGTTCCCACATAGTAAAAGTACCAATAAATATTAATGAGTCTGTGTCCTAGGATGAGGGACTAATTTCTAATTTGGGTCCTGCACTGAAAAAGAACTTGTGAGTTAGAGGATTTAATTTCACCCGGCTTTCGGCAAAGCTACTTCTAAATGTCATCGGAAACCAGCACTGGTTTATGTTATCGCTCCTGACTGTGCAGAGAAGGAACGGGTGTCGTTGCTCAAATCAATGGTGACGATGTTTATATTGAAAATACTAACAGCTGAGGCTGATTTTCTCACTAATATGACAATAATATCAATTGATTACTAACCGAGGACGATATTTTAGTGTAGAGCTGAGAGCTGTGTGCATGCAGCAGGCCTGGGTGAAATATTATTTGCAAACGTTTCTTAGTGTTTCTTCTCAACTATACATTGAATGCCAGAAAGTTTAGACAGTCACAGAAAAGCATGTGATTTAATATTCTTCTTCTCTGGAGTCTGGTACCCCAGGCAGGTTAAAACAAACACAGTGAATTAGTTGCAAATGCTCTCTCTCTCTCTCTCTCTCTCTCTCTCTCTCTCTCTGTCTGTCTCTCTCTCTCTCTCTCTCTCTCTCTCTCTCTCTCTCTCTTTCTCTCTCTCTCTCTCTCTCCCTCTCTCCCTCTCTCTCTGCTAACCCCGCGTGTGAGTGGCATTCATTTGACAGCCATTTAGGCACCATTTGAAGCCATAGGAGGGACTTTCCTCTTTCATGGTGTAGCGCTGATCAATACTTCCCCTCAGGATGTTATTCAAACACACGTACAGCAATATTCCTTCCTGAAGAACACTGTGATATTGACCTGTTTTTCCTGCCCTGCAGCCCCGTCTTGATTCTCTCAAAGATAGGCTAACCCATGAGACCAACACGACCGTGGCCCGCGTGGTCTATGCAAGGCGCGCTCTCTCTTTGATGGCTCGAGCAGCACCGGTGCCTGCAAGCACTCTGTCACTGTTTCCTCAAAGCCTTTTCTCGTACCTTTGCATTCTCTGTGGTTGACATTTAAGGGGGATTTGAAGGAAACACTCACCACCACACTTCCTTTTTGTAGCCTTTTTTAACCTGAGCAAGGCAAAAGAGCAGAGGAATTGACTCATAAGGCTCACACACAGTAAGCCTAATATAGGCTATACATAACCTGATCCATACTCACACACACACAGGAGGGGTGTCGTTAAACCATCTGTCTGCTGGTGGAGATGTTATCAGCTTTACATAACGCTCATCTGACTGACATAATCTTTCAAACAGATGCAGACATGTCCAATCAATCAATATGTGCTGAATGTTACACATGTATTTTCACTGCGTCTGATTCGAGAGACAGGTTCAACATCATCACTGCAAGCTCATCAAGACCCCGTTGCTTATTAGACAGTGACAAAGCTCCCACCAAAGGCAGCGTGTTCACAACAAAGATTAACTGACTTGTGTGAATTAAGCCTTAGTGTCGATGCCAGATGAAGCTGCCACTGTATAGCCTATTGTTTGATAATAATGCCTTGTTGATTAATTTTAGTCTAACCAAAGGAGAATATCAGTAACAAGTGATTCAGCGCACACCCAGGAATGTTAGATTGACTTCTTTTTTTAATTTAATTTGTATGAAATATTGGGGCAAACATAAGGTGACCATGGTTTCTCAAATGAAAATCGGGGGACATTTCCAGTCCGCCAATCAATATATCATTAAAATATCCAATGTTATTACCTATGAAATAAGAAAGGGGGGTGATTCCGGTTTCATTTATTTTGCCCGCGGCTGTTGTACTGTAATAAACAGTGTCTGCTTCACGAAGAGGCCCCTGGTGCCCCCCCCCCCCCCCCCCCACACACACACACACACACACACACTTCATTCACTGTGCCCCTTTACAAAATGTCACTGTGTTCTCCAGCAGCATGAGGCCTGGCCATCCCAACCTACAGCGCCGCATGTTTTATGAAAAGCCTCAGATCTCAAAAGGTATTTTCGGTGTCGTCCTGAGTGCTTTTTCATTGTTCCAGATTTCCTGAAAGAGCTGCAGCAGAACATGTAAACACTTGTTGGATGCCTGGATCAATGGACTACATAGACATGTGATGCTTTGATATGCTTTTAACCCGCCCGTAAGCCTCCCGCAACCTTTCTGCTTGAGTGGTTGGGCAGTGGGCACGTCTGTAAAGGGGAGACTCGTGTGGGTACTCATAAGCCCTGTTCGAAACCGCTCCCTATATCAGAAATAGTGGAATATAGTGTGTTGGCCATTTTGTACTACTGTCCGAATTCTCCACTGTTCATTTGACTCACTATATAGTCCACTATAAAATACCCACAATGCACTGCAATTTCTAGTGAACAGAGAATGTACCCTACATTTTCTCCCATATACCACAATGCAATGCGGTCGTGTTTACCAAAGAAGAAGAAGAGTGAGCTAGTGTCCGAAACTCATTTGATCGTTCCCCAAGTTCACTATTATGATAAACACCACATGGGGATAGCGAGTGAGTGAACGAGTGAACCATTCCGAACACGGCTATAGAATCCATTCTCATTCAGATATCTTGAGCTGAGAGGTCAAGGGTCCCCTTTGAAATTGACCATGCCGGTTTTTCAAAATTCATTATTTAGCCCCGTTCCCGACATGGCATTGTTGGTCCCAATGGATGCTGTAGGTCTTACAGTTTCATAGCCTCTAAGTATCTTCACTCTAGATTTAAGAATGAGCCTAAAAGAGCTAGAGCAATATCGGTCGCAGACGCCAGTAGAAATTCGGGGACATTTTTGAGGACAGCTCCAGCCGGGGACAAGTCACCAAAAACGGGGACTGTCCCCCTGAAAATCGGGGACGTATGGTCACCTTAGGCAAACAACATGTTTCACGTCATTGCTTCTTCAGGTTCACTCTGTTCCTGAATGCTCTTCCTGCTCTATAGCTGCACGCCATGCCGGATAACTAGCATGGCTGTGCACAGGGCACCCATATACAGTACCTTCAGAATATCAGTAGATTGACCAGAAAGGTTGCTTAGAAAGATGGTTGCTCCACTTCGGTTCAGTTAGTTAGTGGTCGGTGTCTTGCATATTTGCTTAATGAGGGTAAAGTCAGGCTGGAGCAACAGGTCGGCCTTCAGCGGGGGGGGGATGGCAGCAGGGTTAATAGAGATGTGGGGATGTCGGGGGGGGGGGGGGGGGGGGGGGGGGGGGGGAAGGGGGCTCGCTGGCAGACAGAAGGGAGGACCAGCGGCGGTCTTGTTCCCAGTCGGGCTCAGGACCTGTGAGCACAAGGTAGACACCCCTCATCAGCCCGTGTCCCTCGTAGACACCCCTCATCAGCCCGTGTCCCCTCCCCTATACACTTGCCTTCCAGGCCCTCATTTTCCACATGATTAGCTCGCCACCTGTCCTCCGGCTGGCCCTTGGCCTCCGGGCCGCCCGCATCACAGTGCCATTTAGCACCGGCAAGATTTTCCCCCAGACATGATTTATCATTGTGGACTTGGTCGGAAGAAAGAGTCCAAAAATGGACGTAGATATTAATTTTTTTAGGAAATGTGTCGTGGAACGTTTATGAAGAGTTATTTAAGCAATCAAGGGGTATCAACAAAATCGTAAAAAATGTGGGGGCGTTCTATGGTGTTGTTTACTTTCTTTGTTTATTGCATGAGTGGTGTGTTCCTTTAGTGAACAGGTGAAGACAAGCAGTTGGATCATAAATGTACTATACTGTAAAGTAGACCTAGAATAGAATATTTTTGCACGAGAAAGAATATGACTATATAGCACATGAATGATGTCAGTAGCACTTGAGTTACCTTGGTTTTACATGGCAGTCATCTTGATGTAGTTCTTTTATGTATCAATGGAAGGCACTGTTTACTACAGAATAGCTGCTCTGAAGCTCCACGGCCGGGCTGCTGCTCCTCCTCCTCGTGCTCCTGAGCAGTTCTTAAAGCTGCTCTACTGCACATGAAACAAGAACAACAGATGCAAAATGTGAACGGATTACTAAGATCATGGTATCACCACGATCTTAATGCACAAGGGATCCATGTTCTGTGGTGCTAGAAACCAGAATTAAGAAGACTTTGATGCTCTGCGATTTTTCCCCCTCATCTAGATAGATGTGTATGTTCTTTTCACCTGACAGCGAGGGGCTACACCGGCAGGAGGACGTAGCGTGTGGGAGGATCACACTATTCCCCCCAGTTCCCTTCCCTCCAGGTGCCCCGACCGACCAGTCAGGAGGAGGCACTGTTGCAGCGACCAGCACACATACCCTTAGTCCAGCTTCCCACCTGCAGACACGCCAATTGTGCTTGTAAGGACACCCGACTGAGCCGGAGGTAACACGGGGGCTCGAACCCGCGACCCTCATGTTGGTAGCCACTAGGCAGGGAATTTACTGCACGATCCAATGCCCGAAGCTTGGAGAGTTTGGCTGGAAAATGGTTGAAGGTTGTCAAACAATCATAAACATCATCAAAAATGTGTGTTATTTAAAATTTGTGCTACTAACAAATGTTAGTATTTTCTGATACAAGTATTGATTTTTTTTTTCCTCGTCAAAATGTTATCTGCTGTAAAACAATCAGGTTGTTATAAGAGATTTCCTATTAACCACAAACCCAAATCCAAACCCTAACCCGGTAACCATTGTTCAAAATTAAAACACCATTTTCAGATTTTTCATCGTCACATCTCATTGAACAACACCACCCATGTACTGAGTGGGATTTCATATTAATCACGGTGGCAGTCTCTCGAACCCGGTAAGCGTTGCTCTAAGCGTTTCTCACAGTTTCAGGTGAATTCGGAACACATTAAAGGTGTGTTTCTCGTGCAAAACTGACAGAGGCTGATTCTATTCCTCTTCCCCCTGAATACATTTTCCACCTGTTTGAACCTGTTGTGTGATGCATAGTGACGCGGCGCGACACAGCATGTTATCCCCAGGCAATTCAGCCCGCTGGTAATACATTTATGCTCTGTCAGAGCCGGGGATTGGCCTTGACCCACGTTGGCCCCGCCTCTGACGATGCCGGCTTTGGACAGCAGGGACAAAGACAGAGGTAGTCAAGAGGGATGGAGGTCATGGTGCAGAAAGAGAAACCCTCCCTCCACTTGAAATAATGACAAGCTACTATATTAATTTATCATGGAACTTCATGTTCATTTTCAGGGCTTCATAAACCGCTGAAATCCCATTACCATAGTGTGTGTGTTTATACAGTAGTGTGACCTGCATGCATATTTAAGGAGTTTAGTTGCAAAATGAGATGCCCATAAGTGACACCGACTCTTACAAAATGATTCACAGTGCAGCAGCATCCAAACAAACTGTGGACGTTTTTGAGGGATGGTTGCTACTGTAACTTGGATGACAAAATGGCTAATGTTGCAAAAAGCTCTCAGTTTAGACTTCACATTTGAGAGTTAAAATGCAGAAACTGTAAACCGGTGTCACAGAAAACATACTTTACGGTGGAGGTGGCATATGGATTGAACTGGGCAACAGAATGGACAACACTCTATCTGCAAAGTGGGAGATAAATAAATAATGTAAGATCAGATAATATATATATATTAAAAAAAAACATTAATAGTAGTCTAGTCTGTAGTCTATGCTAATTGATGTTGGTTAGACAGTTGGTTAGATCAGATAGCAATGATTATGTTTCGGGTCTTTAGAATTGATGGTCATTCTACTGGATCCTTGTAGTTTTTGCATGTAGTTTGCCATGAATCTCCATGTTTGGAGACGCATGATGTCACATGAGACTATGTGATATTTCTTAATTGGACACAGGTGATAGGGTAGCAGCAGCAGACAGAGATTTAGTGGTGGGAGGAGGGAAGCAGGGGGCGTCAGTCAGAGTAAAGTTTTTCAAGTCTTTGTCCCTCCTCAATTTGCATGCCTAATGAAGCTGAGCGGGAGTTAATAGCGGGTGTAATGACTTCTGACTGGCTGGGCTCTGGGCTGTTGGGGCAGGAGAGGGCTCTGACTGGCTAGC